>NC_143014.1:366548270-366888270 GCF_055824585.1 Amblyomma mixtum | reverse complement strand
GGTTGTTTTTTCTTCTGCTTTTCTAATCAATTATCTTTAAGCGATAACATATTCAGTAATATTCTAAATTGATCAACACCACAAAATAAATAAATAAATAAATAAAAAAAATCCCCTGTGCCCCTTGGTTTCTGTGGCTGTTGGCTTCTGTCACACTCATGCATAAGGTTTCCTTCGGCATTCATATCATAATCAAAACACGTGCATACTTTCAACCGCACATCTTACGTTCATTATATTATGCATATATCCACAGTCACCTTAGCTACTGTTTGTCCTGCTGGGGAAATACATATTTCACTCACATTGAAAGACTTCAGCGCCTTCAGAATCAGGCCATCAGGCTCATGTCATTCAGTTCATTCCTAACACACTCTTTACCACTTTATCATAGCTTGCGCATACTTCCACTTCAACAGCCTTCAACAGTGAGTTAAGCTTATTTTTAACAAAGTTCCTCGAAGGCTTCGAGCAACGCTCTGTTGAAACGAACTGGACACTCTTCAAGAATAAGGTTACCGAGCTTATCAATCGATTTATTCCCATCCGAAATATCTCATATAATCCAAAGGCGCCTTGGTATAACTCATACATTAGGCGCTTATCTAACCGGAAGAAGCGCTTATACCGGCTTGCTAACACCTCATGTAGTCAGTTTCGTTGGTATTTATATCGTCCTGCAAACGACGCTTATATTTCAGCAGTTAAAGATGCTAAAAAAATATTTCTTGCAAAGACTTTACCCGATATATTGATAGATAATCCTAAAAAGTTCTGGAAAGTTATCAATCCTACAGACCGGTCTAAAATTATTTTAACAAGCGCTAATGACGAACCTGTTCCTGACAATGAATGCTCCACTGTATTAAATGATGTCTTCTCCAGCCACTTCACGAAATCCCTGCCAAACGACTTACCTTATTGTTGCGCCCATAATTATCTGCCAATGTATCCTCTTATCGTCAACCCGGATGGAATCGCCAAAATCATTGACGGCCTGAAACCATTTTCAGCCGCCGGCATCGACTGTATTAACTCAAAATTTCTGAAAAGCACTAAGATATATTCCTCCATTATTCTTTCTAAATTATTTCAGCAGTCTCTAGAAAATAGCGCGATGCCGGCCGACTGGAAGATAGGGAAGGTGATTCCAGTACATAAATCTGGAAACAAGTACTCACCTTACAACTACCGGCCTATTTCAATCACCACCATCCCCTGTAAGATCCTAGAACACGTTCTTTTTTCACATATAGCAAATTTCTTAGAGACAAACTCGTTTTTTCATCATGCACAACACGGTTTTCGTAAGTCATATTCATGTGAAACGCAACTTGTTCTCTTTACTCATAAATTGCATGCAATTCTTGATCATCGTTCCACTGCAGATTGCATATTTTTAGATTTCGCCAAGGCTTTTGATAAAGTTTGTCACCGGCTTTTGCTACTAAAACTGCGCATGATAGGGCTCGATACTGACGTACTAAAATGGCTAGAGTGCTTTTTAACAGACCGTCAGCAGTTTGTAGCAACTAATGGAACTAACTCACATTTACACCCCGTTCTTTCTGGCGTTCCTCAAGGTACCGTGCTTGGGCCCTTACTCTTCTTAATATTCATTAATGACCTGCCTGATTCTGTTACATCATCAATTCACCTATTTGCAGATGACTGCGTCCTTTTCCGTGAAATAATAACCGACGATGTCGTACGCGCATTTCAAACTGACATTAACAACATCTCTTCTTGGTGCAAAGCATGGCAAATGACGCTAAACGTTAACAAGTGCAAATTCCTGCGCGTATCAAGGTCATCTAGCAACTCACCTATGTATCACCTTAACAATGTAGCTCTCGAATCAGTAGCGTCATACAAGTACCTTGGCATTCATATCGCTTCTAACCTTAGCTGGAACAGTCATGTCGAATTCATTGTCAACAAAGCTAACCGCATGCTAGGCTACTTAAAACGGAACTTTCGCTCGGCCCCTTCCAGTACCAAGCTTCTATTTTACAAAACGTTAGTTCGTTCGCAACTTGAATACGCATCTTCAGTTTGGGACCCGGGCACTACTGATCTCATTAACCAGCTAGAAATGATTCAAAATAATGCAGCTCGTTTCATCTTCTCTAATTATCACCGCACCGCTAGTGTATCCTCAATGAAATCTAATCTCAATCTGCTACCCCTCACATTTCGTCGAAAGCATGCACGGTTATGCCTCTTTCATAAGATATTTTACCATGATGACTTACACGATAAATTGCTCATTCCGCCTTCATATGTATCATCACGCATTGACCACGCTCACAAGGTTGGCATAAATTCATGCAACACTAAATGTTTCTCCGATTCTTTCATACCCCACACATCTAAAGACTGGAACCGCCTTCCCTCTTCCGTTGCAACAATTGAAAAATTTTGGTTATTTCAGTCTGCCGTGCGCAATATAGACCATGCGAGTTCTTCTTAACATTGTATAAAACCTACCTCTTTCCTGTGTGTTCATATATTATTTAATTTCACCACTGTGTACACTCACACGATTTTCATTGTGTTATATTAAGTGTTATGGGACTTTGTTTAGATCATTTTTGACCAAAATTAACTGTCACTTACAGTGTTACTTGTATGTTTTTGTTGCTGTGCATATCTTTTGTTTGTTTATTGATTAAAACCCACTCCCCTCTGTAATGTTTATACCCTGAGGGTAACAATAAATAAATAAATAAATAAAATAAAATAAACAGTTATTCACTGTGAAATTATCCATCATTATCTACAAGGTAATTAATCATCATGCTCATATTGATGGCTTTCCTGATCAGCTTATAAATACTAATTCTACTAGGTTTCAACAGCGTAATAATCTTCTTCTACCTAAAGTGAGGACTAATTATGGAAAATTTACCACAATATTTGCCGGCATATCCTGTTGGAATACTTTGCCATGTGAAATTAAAGCGTCGTTTACTGTTCACTAATTTCATCACCGCATTAAAGAGTACTTAATTAATTTCCTGTGTAGTTCACATGCCTAAACAGTAGTAATCCTTGTTTAAAGTCTCATTTTCTTTGCATTATGTTACAAAGTTGTTGCTGTATATACTTTTTGTTCCGTTTTTCACACATAACATTGTAAATTTTTTTTGTAGATTGTTTATTTATGCTAATTGATACACTGCCTTCCATTCTTTGCAATTTTACCCCACTTGATTTGTTCTAGGAGGTCCCCCCGACAGTCGTGTACTATGGGACCTCCTTCTGTACTGATTTTACTGTATTTGTATTACTATGTGCGTATTAAATAAACTTGAAACTTGAACTTGAAAAGTGAAAAAAAAAACTAGGCAAAATGTAGTTATTGTCTAGATTATGGAATTTAACCTCCCAAAGCGAGTCAGGCTATGAGAGACGCCGTCGTGAAGGGCTCCGGAAATTTCCAACAACTGGGGTTGTTTAACGTGCACTGACATGGCACAGTGCACGGGCCTGTAGAATTTAGCCTCCATCGAAATTCGACCGCCGCGGCCGGGATCGAACCCGCGTCTTTCGGGTCAGCAGCCGAGCACCAAAACCACTGAGCCGCCACGGCGGCAAAATGTAGTTATGTTGACCGTAAAAAATATTACAGCATTCTTAGTGACAGTTGCAAACAGGCCTTTCTACAGCGTGCAAAATGTTTTGAAATGCTGAAATGCTGGTACTGATTGCAATATGGCAGATCCCATATAGCCGTCAGTGAAGGCATCTTACAGAACACCGAAGGGAAGGTTATACTGTGGGTAATAGATACCTAAAGCCCAAGCGCAATCGCCTTGGGGGATGTTCGAGATTGCAGGAATGAAGGCGTGCCGGAGGTTGAATTTTATGCCTTGGTGCCATTTAGTTCAGTCATCTGAGGGCGTTGCCAGATCTCGGGAAGATCCCAAGTAGAATAGAGCCCTTGTTCTCTAATCAACAATTTATTCTCGGTTATTTGTCTCATTATTGCTGCATATAAGATATGTTCAAGAATTTAACATGCTATTGACGTTAAAGATGTGTGTCTATAATTATAATGAGTGATTTTCCAATCTTTCGGTAAAATGCCTGTCTCTAAAGATTTGCTATAAACCCTGGAAAGGTAATAAGAAATTTGTGCGCAGCATCTTTTAAGAACACGCGGCGAAATACCAACGGGACTAATAGCTTTCCTTTGTCGACGTTTTCCCACGATCGCTGAAGCCACCTACACAATTATCTCCTATCGCATTGTGCGGAAATTGCTCACAGGTGGCAGAGAGTTTAAGTGGTATTTAGATAAATCGTAGGAATGGAAATATTTGTTGAGACACGTTGCTTTACGCTCATCATCAGTGAGGACTACACCATTATCAACTAATTCACTGAATCCTAACGATTCAGATCCAACTTTTCTAATGTACAGTCTTTGTCAAAACTATACAGCCCAAGAGGTCTACTTCTGAGCCCTGCAGCGCGGATCCTATTGCGCACTCAGAGACCCTAATTTCTCGAAGGCGAGAGGAACTTAAGTCCTATACCCTCTCAAGCTTAGAACTGTCAGGTGAGGTTAAGAGCCTCGCTGCACAGCTTGGAAGTAAACGCCTTCCGCTGTGTACTTTTGACAAAGACAGTACTTCCAAAATAATTTCTGGTTTTATTTCATGTTATCGTGGAGCCTAGGAAAGTATGCGTCTTTTGCCATGGTCATACTCTATTTGTAGTCACTGATAGTCTCACAAAGTGTTGTAGATGGACTGATTTTGTTTTTTAGGTGTACTGCTGAATGAATGGTATCCGATAAGGAGTTCTCGAGGTCATTATCAATATTACCAATGAATCTTACCGAGTTAACGGTTCACACAATCACCGCCATACGTAAAACGCATGCAAGTAGAAGTCTTGTATGGGCTAGATGAGAATTCGAAATAAAACGGCGCGACAGACGAAGACAGAAGAGGCACAGAAAACGACAGGACCGGCGCCCCACAGACAATGGCAGGTTCAGTTCGGAAGCTTCGAAATAGCAAAGGGCCCGTTGGCAACGGCAGGTTCAGTGAACCTCCCATTGCATGTGTGGCACTGGTCCTGTCGATTTGTGCGCCTCCTTTGTCTTTGTCGGTCAAGCCATCTTCTTTTGTAGTAGAATGCATGCCTGCGACATTCATTGCAGGCACGACCTGCTGATGAATACATATGAACTCGCTAAGCGCTTCGTCAACGGCTTGAGATTAAAAAAACTCGAACCAGTGTATTATGACCTCATTAAACTCATTATGACATCATTAGCGGGAAACCCTGTCGGCTAAACGCCTATATTTTTTTTTCAGGTCAATTATGGGACGTTCCAGCACCAGTTCTGTTGTGCTCCTCGTGTATGGCAAGTAGACGCACGCGCTTCGCTTGTTTTTCTTCGTACGGTTTTACTTTTTATTAATATAGTTTGCGAGATGAATTAAAACTACCAGGGTAATGTGCAATTGGTTACAAAGGTGCCCAGGCAAAAATCTTTGCCACCTATTATTTTAGTGAGAAAGACGTCAAAGTTTTAGTGCGCTATTACTGCTAGAAAATTAACAAATTAGCTTGTCCCCCAAAAATATGTTATGTGTGTCGCGTCACTCAGCCCACGGGCGTGTTGGCCTAGGCACCTTTCCAATAGATAGCGCATCTTTACTGAGAAATAATACTTTGTTAGCAAGTACGGCTGTGAATATTGGTTTTTGAAGCTTATGCCATAAGTTCTTGCGCGAAAATGAAAACCTATGTGAGCTAACAAAGGATGGAAAAAAAGCAATTTCAGATGATTACTGTCGGCGCTAAATGCATATCACTGGTATGCATAGCAAAACGAGTTGCAGAGCAGCGTAGGGTTTGTTGATGCATGATTGAGAAATTCCAAAACTGTCTGTGTGAAGGTGCCGAGTAACTCAGAACATATTTGCGTACCTTATTCTCAGTGGCTGGTAACTTTGAATAATTAGGGAGAGGGCGGGAAAATAAATCGGCAACCTGAAAGGTGGGAAGAGATATGTAAGAAGCACGGTCATTAGATAAAGTTGTCAGTAGTTATTAAGTACTCTAGAGAGGCTACACTGCGCCATTAAGTTCACGGGCTGTTTATATAATTCAACCAGATAGCAGACTGGAGAACAGTTTCTTGTGGAGATTTTTGATTACCATTTTTGCACAGAGCCGTCCTAAGTGTTAATGGTGGCAAGAAGGAAGTGTTGTACTGCTATGCGACTATTTGTGCTTATAAATTTGTCCGTGCCAGAAAGGGTACAATTTTTGGGCAGTTTGAAGCATATATTTTATGAAGCGCAACGCGCGGGGAGCAGTTGATAACAAGCATGCAGAACGCCCTTCCTGTCTGCACTCTTGCTTTCACGCCTCCTCCGTTGTTTTTCCGATTGTAAGTTTTTGTGCTTATTTTCTACCATCGAATATATTTTTCACTGCTGTACGCTCATTATTTAGCCTCCAAAAGCATAGTCAATCGTTAGCTGCCTGGAAGTGAGACGTCAAAAGCTTGCTAGTTGTAATTTGATTGCCCATGTAGTGCGTTTATTTACTGACTCAAAGTAGAACAATACGACGGAAAATTTCTTGTTCTACCAACTAAGCTCTCTGTAGCGTTTTGGAGCAGAAATCTCGCAACGCCAGGATACACCTTAGCGGCAGCAGCTTCTGTTGTGTTCCATCCTTAGTTTGGTCGGATTGTTTGAACTGGCTTTGGTTTAACCGCAAAAGAGCACATTTATGGTTAACGTCGCTGCATTTTCTCTTCCTCTTTATCTCTTATCTTACGAAAGCAAGGTGGCCATCAAAGATGCTTTGGATTTCGGCACTCGCAGGGCACTAAATTTTGCCTACTCTGATGTGTCTGATGATCATCGCGGGGTTAAACATGCAGCAAGCACTGAAAGCATCTTCAGTAGCCTAACAAGCAAAGCATAGCGGGTTGTCCGGAATTTACGCCAGACTGCCGTCATCATTGTTCCCCTGCGTCTGGCGGAACTGAACACTGATGTTGAGAGGGCACCGTGAAAAAACAGCACACGACAAAACAGCATGCTTCAAAACAGCGCAGTGAAAAAACCGCACGGGGTAAAAAGCAGCACGAATCAAAGCACTACGCCGGACAAAACAGCACAGCGACAAAATAGCACGACGACATAAAAGCGCACGGAAAAACAGCGCGACCACAAAACAGCACACTGTGCGAGGGGTGAACTACCACAGTCATAACTGCAAACTGGAAATCACAACACATACGGCACCGACCTCTGGAGTTAGCGAGTGTTCATTTCAATAAGTGGGTAGGGTGATTTACGCGATGTCAAATTTCCACTTTTTTTGGCGGGTAAGGGAATGATTACCGCTCAAGAAGTTTTTCTGGAAGCACCGATTCGGCGGGTTGACCATCATGGTGTTGAATTCTGGCATATACGCCCGACGTAGGTCTCTGGGTGTACCACAAATTATTATTCTTCAAAAATCTCGCTGTCGACAATTGAATCGCCAGGAATTTTGTTTGAAGCGAGGTAGAGGGTCTTCATACACTGAAAATATCCAGTATGCGATGCTTGGTTTTATAGATGACAGGATTGCCCGAGGCGACATTTTTCAGGTGTGGTGTTTAACCAGGACGCGGAATAGTGGTTGTCTGTGGCTGACTCGTGGTTACTTTGCGAAATGGGCTACATAGCTCACCTGAAAATTCATGCATCAACGTGCATTGGTTGAGTGTAATTTTAAATTGAAGCTATTTTTTTTCACTTTGAAGCGAATTATCTCGAAACATGAATTTTCGCAACATTTGACAAAAGTTACTTTTTTCACTTGGATGCCAATTTTATTAAAACATAAATTTTCGACACATTTCATCCTCTTTCTCAGGATCCACAAGAAACAACTGAAAAACACATGCCTAGCCTAACAAACACAGGTGGGAGTCTGCTGGAGCAGATTTGAAGAATGAATGCAGGGAATGTTGTTTCACAGGATGTTTATTGCCCAATCTGGCTCTAAGACTGGGAGGGTGCAGCAGAAAAAAAACAATAACGACTTGTTAATACACTATGTTCGGCTTCAGTAAAGAAAGCAAGAAAAGCTGGTGATAAATACGCCAGTGGGATCGATGTCTTTAATTTTCTTTTTTGCAGCTGTCAGGTGCCATTTTAATGCTTCTGAACTTCAGAGCTTTGGCGGCCGAACGATTAGAAGGATAAGAAATGATAATGCATCAATATGAATTCAAACCATAGACGCGCTAAGCTTCCCGATGCCTTGGAGCACTTGGGAATCGCAGCGGCTTCTCGCTCTCGAGACATGTTCTGACAGCCTTTCTCGCTATGCTTTGCAAGTCTTCATCACCGTCAATGTTACCTATGGCCGCTGAATGCCGGGCGAAGGCTATGACATGTCAAAAAGCGAAATCAAGCGAGAGACGCCATGCTTGCTGCGTAGCAGTAGAAAAAGGAAGCGTCTGCGTGCGCTGGTGCGCAGTGCATCAAAAACAGCCAAGGAAGCCGAATATAGCTAGCAATTAAGAGAAGATATACCCAGGACATTTGACCGCAAAGCTGTTGCTCGGGCAAATTTATCTCTCAGTTTCCCAGATTCTGCTTACTATCACTATCTACTTATATAACATTTTCGGCCCTGGATTTTTTATTTTCGTTGAAGACTTTGTTGCTCCTTGTTTTTACAGTGCCTAAGGCCCGATAACCATGTAGTAAAAAGTTAAAGCTCCCCGTGGTCCAAGTATTCGCTGATTTACAGGTATGGTGTCAAAATCGGACATCAGGGCTCAATGGGTGTAAAATGCCAAAGGGGCCGCTTTGGTTACCGCGACGGACAACAATGAAATGAAGAAAAAAATTTGTTTCCTTGCTATGTGGAGAACTTTAAAGAAGCTTTCTTTACTTCGTAGGGGATTGATGGATCTTGCAGCCTTCACAAAAGAAGACGGCGTTCTCTCCTATTTACCTTGTGTTTTGTATCATACCTCCTCGTTCTTGTTGCTGAAGGCTTGTGTTCTAGCTTGTGTACGTCACGCCAGCAACACACGTGTTCAAAACTTATCAGCCCTTCTTGAAGGTGACTGCGGAAAAATGAAGACTCCCCAAATCTGCAACGCCCTCCTCTATCGAGCTTCTTTAAGCATTTCCGTAACTCCCTGTGTCGAACTCGGCATATCAAAGTTTTAAGCTTGCACGGAGTATTATGCATCTGGCTTGCGCCTGTTTTCGAACCAGCTGTTTACTCTAGAGCTTATAAACTGGAAGATAATCTGCCCTGTCTGCATGTTGGCCAAATGCTGTTCTCTACAGGTGACAAGAAATTGCCTTAGGCTTATGCGGCGCGGATATCCCTCGGCCGGGGAGAAAGCAGACGCTGTCTATAAGCACACCAAACACGCTTTCTCACGAAAACATAGGCGAACAGGCTGCATTGTTGCCAGCGTAGAGGGTGCTCCACACGCGCTGCACGAGTGGCGGTGCGCGAGTTGCGGTGTGAATACCACGGTCGCTTTTTGCAGCTCCCAGTCGTTGCTCACAGTAGGAGGAGAGCGGTAGAAAAAAATTAATAAAAGTACTAGGTTTAGCATGCATTTATTGTCACTCCTCCTTTGTTCCGGTTACTGATCGCTGAGACCCACCTGTCATTTCCAAGCTCGATCTAAACTTTCAACTTGTATGGTAGCGAAAATTTCTATTTTCTAGTTCATCAGAAAGATAATTTTGAGATTTCGTCCATTTGCTGCGATGAACATTCATGTCAGCAGTCCAACAAGCTCATTAATATAAGTGCAGCAGCAAAAATACTAGCATTTTTTTTCTACAAAGTTGACCTATCATCCCTGAATGGCCACCGCTGGAAACCGTTGAGCTCTGGTAGTGTCAAACTCGCATTTGCCAAAATGTGTTCAAGAACAGCGTCTACGCATTCAATAATATTTACGACAGGGATATGAGAGTCGACAGGAGTTTCACGACACATTTAAAAATCTGAGCGCAAAAGAACGAATGGTTAGTGAGATATAAATATACAGCTTTGCTATAACTGGGCTTCTTCACACCATACCTACCATGTCTCTACCCCATACCTACCATGCCATGTGTTAGACCGCACAGCTCAACGGAAATCTGTGAACATTGATGCCGACAGCAATAGAGATCCCAGAAGAACTATTGTATTAAAAATTATTAGTACTTTCTTCCGTTACTGAGGCATGAGGGCAATATTTATGTTGTGGTGTGGATTGACACCGCCAGGTCCGAAAGGGATAATACAGAAAAAAACTAGACCACTGTCGCCAAACAGTCAAGGACTACATAACCACGAGTTCTGCCATATGCACCGTTCAAGCAACTCTGTTCCACAAGAAATGAGCCTGCCCTGTTTCTCAATGAACCAACGAAACGAGCTCTCGCTAACTCTAAAGGCCGCTGCCGTATGTGTTGTGATTTCCAGTTTGCGGTTATGACTGTGGTAGTTCACTCCTCCAGCAGCGCTGCTCCGTACTGCGCTGCGCTGTTTTGTCGTCGCACTGTTCTGCCCCGTGGTGTTTTCTCTTCGTGCTGTTTTTCCGCTGTGCTGTTTGGCCCGGCGTGCTGTTTTGGCGCGTGTTTTTTTTTTCCCCGGCGCTGTTTTGTCGCCGGGCTGTTTTTTCCCGGTACCGTTTTGTCGCTGTGCCGTTTTTTTTGTGCGCCGTTTTGTCGCTGTGCTGGTTTTTGTGCGCTGTTTTGACGCATGCTGTTTTTGTGGTGCGCTTTTCTGTTGTGTTCCCGTTTGGGAGTGGTGCAAGGTTATTTTTTCAACCACATTGCGTGATGAACGAAAGCAGGCAGGGTTTATGGTTGGATTGACGCGAGAATGTCGAGTATGCCGTGGTGTTTTGCTGGCTATCTGAGAGTAACAGCTTCATTCTCCCGGGGTCGTACCTTATTGTGTCGTCGCTGGCGTCTCTTCTTGACGGCTTCATCAGTTTTGAGGGAGCTACCTCAGAGTGCTGCCGTGGACAACGCACACGCTCACGGGCTGGTTTGGGGCGACGTTCTATTGTTTTTTTTTTCGAATAAACTTGACAGGAGACCATCAAAGGTAAATCTACTCCTCGCATCGGAGCAGCCATTATCAAGGGTGCCGATGTTCGTTTCTGTCCCTACCTTTTCGTAGTGCCTTGGTGGTCACGTAATGGGTGACTCAAATTGAAACAGCTCCGACGCGGTCTGCGCAAGCCTATTGACCGCTGCAATCACACCTACCGTTGCTAAAAGTCGCGAGAAGGAGCAAAAAAGTGACAGGAATGCATGAAATCTGAGACTGGCTCTGTCAGAACGCCAAAATGTTCTTCCAGTGTTTTCAACAAGGTGTTAGATATAAGGACACCGACAGCGCTGCTTCTGTTCCGGTTGCACCATTTCTGCGTCGACTGCTCACTTAAAGGTGCAGTGAAGAGGAATCTGAACTCGTCTTTTTGACGCAGGAACTCAATCTACACGTTCCGAGCATTCTTATAAACTGCGATTTATTGCCCTTTGTGGTCTATTTCTCTAATTAAATCGAATTAACGTCTGCTAGCACCTTTCTTTTTTGAATTCTCCCCGTACGGTGGGCGGAGTCGACCAACGCGTGGAGTGCCTTTCACTCAGTCCCGTGGCGGCTTGCCGCTCTGCCATCGGCGAAGTAATACGTAGTAATCCGTAGTAGCAAATAGTCCGCGCGTATTTTATTTCTGCGGGCTTATTCTGCAGCTATATCATCTGCGAATGAAACTATTTATTCATGGAAACCTAAAAAACAAAATAAAGCGAAAGCAATGCCTCCACGGAGCTGGCTGAAAGGCACTCCACGCGTTTGACTCCGCCCAGCGTACGGGGAGAATTCAAAAAATAAAGGCGGGAGCCGGACGTTAATTCGATTTAATTAGGGAAATTGGCCACACAGGGCAATAAGTCGCAGATTTTAAGAATGCTCGGAACGTGTAGATCGAGTTCCCGCGGCAAAAAGACGAGTTCAGATTCCTCTTCACTGCAACTTTAACTCAGCTCCGCAGCTAGCGCCACCAAGAATAAATAACCGCAAAGCTGAATAATGCTCAGTTCCCTTTGTTTTTATAAGTGGGCTAGTCCGTGTCGTCAGTCTCTCCCACAGCGACAAAACATAACAGTGTCAGAGTGACTGAGAACCCCTAGAATATGACCAGTGCATTCCTACGTCCACCTGCACACTTCGAGCCAGGCGATAACCCACGCCAGCCATTTGAGGACTGGGAAGACGCTTACAACATCTACGAACTAGCATGTGAATACGCCACTAAGCCACCCGCTGCTCGCGAGGCCCTACTGCGCCATGTTCTCGGGCTCCGTGGCCACTGCGTCGCCCAGATGTTCCCCGTCAACATCCGAGCGCCGGCGGCGAGCAGCCACCCGACCATGTTACCTATCTCCTCGTGCAGTCCGACGCACTCTACAAACCATACAGAAACGTAACACAGGCGCCTGCTGTCTTCAACACTATGCAACAAAAGTAAACCAGCCGTTCGAAGAATTTGTAATAGGCCTCTGGAAGGAAGCACAAAAATGCGACTTTAGGAAAAAAAAAGCACACTTATAGGGGAACACGTCACTGTCAGGATAATAACCGCCACACTGAGAAGGCGACTTTTTCTTTAAGGGGACCTCACACTGGACAAGATTACGACATGCAAGGGAGCCGAAAGTTCAGAGATATGTAGAAGAGTTGGAAGAGCCGAGTCTTGAAGTGCATACGATACAAAAGCAGAACAGATGGAACTCGCATAAATCAGACGCTTCGAGCAGCCGCCATTCGATACCCCAGCCGCGGCAGCAGCACGAATGCTCACTCTGTGGAACAACGCACCAGCCTCATGACTGCCCCGCCTACCGTCACAGCGTTTACAGAGGCGGCAAATTCAGCCATTTTTCGCTCACGTGTAAGCACAGCCAAGGAGACAACAGATCCTCGAGATAACAAATTTGGGTCCTCGAGATCCTTGGCAGGAGGATCGGCTACAAGATAAGCAAGAATCATTCTGCCTGAACAGCCTCGACCTCCTCAATATAAACAGGACCTCAGAGTGGTTCGAAAAAATCTGCGCGAAAGGTCACAGCATCGTTTTCAAGCTAGACACCGTCGCCAACGTGAATATCGTGGCCATGCATGAAACCAGCAAATGGCATGTGCAACCTGAAATGAAGCCGACGCAGGCCTAGTGACGACATACAGTGGGCATGAACTTCCAATCTTGCTGAGTGCCAGCTTGCCAACTCCAACGCTCAACTCACTGAAAAACATAGATCTTGAAGTTTCTCGTCGTCAACCAACCACTGAAGCCAACGTTGGGAGCCGACGCGTGCAAGCCATTGTTATCCCACCAAAAGAGTACAGCCGCAGATAACGGCTGTAGCCGCATGCGCAGCAACAAATGCCATACAGAAAGTACTCGATGACGCTCCTAATGTATTTAAGTCATTGGAAAATTGCATGGGGTGCTATGAATACAAGAGCAGGAAAGAGCAACTCACACGGTGTCAGCTCCAAGCCTAGTACCCAGCGCCATAGAGCACAAGGCGAAGGCCGAACTGTAACATATGGAAGAAAACGACATAATACGAAGGTCACAGCACCGTCCGAGTGGGTTCACCCCGTTGTCATTGTCAACAGAAAGATGGCAACGTAGGGCTGTGTGTGGACCATAGCAATCTGAATGAAGCTGTCTAGAGAGAACACTGCCAGGCTGCGCTCCCTGAAGAATTGTTGACAACGCTCAGCGGTGCAAAGATTTTCTCTGTTCTCGACGCTAAAGGTGTATTCTAAGAGCTCGACCTAGCTGAGACAGGCTCTCTTTGCTGCACTTTCATGACGCCCTGGAGAGGCTGCTATTTCCTTCAGGTTCCATTTGGTCTTTCAATAGCTCCTGAAGTCTGGCAACAAGCCATAGACAGGTTTTTTGCGCGGCAACTAACCGACCACGTCAAGCCCTATTTTGACGACATCGTTTGGCATGAAAAAACATTGAAATTCAGGCAACTGATGAAAGAAGAGCGCTGACCATTGCGCAGTCAATAACCTGAAGATAAACAAGGAAAAGCTACAGCTAGGCCTGACTTTTGTAACATACTTTGGGCAAAAACGTTCGCCACATTGGATTGCTCTATATCCAGGAAAACTGCTGGCCATCAAATCTATGGCACTGCCATCAAACAAATGAGAACAGCATAGCATAGATTTCTTGGAATGTCAGCATCTTGACGAAATCAGAAGTCGTATTCGTGAACTACTTCTTAAGACGTATGAGCACCGGCACTAAATGAAACAAACACCAAAACGATCAGTCACAGTTGACACTGGCACCTGTGCTCCGTTCTTTTGATCCCCCCGAGTCGGTAACAAATTCAGCGGATGCCAGCTCATAAGGGGTCGGATAAGTTTTACTCCAAGAAGAGAGACCCATGTCCTGCGCTTGTGCAGCTCTGACAGCCACCAGTACCAATATGCACAAGTCGAGAAAAATTGTTTGCAGTCGTGTTCGTGGGAAAATATTTCACTACAGCACCTTCGAAAGAGAAGTGACTATCCAGAGAGATCACGAACCGCTCAGTGGCCTGCAGATTAAGGACCTAAACAAAATGTCATCCTTACTCCAAGGGTTATTACCTAGTCTCCAGTGGTACACTGTAACCCTGACCTACTTTTCAGGAAAACAAGTAGCAATTGCAGACGTCCGCTTGAGAGCGGCCGACTAGTAATCAAAAATAGAAAGAGCTGACCACGACCTTGGACTTCACGTTCCAAGCTTTCGAACCGACTTTCAGCGAATACTCTGCAAGTAAGGCAGAAGCAACTCGTATGGCTCCGCAATAAGCGGAACTGGATAAATGACACTGCACTGAACGTTGACCCAGAGCCTGGAAGGTACACCATTAAAATAAACACCGTAGGCACCTTCGTAAAAAAATCTAATCCACCTGCGACTCCGAAAAGTAGTACGTCTTCCTGCTAAAATCTCTCCGGTAGACACGAGATGATTGAGCCAAGCCCTCTGCAGCAGAACCCTGAATACTCGGTCCGTCCTCAGACGTATTAGTAGCTCCTCGGTCACCTGATACAACTCGTTCAAGAAGACAGACCAAGCTTGCTGAGCATTATCGAAGCACAAGCAGTGGCTTCACATAACTGGTATATCCCCATGTGCAAGGTTCTTAATTTTTGTTAGGGAAGTGCGTGTTATGCATACGCACATCGGCAGCGCAGTTTTCTCTCCGCACACTGCTCACCTAACACAGTACCGCACATAGCGCCACCTACGCAAGAGCAACCAAACCCCTAATCCTGAATAAACCTCGTTGCGAAACTGAGCTAGTCCGTGTAACCCCTCTCTCCCACAACGACCAAGCGTAACACTGGGTAGTCACTGTTTTTCTTACGTTAACAGTTCGATGAGAGCTCATTATTAAAATGCCATCCTTAGCATGTCTTACTGTATAACAAAGAATGATATCGCTGACTGCCTATTGTATGACGTCTTAATAGTGCGGTTTCGTACAAGTGCGAAAGAGTGCTGCGTTTAATGATTTAGCCTGATTTATGGGGCTTGAAGTCGCAAAGTAACTGAGGCTATGAGAGAGGCCGCAGTACAGGACTCTGAGTAATTTCGACCACCTGGGATTCTTTCACGTGCACTGACGTCGCACAGTACACGGGCCTCTAGCATTTAGCTTCCATCGATATGCGACCGCCGCGGCTGGGATGAAGCCCGCGTCTTTCGGGACAGCAGCCCAGCACCGTAACTACTGCGCCAACGCGGCAGCGGTGACTTTGAATGACGGAAAGATAAGGTCCCGTTGTCGGGACAGCATTCAGACAACAAAACTAAGGCTTCGGCTGCAAACTGTGTGTAAGCAACTTGCGATAGTGCTTGCCGTGTCGATCGGACTGCCCCTAACGCAAGAAGACTATCTTTTTTTTTCTGGGGGGAAGGGGGGGGGGGGCACGCCGTTACCTGTGCTTATTGTCACGAGATGCGCACTGTACATGCCATACATGCCAAGCTAACTGAGCGACGCCGACAAAAAATAAGGTTATCAGCCAAAGGCGAGCTCAGTGTGGTGTTGCGGCTTAAGCGACTGATCGTAGAAGTTTTAAAGCGCAGCTCTTAGGCACCCGTTCCTGGCTTCTTATTTGTCATCGCTGTCGGCGTATGTAGCACAGCTACATCAAAGCTATAGGAAGGCAAAGAGCACGGCGAACAGGCAGGGCTGTAGTAAAGCCAAAAGCACGGGGAAGGACCAAAGTGTGCCAATAACGAATGGAGGTCGAGATTGCAAAGGCGGAAGGGGTAGCAGTGGAAGAGAGAAAGGCAGCAGCGTAAGGTGGAAAGTGGACGAGGAGGGTACAGCTGGGCATCGAGAGGGGTCGGACTCACTTACCGCTCGCTGTTGTATAATGACTTGCTAAGCATGAGGAACAGCGGAAACCAAGGCGCGGTACAAAAAACACAAATACAAACACCACAGGCGTTATCTTCCGATTGCAAGATTTGCAGACGACCAAGGCTAAGGTGACATAAGAGGACTAACATGCGCCTGTGCCAGAGAAAATTGGGAAAGGAAACACGGGAATAAAATTATGAATCATCGGTCTTCAGAACTGACGAAGCTCATCTCTCTTTTGGACAGAGAGGTAAAAGGCGTGCTAAGGGATTTATCTGGCAAAGCAGCGATCTGCGCAGCTTCTATTATTTCGCAAGTTAATTTTTGCTTTTGGCCATCGTTGAGTATTTGCCCGGAAGGAGCGCACAGTCCCACTTCTCGAGTAAAAAGCTATATTACTGCCAGTGCATGTTTACATACTTTGGTTCTGTGTATGACGCATTTCACTGAGGCACTTTCCGGACTGTCCGAAATACTGCTTGCCTAAAGAAAGTGCTTTATTACACATCATGCCCTCTTTATATTTTATGATTTTTTTCGGCTGATTTATGCTACACTGCAGCCTTTTTCTTCCCTTGGACAAAGAGGAAGGATTCGCAGTTTTTACACGTGGTATGCTTTACAAGGAAGCCCATCGTGCTTTATCACAAGTTTTTCAGTGTGAGAAAAATGTTTCACTTCCCAAGATGCTCAAGCCAAGAAGCTGTGTCTGCAATTCAAGAAACCCCGACTGACCAAGAGATCTGGTTTCGTTACAGGGATTTTTTATTCAAGTATGCTGGAGCTATTCACCTCACACGCTAACGTAACACGTATACATTACAAACCCGCTCATTGGAAACTTGAGAAATGATACATTTTCAACCTATGCGTGAAAAATGCCCGCGAAAAGTCATGTCCCCACCTAGTCAGCATTAGCCTTCATGAGCAGCTTACATGGTTCTTTGAAGGAGGGTACCGAGCTGGTATGGTTGTTTCTGTAGCTTAAAACTTGCTTAAAAAGAAACGACCAAAATAACGGCAGTCTAGAAGTCAAGAAAGTCCGAAAGACGATGAATGGCCCCGCCGCCCTGACTCAGTGGTTACGGCGCTCGGCTGCTGACCCGAAAGACGCGGGTTCGATCCCGGCCGCGGCGGCTGAACTTGGATGAGGGCGAAATTCGAGAGGCCCATGTACTGTGCGATGTCAGTGCACGATAAAGAACCCCAGGTGGTCCAAATTTCTGGAGCCCTTCACTACGGCGTCCCTCATAGCTGAATTGATAGCCTGAGTAATCGCTAATAGAGTCAGGACAACCTTGCACTTCAATCAGCCATGTGATCAGGCAGACATTAGTAAAGGCTGCTCAGCAACAGGCTATATTCACACAATCAATCGAGTGATAGAGAAATGCGCAAAATATAATCGACCCCTATGCCAGACGTTTCAGGCAAGACTAAGTAATTCTCAAAAATAGCTTTTTTAGGTGAAATTATGGCTTCTTAAGCATAGTATGACCATTGTTGTCAGGCACCGGAAAACCGGGGAATCGTCTGAAGTAGTAAGCTGGTCAAGTATTTTTAGTAATTACCTTTTAACTGTTAGAATAAGGCGTCTAGTTGCAATTAGAGATTTGTAGCCGGTCGTTACTAATAGCGACTGAAGATTTTAAAATTTCGAGGACGCGTTTATCCTTCGCGCGGTGGCTCGAAAAAAGTCGGCTTTTTCGACTAGTTATGTGCACTGGAGGGGTTGATTTGCCTGCATGCTTTCGAAAGCGCATGTATTTTCAGACGATGCAGCCAAAGTTTGTCGATCTATAGCGGAGAGGGTAATCGCGTTTTGGAAATTATAAAAACTGGTATGGCCATAACATTAAAGGGCAGCGCAAAAAAGCTGCTTTTTGACAGCTTGAATGGCCCACTAACCCAGTCGTTTTGAGAGCAGCGGGTATATAATATGAATGAAGATTTCGCAAGATTGCGCACATTACAGGAATGACGCACGAACTAGTGTGATGAAAAAAAAAGAAAGAAAAGAAAAAAAAACTCAGTACGTCCACAGAAGCAACATTACGCAGCTACATATCTCACATCCAACAATACAAACGTTGAACTTCGCGATAAGTGGGAGCGTATGTAATTTTGTCATTCATTAGGTGATTATTAACACTGAAGGTAGCATATAGGACACCTGTTGTTCACCGGAACCGAGAGGAATCTAGGCATAGACCATTATTCTGGAGATTGTGTTGGATAATGCGTTGTTTTATGTTGCAGCAGTCCGAGAGTTTTAAGATTAGACAGATTTTTCTTTACCTTACACTTAAATTTGACTGCCAGGGGATACTTATATAGATAAAATATCTTGATTATGTGAGATTTCAAGAAAATATTCCTGGTAGTAGATCCATATGGTTTATTGCAGTTGTGCCGGACGTACTTTTTCTGCTGGAAGCGAATGCGCTGTAAGCATGAAAAAGAGGCAGTTCCCCAAACTAAATGGCAATAATTGAGGTAAGAGCAGAAAACTTTTCTTTAACAACATGATTTTTATGTGCACCGAGGGGGGATATCTATTCCTACTAATAATACCAGTTACTTGCGCTAGTTTCTCCGCTATATAGAGGATGTGATGGTCCCAGCTCATATTAGATGAGGATATCATAATAAGCCACTTATAACTGTCGACTATTTCTATCTTATGCGAATTCAGTATAACAATGCCGTATACTATCAGTATTTTTTTTCTGCGTGAATAGCCGCCGCGGTGGCTCAGTGGTTATGGCACTCGTCTGCTGACCCGAAAGACGCGGGTTCGCTCCCGGCCGTTGCGGTTGAATTTCTTTGGAGGAGAAATTCGAGGCCCGTGTACTGTGCGATGTCAGTGCACGTTAAAGAACCCCAGGTGGTCGAAATTTCCGGATCCCTTCACTACGGCTTCCCTCATAGCCTTAGTCGCTTTGGGACGTTAAACCGCCATGAACCATGAAACATTTCTGCCTGAATATCGCTAGCTTACTTTTATTGGCATTTATACGCATGGCATTCGGTGACACCCATACTTCCAGCATTTTGTTAGTGCTATGACACTTTTAAACGAGATGCGAGATATCAGCTCCTGCAGAAAATAATGTTCTGTCACCTGCTGCATATATTATAAATTTTGCTTCAGGTTTAATATTTACAATGTCATTAATGTATTATGTAAACAAAGAGGGTCCTAATATACTTCCCTGAGGTGCACAACAATGAAAACCTTTCCTATCGGCTTTTTTTTATCCTTTATCTGCAGTATTTGTTGCCTGTGGGATATGTACAGCCATGAAATTTATGAGCGTGAACACGGCGGCGCGTGGCAGATAGCCTCGAGCCCTACTCGTGGCGATACGCAGCGGCCGCTTTGGTAAACAAAGTGGAAAGGGAGGTCTGTCCTTCGGCTTGCCGGAAGCTGGCAACGCGGCGTAACCCTTTCCACCACGTTGCGGAAAGCAGCCGCCGCGTATAGGGAAGCGCACCTGAAGTTTGCTGCCACTGCACCAGCGCCACTTCTCCCCTGTCGGTCATTTTGGCGTTTCCGTCCGGGCACGTCGCGGGCGGAGCAAGGTGGATGTAGAATGGTGGCGAAGGCTGGGCCCAAAAACGGTTTAGCGCGACTGCAGCACAGCCACTTTGGGCGGCCGAAACACTTATATAATGAAATTCAAAAGTACAGATAAAAATGCTATAAAACAGCAAAAAGAAATGAATATTTTAATGCCACGTTTTATAAGTTCGGTAAACTATTTCAGCTAATCATTACGCCGAATTTTATGATTTTTTTCAACGCTCTTGTTGCGCCCTCTGTTGATGAGTGTGCGGTGCATTTGCAGCGCGACTTTGCAGGCCTTCTTTCGGTACCCGGCCACCATGCCGGCCGCTGTGGCTGCGGGAGCTTACGAAGCGATTTTTTATCTCCAGCTGCCTGCTATGGCGCGCCTTGGAAAACGTCCAAATTAAGCTCGCCGGTCTCGAAATGACACTTTAAAAACTTTTTGTCGTCCTTGGACGTCGCCTCTCTGTCACCGTTTGCCAAGATCTGCACCCCGCTGCACCCCTGCAGCGTTTCCTTCGGTGTACGGCCAGTGCGAAACCTTTTCCCGAGGCTTCGCGCTCATCGCTTCAAGCGCTTAGCTCTGCATTTCAAGATGAGCTTGCGGCATGTGAAGAAACCTTGCTCCGTGGCACATTGTGACAGCGTGAGTTGTACCGTGGGTGTCTTACCAAGACTACATCGCTTCCCTCTGGACTTTCGCAGGTGAGCTCTGGCCGTTGTCGTCTGCTCTAGATATGCTTTTGTCGGGCTTTCCGCGCATATCGTAGCTGTAACCGTTTCATACGCACTTGGCTGCATGTTATCGGGATATTTTAGTAAATTGCAGGGCACGCACTTGCAGTCATAAGATGTGCAAAAGACACAAATCATTTGTCTTATTTGTAGCTAGTTTCGTGCAGCCGACTGTCACCAACGTGAAATTGATACCGGGCTCTCACGAGCAACCACGTTCCCTCTACTTGCCGCATGGTCAATTTAAAACCAACTGCGCTGCCTAACAGATCTGAGCATGACATTAATTAATGGGTTTTGCAGCACCGTGAAGCCAATTTGAGGATCCCCTCGCAACTGACAGCATCGAAACTCAACCATATGTGTATGTGCGCCGCATTGACTGTGCCTTAACTGAATTCGGCCAGTAGTAGTTACTGCCGTTCTACGTATACATGACCGTCAATGTAGTTTTAAACTCATTTCGCTGCATCGCTCTCGTCACTCTTTGAGCATAGAAAAGCAGCTAGCCGCGTGGTATCAGGCAAGCGTAACCGCACTCTGAGGCTTGGCGCGAGCATTTTCTACCATAGTTATAACGTACTGCATTTAGGTGAAAGGAGTCTTGGCGTATTGACGTTTAGAGTATATGGTATTCATTTGGGTGCCGTTGTATAACGTGGATGCTGCCTCATGTACAGGTGCAAAACGTGGGTGCAGTTCTGCCGCAACCTCAGCCTGGAGAAGACGCCGTGCCAGCTGCGAGACCCGAGGGCTTCTTCCAAGCACTTCGAACTGTTTGTGTATCGGCGGCCAGGATGGCTGCGTCTCGATGCTGTGCCTACTCGAGGAAGGAGTGGCTGTACTGAATGTCCTTGCACTTGAAACTGCACTTCATGTATATTTTAGTTTGATTAGAATTGCTTCAAATTACTTCGGTTAGCGACAAGAATTGGGTCTCGAGGTTGTGCGCAGGCCCTCTGTATGGTGTAATGCTCTAGCGATGAGCAGATTTGTTGATGCTAAAACTTGTTTTTAATATTCTCATGCTGGTGTAAACATTACTGCTATATTCTCTCAGTTGAAGAAACGAAATGTGGAGAGTAATCCCTGTGTGCTGCATGGTCTATGTGTTGATGCGCCTACTTATGTCTGTCATTTTTGCCTCAATGGAAGCTGTCGTAGCATTGTTTTCTATACTTTTCAATTTCCTACTTGGCAACGTTCGTGGAACGTCAGGGCTTTTTCCTATCCGCACTGTGACCATTGAGATGAATAGCCAGCTTAAAAAAACTACTGCTTGAGCTGCCTGTGACGCGCATTTTTTGCTGGCGTGCTTTATCACTGTATTTTTTTGGTTGCTGTAATAAACCATAAATATGAAAACCATACTTGCCGTACACTGTATTGCAAACTGTGCACTTGAGCCTGTGCTTTGTGCATCATACCTTGATGTACTCAATAGTACTGGCACCAGTATTTTCACCAAGGTTTCCACTACGAATCATGCATCCTTAGCCAGCGCCTGAAAGAGTTGCTGCCTTCTTTGCCAGTAACTTTCATTGGGTTCCCAATTGCACATTAACAAGGCCATAACTAGCAGGAACGCGAGCACATTTGACTGGCAAAGGTTGGTGCGCGCTGAAAGGCAACCTTCTAGAGATACCGGTTCGAAAATGCTGGTTCTATAAAAAGACCACTTTATAATTCGCGCCAAAAGCATACGTATGCGTGACGTCATTTAACGTCACTCCTACGTAGGTTGCCCCCCTAAATGGGGGCGCTGGGGTGCCCCATGAGCCGCCATTCTGTGGACCAATGGGCGTCTATGGAGCCTTCGCTACCATGGTATATCTACCTTGGGCGGAGCGCATTGAGCCAGCAGCCTGTCGACTGGTATGCGCGTGCTGCTCGCGCAGCTGTCACTCTCTCTTTCATTGTGAGCACGCGCCGTCCTGCTGGCGGGCGCACAAAAGTGTTGTTGCCGCTCGCTGTGAATTCCGCGACGTTCTAAGAGTGGAGAAACTTGTTGTGTCTGGGGCTGTCACAATAGTTCTCTGAACATCGACTGCCAAGGACTGCCCGTGGAATTCTACAGATTTCCTGGAGATGTCCTACATTCGTGGGGGAAAAAAATTAATATTGGAAAATTGTAACGTACAGTAACGGAAATATTGAAGGTAATGGTCCACCCTTTCTATATGCAGCAAAATCTTAAATATTTTTCATCGCTCGTATCAAGCAGGTGACGATAGGAAAAACGTTAAAACGAAAAAAAAATGCAAGCCTATCGATGGGAGATTGCTATAGTGAAATCTTCCAGTAAATGAAAAAAAATGCGTTCATACACTTTTTCCTATTAAAAAGTGTTTTTGTCCGGTGTATGAAATGGATGAGAACGAGAAACGGCAGGCCTCGATAACTGCTATGGGCAGGGTGAAGTAAGCTTTTGCCTGTTGCTAAACACGTTTGGCATGTTGCACGCGTAATATTATTTCTGAGCAGTTTTTGTTGTAATTCACTCAGCATGCAGTGTTTAGTAAAGCTCGCGCTAACGAAACTCATTTCTTTTGCCATTTTTTATTTTGGAGACTGACAACAGCTAGCGGCATTATGCAGACGCGTGTGAGGCAAAGTCAGTGATCGCCTCAATGTTCCGACTTGTGACGCCTGGCTCAATTTTCGAAGTTGCTTTACATGTAAAAAATTTCTAAAAACAAAAATAATCAAAATGTTTGCTTGCACATGAATGAGCGTTTGCACATGAGCGATGGCTCTGCAAATAAATTGAGGATGCGCGTGCGCTGTAATCGGCATTAAAATAAATATACCAACCGCTTATCTCCGTTGTAGCGATTGACCAAACTAGAGCATTTTTTCTCTTTGCCGTATATAGCAAGAAGCTGGTAGGCGCATTTCGTGAGTGTTTTCGTTTTTCGCCTCAGCCTCGCGTGTCGCCTTAAGGCCACTTTATTTTAAGTTAAAATAAAAATTATTTCCATTATTTTTCAGCGAAACACGTAACAAATTCCTTATTATTTGGCCAACAAACCTGCATGCATCTAACTGCTCAGCCACCCAACGAAATTAAGCATCTTGCTAAGATGGCTGCGCCAAAAAAAAATGGTATTTACCTCGAATTCCACGTCTTAAATGACCTCGTCACTTACTTGCGATACACATTTCGACGTTACGGTACCGACTTTTTCGTCAACAATCTGCTTCACGTAGTGGGCCTGATCCACTAGCAGTTCATTTTTCAAGTTTGCGCAGCGAAAAAAAAAAATTCACTGTCCACTATCTGAGAGCGTACTGCCGCGACAGAAACAAATGCGAACAGCGCAGTGCCTAGGCGCTCCGCTGTTGGAATTTATTTTCGTGACGCTTATACTTGGCTCGCAACACAAATACGCTGGAGACATCCGTGATACAATAATGTACCACTCTAGCGTCTTTTTGTTACTACCGAGATAAAAACGCATTGAAGATAAATTCCGACTGCGCAGCGCGTGGGCGCCGTGCAGTCCGCATTTTTTTCTAGCGCCCCTGTACATTTTGCTAATCCTCTGAAGCTCGTCAGCGTTCAAGCACGAGGGAAAAAGCTCGCGACTGCACAAAGAGATTTGCAGGCTGGCCAACACGTGCAAAGTACGTGCAGAACTGGCTTTTTTTCAGGAGAAAGCGCGCTGCTCGCGCAGCTACTCAATGGGAGGGAGACCGGTTTGCCCGGACAATAGTGCGGAGTCGGCCGGAGAGGGCGCTTTTCAGTGGCGTCCGCAGCGCCCCCCTGCGAAGCTGCGGCGCTGCCGTGTTCACGCTCATAAATTTCATGACTGTACTTCATTACCATAGATGATTTGGCACGAGTGGCATAATGTTCGTTTTTTAACTATATATTATGGTTCACCAAGTCGAAGGCCTTGGAAAATTCCACGAAGAAAGCAAGCACAATAAATTTATTTTAGACGTAAGATATATTCCTTTTTATGGAGCAAAGCTAACTCTCTCGATTTGTTTTTATAAAACCGAATTGATATTCTGTCAGCAAATTATGTTTGGTAATAAGCGTAGATATTCTGGAATGAAGAAATTTTCGATGATCTTCGAAAAGACGGAGAGTATGAAGACAGGTCGATAGTTTCTTAGTTCATTTCAATCTACTTTTTGTCTACGACAGTTACTCTAGCTGTTTGCATCCCCATTGGGAAAACAGTCATCTCTAAACACATGTTGATTATTTCTGGAAGAGCATGTGCGATATCGTCAGAGACAAATCTTACCGAACGTATCTGAAAACCATCAGTGTTACGTCTGGTACTGTTACGTCTGGTATGAAAATACAGGGTCTGTTCTTAAAGTAGTAGGACTCATTTCTTTTAATAAAATTTATTCATGAGAGTAGTAAAAACGACTAGAGTTTTTCAAAGTAGCACCCTTCCGCACATACACGCTGCTGCTAATAAGTTTTCCAGTTTTTGTACGCCTCCAGGAACGCCTGGACCGGAATGCTGTTTAGCTCCCTCGTCACGGCCTGTTGAACCGCCTCTACCGACCCGTGATGTTTCCCCTTGAGCGTCGATTTTATTTTCAGCAATAGAAAAAAGTCTGGCAGGGCCAAGTCGGGGCTGTAGGGGGGCTGATGCAGCGTTGCCGCCTTGTACTGGGCAAAAAATCAGGGTCTTCATTCACATGATGAAGAAGATCCTGGCAGGTCGCCTTCCGGTTGGCCTTCTGCTCCTCTGACAACACTCGCGGCACCAACTTCACGCACACTTTCCTCATGGCTAAGTTTTTTGTCACGATCTCAAAAACTTGGGTTTGAGGAATGCTCAAGTCATCACCAATCATTCTGATACTCATCCTGCAATCACTGTTCTGTAAATGTTTCATTCGCTACAGATTTTCGTTGGTCTTGCTGGTCGAAGGGCGTGCGGAGTGGTCGTCGTCTTCCACTCTTTCCTTACCTTCTCGGAGCAGCTTGCGTCACTCAAAAAACACCTGGTCTACCCATTTCAGCGTCACCGTAGGCCTCCTTAATCATGTCGTGAGTCTCTTTTCCCGTTTTACCAAGGTTTACACAAAACTTGATCACGTATCACTGATCCGGTAAACGCTCCATTATTCTGCGTGACGAGACGTTTCAACAGGGGTTCACAGTACAAGCGACCTGCACCCTTCAACGGCCGAGAGCCGACTGGCGATTTTCCCCAGTATTCCCAATATCCCCCTTCAACGATCCTGCACGCGCAGATTGCCTCTCGTCCGCCCGCTCGCCCAGGAAAAAACCAGTCCTACTACTTTCAGAACAGACCCTGTAGGTCGACAGTTTCCTAGTTCATTTCTATCTCCTTTTTGTCTACGACAGTTACTGTAGCTATTTGCATTTCTATTGGGAAAAAAGCCATCTCTAAACAGTGTTAATTATTTCTGGAAGAGCACGTGCGATATCGTCAGAGACACATCTTCCCGACCGTATCTGAAAACCATCAGTGTTACGTCTGGTACTATTTCTCAAACTTTTTAAGTTAGATAATACCCCTGCTGATTCATTGGGTGCAGAAATATGGATTTATTATTTTTAGTTCGAATATAATTTAAAGTGTCTGATGATAAACCACTCATAGACGTATTGGTAAAAAAATGATTTAATGCATTTGCAAGCTCTTTGTCTGAAAGCTCCTGTCCCTTAACATACAAATTTCTCGGCATGTCATGTGAATTCGTTAGGTGTAATAGCAAGTTTAGGCGAGTCCATAATAAATCAGACCGACCAGTTCACATCTAGAAAAGCATGGTGATACTCAGTAAAAAGTTAGTTATAAGAAATTAGTTAACCAGCTTACTATTTAAGCCAATTCACCAGCTTTACGGTGTCCGCCAACTCTGGTAATAGTATGGTGCAAAAGCCACATTTACACCCCAGAAAACATATTTGTGAAAATTACTTAGTCTTCCCTGAAACACCTGACTTATGTATAGCATTCATTGATTACGAGAAAGCATTTCAATCATTCGAAACCTCTGCAGTCATGTAGACACTGCGGAACCGGGGTGTAGAAAAACCTTATTTAGAAATACCTTGGAAGGACTGGAAAGCCTGCACAACCCCCATAGTCCTCCATAAAGTCAGCAATAAAATTTCCATAAGGAAAGGTGACAGGTAGGGAGACACGATCAGGACAATGCTACTGACCCCCTGTTTACAGGAGGTGCTCAAAGCCCTGGATTGGGAACTGATGATGGTAAAATTTCAGGAAGAATACCTTAATAATCTGCAATTCGCGGATGGCATTGCGTTGTTAAGTCAGACGGGAGATGAATTGCAAAGCACGATCAGTGAGTGAGACGGGCTTAGCAGAACGGTGGGTCTAAATATGAACATGCAGAAAGCTAAAGTAATGTTCAACAGTCTAGCAAGGGAACAGCAGCTCCCCATCTGTAGCGAGGTGTTGAAAGTGGTAAGGAAATACGTCTACTTAAGACAGGAAGTGACTGCAGATCCGGATCACGAGAGGGAAATAGCTGAAGAATAAGAATGGGGTGGAGCGCATTTGGCAGGTTCTCTCAGATAATGAATGGCAGTTTACCAATATCCCTGAATAGAAAAGTACATGATCTGTATCCTACCGGTGCTCGCCCATGTAGCAGAAACGTGGAAGGTAACGAGAGGTCTTGAACGTAAATTGAGCCAAACGCCGATAGCTATGGAAACGAAAATAATATTTGTAACATTAAGCGACAGGAAGAGTGCATGGTGGATCGAGGAACAAACGGGGTTCGTTACATCCTGGTGGAAATCAAGAGGAAGAAATGGGTTTGCTCAGGGCATGTAATGCGAAGGCAAGATAACCGATGGTCGTTAAGGGTAACGGACTGGATACCAAGAGAAGGCAAGGGCTGCAGGGGTCGGCAGAAAGTTAGTTGAAGTTTGCGGGCATAAGTTGGCTGCAGCTGGCACAGCAGAGGGAAATTGGACAGATATGGCATGGGCCTTTGTCCCGCAGTGGGTGTTGTCTCGCTGACGATGTTGTAAGTAGAAGTTATAATTTTCTTGCGTTTTATGCATCTAGCCCTTAAGTGAGGCGAAATGTTCCTTTATATTGTGTGCGTACGATGATATCCAGGGTGTCTGGCTGCAGCGACCATTATAGGCGACATCGAAAAGGCTCTGGAGCGCGTCAAAGATCTACGTGCTGGCAAAACGGCGTCCGGAGTTTTTCCGTTGCCTAAAATCGACGTTGACATTGCGATAGACACCGATAACCCTCTCGCCATCAATTTTTCACGTGAGTACGATAAGCGCATGCATGTTGGAGGCATGGGAGGTCAAAGCTCGTGGTAGTGTGTCTACAGGTGAAGCCTAAACAAATTTTCTTCCCGAGTGGACAATATGGGCCGACAAGGAACAAAATAACCTCCTTGAACAAGCGGTGTCTATTACCTGTTCATTTTATTGAAACGATAACGGAGCCACTCAACAATGAGCAGCAGGCTATTGCAGAGCAAAAGAAATGTAATACAGAAAAATCACGAACAAGCAACAGCTAGTTTCAAAAACAACAAAAAACTCACTGTAAGCACACAAAAGCGCAAAAAAGAACAAAAAAAAATGGCAGAACGGGCATTAACTGCCTGTTCATCAAAGGCAATTACGTCACCTACGAAGAACGCTACAATTGCAAATGAGTGCTAGTGGGCAGCAGTATACAGCAAAAATGAGTTTTAGGAGATATTATGGCAGTTGAAGCGTTGCGACTTCGGTAGTGTGCGAGCTCGTATTCTTCGCTGCAGATCCGGCGAGTTTAAACGCAGATTAAAGTCCGCATGCAAGACTAAAGTGAGTACAAATTTCTGCTAAGGAAATGAATCTCTAAAGCATCGTACGGTGCCCGTCGTGTGTACCCTCAGCGTCGCCTATTTCACGAATAAAGCATCAATGTTATCATAATGTAATGTTTAAGCTTGTTGCATCAATCGCGAAACTCAGGAACGCTTTCTTTTTTTTTTTTCATGGCTTCCTTCGCGGCGCGGTCCAGGTGTTCACACACTGGAAGGCTGTTCCTCACAACTGCTTTTAACGCCTGCGCAGATGACCGTATAGCAAGGTCATTCGCGCCTTGAACTGAGCTATAAATGAAGTGTGAATAAGCGCCTGCAGCGCGGGCGCATTAAATAGTATGGAGCATGGCGGTGCACGTCTTGTCCTATGTTGCTCCGCATAACGCATGTCTACGCATCAGACGATACCAAGTTTGAACCCTGGCATGCTTTTATTCCTCTTATGCCAGCATGCCCTTATTAAAACATCTTTAGACTGTCGATAGACGCTGGTCAATAAGCCCTTTGGATTTTCTATAGACAAATCTAGGGGCTATTCTTAACGCAATCAATAGCATTACGCCCGTGGTCTTAGTAGACCGTTTTCCGTACACACTGCATAGATAAAATATGTTCAATAAAAAAAGACCTGTTCTGAAAAAGTCATTATCGTTCACATGTAATTTCTTTAGTTCAAATATAAGCAGCGCTATCTTTTAGGACGAATACACAGAGGACATGACAGGACGGGCGCTGACTCCAACTACGTTTATTGAACACGGACGCGAGCCAGCGCCCGTCGTGTCATGTCCTCTTTGTATTCGTCCTAAAAGTTAGCGCTGCTTATATTTGAACGAAAGAAAATGCATAACCAACTAGCCCCGCAAAGTGTTTTACTAAGTTCACATGTACTTTCAGGGAATTAGCACGAGTTGCAGTTGGCAAAAAGAGAGAAATAACAGAGAGAAATAAAGAGAGAAATAACGGAAGCTAGGAGTGCGATGAAACGAAGAAGTCATTGGATTAAGCAGTGCAAACGTATGTTTTGAAGCATCGCTCGGCTACTGTAAACCAACTCCGGGTGCAGACCAAGACGATCCACTATCTCGTCAAGCTTCGTGTATTACCATAGCGCCTTCTGTTCACAGTCTGTCATCATCTTATCAGATCCTTTTTTTTTTGTTGAGGTATTTTCGCACGACATGTGGGGACACTGACCATGTAATCTTAACAAGCCACCGTCAGATTTAAAGCATGCACAAGCATGACAAAAAATTGCAGAGGACACTTAAGCTCCGCATTAAGGGCATGACGCGATAGTGTACTGGGTTAGGCTTTCCATTCTGCGCATTTTGACACCTGTGAATTCTCTTTTTCTGATATTTTCATTTCTTCATTTCTTTAATCAATCAATTAATTACAATGATTTCATTAACTCGTTATCGCCTATCTCACACCAATTAATCATCAATCGCTGGGACCGAACTTACCATGCTAAAATTTTTTTACGCAGCCCCGATTATAGGCCGCTCCTTCGAAACTCTGGAGTGAGCTATAGGCTCTAACTTAACTAGCAGGTTCATGCTGCACGAAACTCTGAATCGTATGAAATCATACGGAACATTCTGCCGCAAACGGTTGGCATGACACGACTTTTTTTGAGCAGCCTCAGATTATTTCCGACACGCGGTGTCGACTACGTCGACGGCTTTTCCACCGAACGAGCTGTATATGCTTTCGTGTAAAAATTGCGTTTGTCTGGCTCAGCAGGACTTCCTTCGCCGCGGTTACCACGCAGACTGTGTGATCTGAGGTCGTCTGGCAGCGGTCATTTTTTGATTATTTCCTATCTGAAACATTCTGCTTACGAGGCGTTTCCTGCTGTCACAGTTCGTTCCGTGACTGAAGTGAGTAGCGTTTTGTAAGCAACAAATAGATATGCAGTTATCACAGACATATAAAGCTATTAACATGAAGGTGACTATAAAGTACTTTGCCACAGCGAGGGATGCGTGTGCGTGTTGATCACTTTTTGCTTTATCTTGTTTTTCATTTATTTGGGGTCTTGCGTGACATAGGGATTAGTAATAAAATTGTATTTATTTTTCCGTTCTGGGCCAATGAATTAGCTTTACGCTATTAATTTTCTAGGGTGATAGCATTACATGTGGTAATCCCCACAGTAACGACCACCATTAGTACGTTAATTACCAGTACATCAACTTCTCTTCGTAAAGAACCACCCAAAATAAACTATATGGGGCTTTACATTGCAGAAGGGCGCGACATATATAAATGAAAAAAAAAACGGCTGTTGTTTATTGGGGCTTTATCTTCGCGGAAAAAAAATTCCCTTCTAAAATGGTTTGGTTTAGTTTATGGGGTTTAACGTCCTACAGCGACTAAGGCTATGAGAGACGCCGTAGTGAAGGGCTCCGGAAGTTTCGACCACCTGGGGTTCTTTAACGTGCACTGACATCGCACAGTACACCGGCCTCTAGAATTTCTCCTCCAAAGAAATTCAGCCACTGCGGCCGGGATCGAACCCGCGTCTTTTGGGTCAGCAGCCGAGCACCATAAGCACTGAGCCACCGCGGCGGCCCTTCTAAAATAAACATTAAAAAATTGAAAGCAGTTACGAAAAATAAAAACCGAAAAGTGCAACGTCTATTCAAAACGTAAAGCATATTGTGGCTACCCTGTTCTACAAGGAAATCTGTTTCTTTTCGGTACTTACGCATAACCCTTTCAAAACGTTTTTCTTATAACACTGTAACAAAGACCCGTAATATCTGCAGCGCTCTGCCTTTACTTTCAAAATCTACTGCCAAGACTGATCTCTGCATGGTATTCATTTTACGTCAGGAGAGAAGACTGCAGAAACGTGCCACGTGTCAGCGTTTGTTAAGGATGGTCTGAAGACAATGGCACTACAATAAAATTCGCCTTCAAAGGCCCTATAACACTGATGCTATCAAGAACCTATTGCAACAATATTTTTATCTTCGCTAATAAAAGGGAGAGAAAACTTTATTTCAACGAAATATTAAGTGTCGAGTATGTCTCAGACCGGGGTCACCAAAGCCAACTCGTCCGTCAGCTGGACCGAAGCTAGCCGTTCCCGCCACGCTGGGGGAGAAAGGTATAGAAAGAGAGGGGACTGGGTGACAAAGGAAAAGGACAAGAGACAATGTTCCAATATAGCACAGATTTCGGGACAATACAGGCAAGCGGGGCAGTGTCGGATATGGTAGATATGAGAACGGGAAGGAGTAAAGAGTGCATTTAGGTGTATGCGTCGAAAAATTCGTAGTTGCGTGGTGGTGAAAGGTTTTTCCGGCGCAGGAAGTGCACGAAGAGTTTCTATATAGCTGTCTCAGTGAATATTTATTTCTTGTTTGTAGTGGAAAACAGTGTCCTAAGTGGGTGGATAAGGCCAGGGAATCCCAGGCGCCCGGCGTTGAATTTCGCGGGTGAGGTGATGCACCGTCGCATTTCCTGGGATTCCAGCGTGACCAGGAATCCACCACAGTGTGGGGACGTAGTTAGGTGAGAGCTTTTTGTAAATAACCCCGCAGTTGTGCAGGAATCCGAACCATACGAATTACGCTTAGAGCCTGCACTGAGTCTGTATATATGGTATATCCTGAGTGGTTAGCGGTTGCTAGGGATAGGTCCTGAATACTGGCGATTATCGGGAGGGTCTGTAGAGGACGGGGATCATTGTAAGGTTCAAGATTACGTGTCACTACATGATTGCCTGTCATAATTGAATAAGGAGCTGCTTCAACGTGTTCATGATGCGTCTGTGTTGTAGGGGTGTCGAATCAATAGGATGAACAGGATTGGTAATGCGAGCAGAACATCTATATAGGTTGGTACTCGATGCAAGGTTTCTTGGAATGGGGCGATTCGGAGGTTACTTGGGAGCGGGGAACGAGGGGTAATGAGAGGAGTAAATTACGGGAAGGTGTAGAAAATGTGTAGACTGTGAATTGACCAAAGTCTAGAAGCTGCCAATCACCTCGTGTTTTAGATGGTCTATTGACCATAAATAGTCAAAAGCATAGAAGAATCATAGAAGGCGTCTCTCATAGCCTTAGTCGCTTTGGGACGTTAAACCCCATAAACCAAACCAGAAGAATCGTTATCGACACCTGCCTTTAGAGAGTCTATAGAGTCGAATAGACAAGTCTAAGAGACTCCCAATCGCCTTTCGTCTGCAGAGAGCTTCAGAGTATGCTCAAGAAGAACTCTAGTTTGGGCTAGTTGGTTCATGATTCAGAGTATGAGTCGGCAAAGTAAATATCTTTCGGAATTGAACAGACGAGATAAGAAGTCAACAGTCGCAAGAAAAAAAAGCTTGAGGGGACACTTAAACTCTACCTTAAGAGTATGACTCGGTACCGTTATGGATCAATTTCCATATATACTGAAGGTAATTCACTACTTCACATTCATCGATCCCTGGTATACCTCATACCCCTCCTGGCGTTGTGGTGCAGAGGTTAAGCATCACTGTCATACAGGTGGAATGTGCTCCCAGCGGTGGGCCTTGAGGGGCCCAGGTTGCTCTTCTCTAACGACCAATCATTAACTGCCGCCTGCCACGGTGAAACGTATGCTCACTATCCGGTGGGCAGGTAGGGATAACGCCGCAAGGTCACGTGACGTAGGCGGCCCACCTGCCTCCTAGGTTGCTCTCTGGGAACCACCTGCCAGGATCATGAGCGTAATTTCTCGCTGACAACGCCCATGCCACTATCCGGTGGGCAGGTAGGGATAACGCCGCAAGGTCACTTGACGTAGGCGGCCCACCTGCCTCCTAGGTTGCTCTCTGGGAACCACCTGCCAGGATCATGAGCGTAATTTCTCGCTCACAACGCCCATGCCACTATCCGGTGGGCAGGTAGGGATAACGCCGCAAGGTCACGTGACGTAGGCGGCCCACCTGCCTCCTAGGTTGCTCTCTGGGGACCACCTGCCAGGACCATGAGCGTAATTTCTCGCTCACAACGCCCATGCCACAATCCGGTGGGCAGGTAGGGATAACGCCGCAAGGTCACGTGACGTAGGCGGCCCACCTGCCTCCTAGGTTGCTCTCTGGGAACCACCTGCCAGGATCATGAGCGTAATTTCTCGCTCACAACGCCCATGCCACTATCCGGTGGGCAGGTAGGGATAACGCCGCAAGGTCACGTGACGTAGGCGGCCCACCTGCCTCCTAGGTTGCTCTCTGGGGACCACCTGCCAGGACCATGAGCGTAATTTCTCGCTCACAACGCCCATGCCACAATCCGGTGGGCAGGTAGGGATAACGCCGCAAGGTCACGTGACGTAGGCGGCCCACCTGCCTCCTAGGTTGCTCTCTGGGAACCACCTGCCAGGATCATGAGCGTAATTTCTTGCTGACAACGCCCATGCCACTATCCGGTGGGCAGGTAGGGATAACGCCGCAAGGTCACGTGACGTAGGCGGCCCACCTGCCTCCTAGGTTGCTCTCTGGGAACCACCTGCCAGGATCATGAGCGTAATTTCTCGCTCACAACGCCCATGCCACAATCCGGTGGGCAGGTCGGAATAACGCCGCAAGGTCACGTGACGTAGGCGGCCCACCTGCCTCCTAGGTTGCTCTCTGGGAACCACCTGCCAGGATCATGAGCGTAATTTCTCGCTCACAACGCCCATGCCACTATCCGGTGGGCAGGTAGGGATAACGCCGCAAGGTCACGTGACGTAGGCGGCCCACCTGCCTCCTAGGTTGCTCTCTGGGAACCACCTGCCAGGATCATGAGCGTAATTTCTCGCTCACAACGCCCATGCCACTATCCGGTGGGCAGGTAGGGATAACGCCGCAAGGTCACGTGACGTAGGCGGCCCACCTGCCTCCTAGGTTGCTCTCTGGGAACCACCTGCCAGGATCATGAGCGTAATTTCTCGCTCACAACGCCCATGCCACTATCCGCTGGGCAGGTAGGGATAACGTCGCAAGGTCACGTGACGTAGGCGGCCCACCTGCCTCCTAGGTTGCTCTCTGGGAACCACCTGCCAGGATCATGAGCGTAATTTCTCGCTCACAACGCCCATGCCACTATCCGGTGGGCAGGTAGGGATAACGCCGCAAGGTCACGTGACGTAGGCGGCCCACCTGCCTCCTAGGTTCAAATCAAATCAAATCAAATCAAATTTATTCATTTTCATTTAGTACATGAGTTTTCCCGTCCAACCTAAGCACAGCGTGCTTGTTGGTTGTTCAGGCAGTACAGTGAATCACCGAATGTGTACAAAAAATTATGCACAAAACAATAAATTTGAGAACACTAATGCATGCATATTATACAAAAATTATGTATGCATATTGAGCAAATAGGAATGCAACTCGAGAAAAACGAAAACAAACATGAACAGACGTCATCACAACTTGAAATGAGCCATCTAAACAACTGAACAAATCTAAAAATATCTAGACAACTCTAAAATCTGAAGCAAAAGGGAAAGTAGATTATAGCAAAAACAGAGAAAGTAGATTATAACATGTAAGAGGCCATCAGTTATTTATCTGCAAGGATATGCACCATTTTCTTATTGCTTTAGTCATTTTACGTTTTGTTTTGAAATTGTAAAATTCTTCACCAAGTGTATTGAGTACCTGTGACACGTAATATCTCCGTATCTTTTTCCCATAATGCGTGAAGCAGCGCGGCTTAATATAAGCTTCTGTCTTTCTTAAGGCAGCGTTTTTCTTGACGGGTATTTTGAAAGCATTTGTAAAGTAATGACGTGTGAGCACTGTGTAATAAAATAGTTCCCGCATTTCCAGTACACCTAGTATACTGTATTTTTCCTCCTTATCAACCTCCTGCAGCATAGTACCATAAGTTATACTGTTTACAATTCTTTTAATTATGCGATTTATGGATCCCATTTTGTGATCAGAGCAGGTGCCATATAATGTAATGCCGTAGGTTATAATAGATTCAGCTAGTGCCTTGAATATGACGCGCCTTAAGTGCATCGAAGTCTTACCTCTGAGGTTGTACATCATCGCGGACACGGCTCTAAGCCTGTTACATATATACTGCACATGATTAGTCCATGCCATATGCTCATCTAATATTATTCCGAGATATTTTACTGAAGGTTCAAATGGTATGACATTACATGTGCACGAATGACAATGCGAGCCATGTAAAAAAAGTGACTCATTTAGGAGTACTCGCTTGTGCGGGTTTCTAAAACAGAGAAGTTTCGTTTTTTGCTGGTTTAAATAAATTGAGTTTTGAGCAAGCCAGTCTATTACCTTGCATATATCCTGCTGAAAGCTTTTGCTTGCAAAATGAAGATCAGTGAATTCTAGTGCTAGTGCTGTGTCGTCTGCATACTGAAAGATTCTCGACGTTAATTTCAAAAAACCGAGTTCAGAGACGTACATATTGAATAGTAATGGGCCCAGTGTACTTCCTTGTGGAACACCAAATTTGATCGCCCTAAATTCACTGTATTTATCATCAATTCTAACGCACTGTGCTCTGTCTGTGAAATAGCCCTGAAAGAATTGATGAAATCGTCCCCGGAAACCCATGTTTTCTAACTTTTGCAACATTAATGCGTGATCAATAGTGTCAAAGGCTTTCGATAGGTCTAAAAATAGTGCTAATGTAAGATGATTGTTTTCAATGGCGGTGTTAACGTAATCCGAGAATTCTTCTAAGAGCGTAGTTGTGTTCCGGTCCTTTGTAAAGCCGTATTGTGCCGGGTTATTTAGAGAAAACTTCTCGCAAAAAGACTGCATAACTAATCCCACGTGTTTTTCCAAAATATGCGCAATAGCAGATATAATAGAAATCGGTCTGTAGTTTGCGCAGTCATTTCTTTTTCCGCTTTTATACACAGGCCTCACTATCGATATTTTCAATTGTCTGGGCATTATTCCGGTTTCTAATATGCCGTTTAGTATTTTGAGGATCACACCTTTTAATATGTTAAAGTTGCAGTACAGATCGCGCACACGGATCTTATCAAAACCTGGCGGCTTGAACATCTTCATTCTACGTATAATGTTCCACAACTCAGTCTCTGTTAACTCGGGAAGGTACGCTGTTTGTGCGCATGTAAGTATTGGCTTGTATTCTAGACGTTTTGTTCCATGAGCGACGCGCAGCTTATCTGTTGCGTGAATGAATGTGTCGTTAAACAGTTCACACAATGACTGTGTTTCTTCCTTCGGAAAGTTTTTTTCGATCGTCTCCTCAATCGTAGACTGTTTGACCCGGCCCATTAAACTGTTTGCTAATTTCCATGTCTTTTTTCCGTCGTTCTTGTTCAGTGCAAACTGCTGGGATAGGTATCTTCTTTTAGCCAGTCGCGTTTTGGCTGTTACAAGATTTCGCAATGTGCGAAATTGCTGTCTAAGTGCAGTGTTTTCAGGGTCCTTCCTACAGTTTTGCCAGGCTTTATCCTTTAAGTAACACAACTCCATAATTTCCTGCGTTATCCAGTGGTTGTCTGGTTTTCTTTGTTTAATTTTGACAGATTTGTATGATGTCGAGTATATTAGGTGCAACTTTGCAAGAAATGTATTATACAAAGTCATGTGATCCAGAGATAACATCGCATCCCAGTTTGTTTGCTGAATTGCATTGTCTACACTCCTGTCGTCTAAAATTTTCCTAGCTATAGGTCTTATGTTCGCACTACCTTCGTAGTTGGAAGTTTCTGTCATGGTTACTAGTGCCACAAAGTAGTGATCTGCGAGTTTCAGCTTAATTACTCCTGAAGAGCAGTGTTTGTCTGCCATGCGAACAACTATATGGTCGATGCACGATGTCGTTATCTTGGAACCTAAAAATTCCTCTCTAGTACATTTATTAATAAGGTTAGCTAAGCCAAACTCTGCCAGTAGATCAAGATAGTCCCTGACTACCCTCTTTGACTCTTGCATTATATCTATATTTAGATCTCCGGCTAAAATAAAATGCTTCTCGTTCATATATGTTTTTACTAGTGAGCTAAGTTCTTCCAGGAATAAAGTGGTGTTCTTGCTGGGTGGTCTGTATATTGCACACACAGTGTAAGTTACATTCAATTTGTTAAGAGAAACAACAACCATTTCTGCGTTGTCTATGGATACCTGAATTTCGTATGACAGCCAGGTATCATTAACAAACACGATCACACCTCCTCCTTTTCTGTTTTCTCGACACCAAGTGTAATGAGAGTAACCAACAAGGCTGTAAATGTTTTGTTGTGTTGCGTCTAGATTAACCTCGGTTAGGACAATTACATCTTCTTTCTTCTGCCGGCTATTCACATAAGCACATAGCTGATCCCAGTTTTTTTTTATGCTACGTATGTTTACATGCAATAAACTTAGTTCCTGAATCAACCCTTCTTCTTTTGCAACCTGTTTTACATGAGAATCCCACTCAAAAAAAGACATGAACTCAGCCATTAATTCATTTTTTCCAAATCACTTTCCGTTGCAATGTTGATAGCAGTACTTCCTTCTTCCCGCCTTGCAAAGATTTTGCCATTGCGCATCCAGACAAACTTGTAGCCCTGCTGTTTGCCCCTCTGTTTACTCTGCCAAAATAACTTCTTTTGTGCTCGTGTCAGATTTTCATTTATGTAAATGTCATCAGACTTCAGTGCATACTTCTTCGAAATCCAAAGGTCACGATCAGCCAAGTCCTTAAATCTGACAATGATTGGGGGTATCTTATCTTTCTGCTCTTTTAACCTGTGAACGGCTTCTAGTGAGTGACGCTCGACTGTCGCTATTTCTAGCTTTGCGCTCAGTTCCGCTAGAACTTTGTACAGATCTTCGCCCTGCTTATAGGGAACTCCATGCAGCTCGACGTTTTTCCGCCTTGAGTACTGTTCAGCACTCTCAACGTTTTACTTCAGTCGTGCGATTTCAGTGTCCTTTTCTGAAATCCTTTGCATCAGCTCTGCTGAAGTGGTTTTTAGTTCAGCAATATCCTTTTCTTGCCTTGCCATGGTGGCGATAACTTCGTCATATTTATGCGACAGGAGTTCCATCGATGCTTCTATTCCCGCTGTTGTCGTGCACTGGCTGTCTACCTTTGTTTCCAGCGCTTCCAGCCGAACCAAGACTGCAGCCATCTTTTGGCTAATCTCCTCAATCAGTTTTGCTACATGACTCATTCGACTTTTCTTTTCTCCCCTTCGTTCTGTACTTAGTTCTGTGTCACTGGTTTCTGATGTTTCTTCCTCTGTGTCCTTCTTTTTACAGCTCTCACACATCCAGCGGTCGATTTCGCGTGCTGTCATGTTTTTGAAAGTTTTTTTAGTCATTCCCGCACATTTACCTGCATGGTATACTTTTTTGCATTTAGCACATGATACACTCTCTTGACCGTTTTCAAGCAACTTTGAACATTTCATGCAATCTCGCGGCGGCATGGTTCAATACAGGAATGCAGTCCAGTGGAGCAAAGAAAGACGTCTGAACTCAGCTGAAAGGCCTCTTACCTAGAAGTAAGCAGCAAGATCAGCACGTAGCTCGGTGCTCCACCGGACTGCACCCCAGCATCGTTTGGCTCTTCCTTTTGTAGGCTTCAGCTCCTTCCAGGCCCCTGACGTCACCGCTGCCGTTGAACATCAAGCGATGATGTTATCGCTGGCCCGCCCACGCTCTTGGCTTAGATGTTGCGCCGTGCGTATTCCGTTGCTCGCTCGTTGATCAGCCGGCAAGTAGCCGGCAGGCGGCAAAGTGAACGGGGGCAGCAGGCGATCGCAAAAACAGGACCTAGAAGTAAGCAGCAAGATCAGCACGTAGCTCGGTGCTCCACCGGACTGCACCCCAGCATCGTTTGGCTCTTCCTTTTGTAGGCTTCAGCTCCTTCCAGGCCCCTGACGTCACCGCTGCCGTTGAACATCAAGCGATGATGTTATCGCTGGCCCGCCCACGCTCTTGGCTTAGATGTTGCGCCGTGCGTATTCCGTTGCTCGCTCGTTGATCAGCCGGCAAGTAGCCGGCAAGGTTGCTCTCTAGGAACCACCTGCCAGGACCATGAGCGTAATTTCTCGCTCACAACGCCCATGCCACTATCCGGTGGGCAGGTAGAGATAACGCCGCAAGGTCACGTGACGTAGGCGGCCCACCTGCCTCCTAGGTTGCTCTCTGGGAACCACCTGCCAGGACCATGAGCGTAATTTCTCGCTCACAACGCCCATGCCACTATCCGGTGGGCAGGTAGGGATAACGCCGCAAGGTCACGTGACGTAGGCGGCCCACCTGCCTCCTAGGTTGCTCTCTGGGAACCACCTGCCAGGATCATGAGCGTAATTTCTCGCTCACAACGCCCATGCCACTATCCGGTGGGCAGGTAGGGATAACGCCGCAAGGTCACGTGACGTAGCGGCCCACCTGCCTCCTAGGTTGCTCTCTGGGAACCACCTGCCAGGATCATGAGCGTAATTTCTCGCTCACAACGCCCATGCCACTATCCGGTGGGCAGGTAGGGATAACGCCGCAAGGTCACGTGACGTAGGCGGCCCACCTGCCTCCTAGGTTGCTCTCTGGGGACCACCTGCCAGGATCATGAGCGTAATTTCTCGCTCACAACGCCCATGCCACTATCCGGTGGGCAGGTAGGGATAACGCCGCAAGGTCACGTGACGTAGCGGCCCACCTGCCTCCTAGGTTGCTCTCTGGGGACCACCTGCCAGGATCATGAGCGTAATTTCTCGCTCACAACGCCCATGCCACTATCCGGTGGGCAGGTAGGGATAACGTCGCAAGGTCACGTTACGTAGGCGGCCCGCCTGCCTCCTAGGTTGCTCTCTGGGGACCACCTGCCAGGACCATGAGCGTAATTTCCCGCTCACGACGCCATTGCCAACACCGGATTTTCTTGCGAACGAGGTCTTTAACGCTATCGCGTTAAAATCATTACACCGTTTTTTTTTCATTGCTGCATAGCGCATCTTTATCAGTTATTTCACCCTATTCGCCATCCTACCCCTTCTCTTCCCGTCAATTTCTTCCCCTTTCTTTCATTATCATTTATTCTGGCCAACATTAACTTAAAATCTGGACCACCTGCTACCATTTCTTAGGACGCCTTTGCTTTCGCACTCCTTCTCCCCCTCGTTTCCTCTTTCACGGCACCCTTCTTCCTTTCTCTTCGTTTCCCGGTGTTTCGTTCGTCCGTACTCCTTAGCTGTGCTCTGGTTTATCGAGATGAGCACAATCAGTCATGCCATGCCACCTGTCGCAGCTCCCCATGTTGCGACACACAGTCCTTCAAGCCCATGTTGGCTATCTCGCCAAGCTCTCCACCCCCTGGATTCCTTCCTACTGAGCTGGCGTATTTCTTTCCACAGTTTTGCAGGCGAACTGGTTAACCTTTTTTAACAGCCACAATGCCTAAACATTCATGCTCCTCATCCCACTTCATGTCCTCCTCCCCCTTACCGAAGCTTCCTCCTCGGAGTGAAGGCCTTGTAAATCCGAAGTGATTAAGACTTTGCCAAGACAAGTCCACTTGTCAAAACGTTGGCAAGCTCCGTCAGGTTTCCTCTGCCTGGTTCACTTCATGTTTACGACGTATATGTACATCCTTCGTAGTCAGGCGTAGTCAGGCTGATGATGATGATGATGTACGGCACTTTCAGAAAAAGCTGCTAACGTGATCGAAATGTATGCAATTCTGTACACAGAGTCCAGACGGTTAAACACATTCACGGCAGCTGGACAGAGTGCCATTCACACAGCAGCGAGAAGTTTGATACTGTCATTTGAAAGGCTCTATACAGGGAAGTTCGGGAGATATAAGCACCTAAGCATTACATCTTCCAGCGGATGACCTACCACGGGTGTGTTGCATCGCATTATTTCTTATAGGAATGCATTGCTTGTGTCAGAAGGACACATATTAAATGCAGCATTTCTATCATTTCGATCGCAATTTGAAACATAGAAAAGGCAGATAACTTTCCTAAACCTATCTGGATGTCAATCACCATCTTTTTACGGCTAGTCATTCAATGGTGACTGTGAAAAATGGGTGCAAATGCAAATATTTAAACCTTCTTTTTTTGCCCAACTTGACTTCATCAAAACACATTAACAAAATATTTAATAATGCGATTAAGAGGCTCAGGTACGTGAAAGGTAACCTTTGTATTGCCCCCCTCATAAACTAAATTCCTTACAAAAATATAATCCGTCAGCTTTTGGAGTGTCGGTCGATCGTTTTGGAATCCTCATGAACAGACCCGTATCAATATCAGCTTGAATCAGTGCAAAGAAAAGCTCTTTGTTCATTTGTCTACGTAATGACAGGAATTTTTCCCGGTAGTCGGCTCTTCCTACCTAAGGTGCTTTCCTCCTTTGTACTCGTCGAGACAACGAGTATTTAAAATAATTCGAAAATGTTGTCCTTTCATCTTGTTTTGTTCTATGACCCAAGTAGCTGCAATTTGCTAACCTTTATTGACAAGCAACTATCATTCCTTCAATCTGTCACCTATTCACGCGCGCACACACGTGCTCAAGTTCAGTTTTTTTCCCCATGTTATTGAACGCTGGAATTGTCAGCCCGGTGATTGATGTATGCTCGCGGCTGTTCAGCCACTATTTAGATTATGGTTGCAAATGTTCGAATATGTTACTGACATATTTTGATGTATGATTATGCTTTTGATTGCTGATTCTGCTATTTTTTTTCACACTCCTGAAATAGGCCCAACTGTGCTGCAGTATGCGTAAATAAATAAACGAAATAACTATTCATGAGCTTGCTACAGACAAATTAAAAGCGGGGATTCCGGAAGCGTTTCTTTCACGAACCGCCGACTCAAGAACGTGTGCAGTGCCCCCCTCCAGCTCCTCTAAGAGATAGTGGGAGGATGTTTATCGCGCTTGGCCATGTATAACAAGTAGGCACAGAAAAGGGAGGACAAAAATGGCTGGGGGTTTAGCATTGCTGAGTACGAAATATTATGAAAAAGCAATGTTTTCTTTAAGTGGACCCAACTGCCACGTACCTGAAAGCGCGATTGTTGTGTCCTGTAACCAAGGGAGGCAGTCGTGCATGTCTTCAACTTTTTCATGGTCAATGCCAGTTTACCCAATGCCGCGTTTCTGCAGCTATGTTGTCAACATAACGCGTATTGCTCTAGTGCAGTGTTTCTTCCACAACGTTGTCCACGCCAACGCATTCCGCCCACATTTCTCTGTCACTAGGGCCACATAGCTCAAAGTACGAATATCAGTTCGATATCAGCACTAGTTGATGAAGACGATGTGCAACGCACAGCGCGAGAGTGTGTTGCAGGTTAACACGAGGCATGATCGGCTGGGTTGTCTTATGAGCAAGGGGCAGTCATTGAGGGGTCTCTTATTTCATATGAGGTCAAATCGGCCATTTCTTTTCTACAGGGTCACAAATCTCCAGGCCCGGAAGGTCTACACAGTGCGTTCTATAAAGCGTTTATGCCCAGCTTAGCACCTGCCTTCTTGGATGTTTTCGGTGTATCTTATGACATCGGCGCTTTGCCTGTCAAGTTCTACACAGGTCACATCATAGAAACCCCAAAAAGCACGGCGGATGCAGGTCGGTTTCGAACTGTTCATGGGTATTTTTTGAGCATGAAATGCTTTTAGCTCCCGTTGTCGGCATTGTGGTGACGTCACGCCGAGACCGAGAGCCATCATCCGGGCACTGAATTCCACTCATCCGGGCTCTGAAACGAGAACATCCGGGCACCGTACGAGACTTATCGAGATTCAACGAGACTCTCTAAGCCCTACTACGGGACCGGCATACAAGCGCCAGTTGCTCTCCAAACGAGTCACAAAAAATAACTGCTGCCAGTGTCTTCTCAATGTTTATCAAGATATCAGTCGAGCTGTGCATTTGATAATGCACGGAATTATAATTTCCGATTTCTAATAACGCGTGGAAAAAGCACATACATGCCACAATACACTTCGTTGTCATACGTGATCTGTTAGGGGCTTTGAGAGAAGGCCGCTTAGAGAAAGAGGGCGAGAAGGGCTTTCGGCGGAAACTTTCGCTCCCTCCCCAAGGATGGCGTTGCGGTCCCACACTCACGCATGTAAAAGACCGGCCGCAGGGCCTTCAAGCCCTTTCCCCCTCTGGCAGGCAGATGTATACACACGCTCGCGGAGTATTCGAACGCGCTGCATATACATTCTTGTCAGGCCTGCGTCTCGTCGTGTCCGCGTACGCTCCTGCATCGTCCTGGATTTAAATGCCGCCACCGTCACAGCTGCTTAAGCCGAGCAACGGAGCCTGTGTTAGACCCGTAAACATTTCATGCTTACTTTACTCTCCGTTGCGGGAGAGGCGCAATTTTTATGACATCCTTATGCAGCGTTGATTTTACGATATTTTCGAAGGTTCTTTCATCTCGTCTGCAGCATGTGGCATTCGATTTATTAGGGACGCACCAAGTCTGCGGAACCAAACGCCGTTGTATTCAAAACCATATTGTCACGTTGTAGTGACGGCAGTATAGCGGTCAGGAAGACACCAGCCAGTCTTGGAAACGAAGCTCTTTATTAGGGCTGACTTGCGCCCGCAAAATAACTGAATCACTCGGCGGCGGCGTAAGCAACAAGCGAAGCGTGCTCGTCGGTCGTCGAACTACGAATGTCCGCCGCTCGCGGCATCGCTCAATTTAAAGCCGGCAAGGAAACTTCCAGATAACAGGTCAAGATCATCTACGGTAATCTGGAAAAACCTAGATGCAGCCTTTCAAGGCTGCGAACAATCGAGATTAGTCTAGTCGCTTCTCGCGCCACGAACAAAAGTGATAACGACCCTTCCCTGCTGTCTTGAGCGTGAACGAACAAACACTGCAATGATACGTGGCATTACCCCCCTTCCAAAGAAGCATCGTCTCGATGATTGCAAATGAAAATAAACACGGACAATGAAAACTTCCAGTCCTTTAGCGTTCATAATATGGCTTCAGGCGTACGACATGTACGACTTCCGGGCGTGTGCGGCGTCGCTGAGATGCTGTCGTGCCGTCGGGGATGACTTCGTAGTCGAGGTCGCCGATGCGACGGAGAACCTTGTACGGGCCAAAGTAGCGTCGCAGCAACTTTTCACTCAATCCACGGCGGCGAACTGGCGTCCATATCCAAACACGATCACCTGGCTTGTAATGCGTGTCTCGTCGGCGCAGATTGTAGCGTCGGGCGTCTGTGTGCTGCTGGTCTTGAATGCGAAGCCGCGCAAGTCTTCGGGCTTCCTCGGCGCGATGAAGGTAGGCGGCGACGTCGAGGTTGTCTTCGTCGGAAACGTGCGGGAGCATTGCGTCGAGTGTCGTCGTGGGCTTCCTGCCGTATACCAGCTGGAATGGGGTAAACCTGGTTGTCTCCTGGACGGCAGTATTATAAGCGAAGATCACGTAGGGCAGAATGGAGTCCCACGTCTTGTGTTCGGCGTCGATGTACATGGAGAGCATGTCTGCGATGGTCTTGTTCAGACGCTCTGTGAGTCCGTTGGTTTGTGGATGATAGGCAGTGGTTCTCCGATGGCTTGTCTGGCTGTAGTTTAAAATGGCTTGCGTCAGCTCCGCTGTAAACGCCGTTCCTCTGTCTGTGATGAGCACTTCCGGGGCGCCGTGTCGCAGGAGAATTTGTTCGACAGAAAATTTTGCGACTTCTGTTGCGGTACCATTAGGCAACGCTTTTGGTTCTGCGTAGCGGGTCATGTAGTCGGTGGCCACGATGATCCACTTGTTTCCTGATGAAGAGGTCGGAAAGGGGCCGAGGAGGTCCATCCCTATTTGCTGAAAGGGCTTAGTTGGCGGTGATATGGGGTTCAGGAGTCCGGCTGGTCTAGTCGGAGGCGTTTTGCGTCGCTGACACTCACGGCACGTTTTCACGTAATGGGAAACGTCGGTAGCTAGCCGTGGCCAATAGTACTTCTCCTGGATGCGGTGCAACGTGCGAGCAATCCCGAGATGTCCTGCAGTCGGCTCATCATGGCATGCCTGCATAATTTCTTGCCTGAGATTTTTGGGCACGACAAGAAGATGCACTGTCCTGTTCGGAGCGAAGTTCTTCTTCAGGAGGACATTATTGTGAAGGACGAAGGACGACAGTTGCCGCTTGAACCCTCGGGGAGGCGATGCGGTCTTGCCTTTCAGATAATCAACTAGGCTTTGCAAGTCAGGATCCGAGTGCTGCTGCTGCGCGAAACTGCTGGCGCTTACCGGTCCTAAGAAAGCGTCGTCGTCTTCCTCTTCGGGTGCTGCGTCGACAGGAGCTCGTGACAAGCAGTCTGCATCGGAATGCTTGCGGCCAGATTTGTAGACTACAGTTATGTCGAATTCTTGAAGACGCAGGCTCCAACGAGCAAGGCGGCCGGAGGGATCTTTCAAATTGGCCAGCCAGCACAGATCATGGTGATCGCTCACAACCTTGAATGGTCGTCCGTATAGGTAGGGGCGAAATTTGGACGTGGCCCAAATAATGGCGAGACATTCTTTCTCTGTCGTCGAATAGTTGGCTTCGGCTGTCGACAGTGAACGGCTAGCGTACGCGATAACTTTCTCCTGTCTGCCATTTTTCTGAACGAGGACCGCTCCTAAGCCCACCCCGCTTGCATCGGTATGAACTTCGGTTTCGGCGTTTTCATCAAAGTGCCCGAGCACAGGAGGGGACTGTAAGCGGCGCTTCAGCTCGTTGAAAGCTTCCTCTTGTGGCGTTTCCCATTTAAAAGGCACGTCAGCCTTGGTAAGTTGAGTCAAAGGTTCAGCGATGCGCGCAAAGTTCTTGACGAATCGTCGGTAATAAGCGCACAATCCAAGGAATCTGCGTATAGCCTTCTTGTCATTAGGCTGTGGAAACTCTGCGATCGCAGCCGTCTTCTGGGGGTCTGGGCGAACTCCATCCTTGCTTACGACGTGACCAAGGAACAGCAGTTCCTCGTTGGCGAAGTGGCACTTCTCTGGTTTCAGTGTCAGGCCTGAAGACTTGATCGTTTCCAGCACTATCCGAAGCCTTCTGAGGTGGTCTTCAAAGCTTGAGGAGAAGACAACAACGTCATCTAAGTATACTAGGCAAATCTGCCACTTCAAGCCTGCGAGCACCGTATCCATTACTCGCTGGAACGTCGCTGGGGCAGAGCAGAGGCCGAATGGCATCACCTTGAACTCGAAGAGTCCGTCTGGCGTGATGAACGCAGTCTTCTCGCGATCTCTTTCGTCGACTTCAATTTGCCAGTAGCCGCTCTTCAGGTCCATCGATGAGAAGTACTTAGCGTGGCACAGCCGGTCCAGTGTATCGTCGATGCGGGGGAGGGGGTAGACATCCTTCTTCGTAATGTTGTTCAGGCGGCGGTAATCGACGCAAAAGCGAAGGGTGCCGTCTTTCTTTTTCACTAGAACGACCGGTGCTGCCCAGGGGCTCCTCGATGGCTGTATGACGTCGTCACGAAGCATTTCCTCAACTTGCTTGCGGATAGCTTGGCGTTCTAGCGGCGATACGCGGTAGGGGCTCTGTCGCAGTGGTCGTGCGTGTTCGTCTGTGACAATGCGGTGCTTGGCAAGCCGGGTTCGTCGCACATTCGATGCTGATGAGAAGCAATCGGTGTACCTTTGAAGAAGACTGCGTATTTGGTTGGTTTGGTTGGTTTGGTTTATGGGGTTTAACGTCTCAAAGCAACTAAGGCTATGAGAGACGCCGTAGTGGAGGGCTCCGGAAATTTCGACCACCTGGGGTTCTTTAACGTGCACTGACATCGCACAGTACACGGGCCTCTAGAATTTCTCCTCCAAAGAAATTCTAGCCGCCGCGGTGGCTCAGCGGTTATGGTGCTCGGCTGCTGACCCAAAAGACGCGGGTTCGATCCTGGCCGCGGCGGCTAGAATTTCTTTGGAGGAGAAATTCTAGAGGCCCGTGTACTGTGCGATGTCAGTGCACGTTAAAGAACCCCAGGTGGTCGAAATTTCCGGAGCCCTCCACTACGGCGTCTCTCATAGCCTTAGTTGCTTTGAGACGTTAAACCCCATAAACCAAACCAACCAAACCATTAATCAACAGGAGTCTGATATTGTAGGGCCACGTGGTTGAGTGCGAGCGGCGGATGCCTGCGCACGGCGTACCAAGACGACAGCGACACAGCAAACCACAAATCCTATGACAAGCGCTATACTTGGCTTGCCGTATATATACCCAGCACCTCCACCAGATGTCACGTTGTAGTGACGGCAGTATAGCGGTCAGGAAGACACCAGCCAGTCTTGGAAACGAAGCTCTTTATTAGGGCTGACTTGCGCCCGCAAAATAACTGAATCACTCGGCGGCGGCGTAAGCAACAAGCGAAGCGTGCTCGTCGGTCGTCGAACTACGAATGTCCGCCGCTCGCGGCATCGCTCAATTTAAAGCCGGCAAGGAAACTTCCAGATAACAGGTCAAGATCATCTACGGTAATCTGGAAAAACCTAGATGCAGCCTTTCAAGGCTGCGAACAATCGAGATTAGTCTGGTCGCTTCTCGCGCCACGAACAAAAGTGATAACGACCCTTTCCTGCTGTCTTGAGCGTGAACGAACAAACACTGCAATGATACGTGGCAATATCAATATCGCGCGTTCCATGTTAGAGACAATGTCACATGAGGTCAGTCAAGTGGCTCTTATTCAGATTGATCTGGAAAAAGCTTTTGATAAGGTGCGTCACAATTTTCGTTGGCATTATTAGAGAGCGGAAACATTGGCAATTTTAACTACATAGAACTATATTATATAGCGGCCGCTACAAGAGTGATTCTTAATCAAAACTTTACCAATCCTATTCCACTTAAAACAACTCTTGGACAGGGGTGCCTGCTTTCCCCTTTGTTATTCGCATTATATCTTGAGCCACTATGTTGTAGTAACATCAGGAACACAGAAATTCGTGGCTTCTCACTATCGCAATGTGAAATTAAGATTTTGGCTTTTGCTGATGACGTTGCCGTTTTCTGTTCTGATAAAAAGTGTGCTCTTGGTTTTCGTGTAGCTGAGCAGTTTTGTGATAGTTCGGGTGCGTCTCTTAACCTTGATAAATCAAAGAAGTTCTGGCTATGTCACTGGGGTACAAAAACCAAACTCCTAAGACATTTAGTATTTTGGGGTTCCCTTGCATCAGTATGTAGTAGTGGGCCTCACTGGGATTCTCAAATCCCACCAGTTAAGTGATAAACCGAAGTCTGGATGGGTAGGGAGCTGCCTCAATTTGCAGGAGCGCAAATTAGCAACATATTCTTCGTTTTGAAGCTTACCAATGTCATTCAGGTGTTGCATTGTGCACGGGAAAAAGTACAGGCAATGCATAGAATGTTTGCGACTTTTTTGTGGCACTCTCAGTGAGAGCCTATGCATAAAGACAATTTGTTTCTTCCTCTGGAGGCTGGTGGAAGTGCTCTTCAGGACTTCTTTATTCATTAACTTGTTTAAAAGTTATTCTTTAAAACAGCAAACCAGCCCCTCGTGCTAGCTGTGTTTAACAGACGATTAAGTGGTCACATTCCTGTTCTGTTTGCGCCCCCTGATCACAGGAGCGAGGGTCCTTTGTGGGGTTCTCTCAAGCAAGTTACCGACACAATCGCATTCCTCAATCTACGGTTTTCTTAGAATACCTACACAGTCTATCCGGAAGATAGATGATAAAAGTTCTGATCGAGACGTTATTTCCTTCACTGATGTATTGGCAGCCTTACCGCTTCTTTCTAGACTACAGTGTATTAAAGCGGGAGCAACGGTTTTGCATTCAATCGGCTGCAAATACCTTCTTTTTTAAACTTCACACGTCAAAAGAAAGCTTCGTGCAAAAGGGACTTTTGTGTCATGGTCACTGAACTATCGCCTGGGTCAGCAGCAAGAAACAATTGACGAATGGTTTGTGTTTCGTGGTGAAGTGGTGTTTTTTTTTTGGACACTCTTCAGCGGACTTTTTTCAATAAGGACATTGAGATTACGCCCTATACTATAAGATTTATGCCTACAATAGAAGGTTCCAAAGTTCCATGTGATCTTTTAGGGCTCATGGGAATGTTCAGTCTGTGGAGGAGCCGCATGACAGATCGCCACACAGAGCCGCCACACTCATCGAGTCTGTGCACAGAGCAGTGTGCTATGGTACGAAGGGTACGTGCTGTGCAGGATCGACCTCCTCACTGGCTGCATTTACTCGAGGCATGGGCGTGTTCAGAAGAGCGTGTTGTCGGGCTAGTTGGTTGTGCATAGTATATAAGTGAAATGCGCAACAACTTAGACAGGACACAGAAAGAACTGTTGTGTTGTGTCCAGGAAAAAGGGGTGGTTGAGCCCATGCCGAGCCTCTGGACCTTTTGGCCCCTCAAAGGAAGCAACACACCACTTCGGCCCCAGCTTCCTGTAGACGGCCCCTCCGGCCTGACCCGACAGGGGGAAATCGGCAGTCGCAACTTTCCTGTGTCCTACTCTCTTCTTGGTTTTCCCTTTTTTGTGTTATATTTGTGTCAGCTGTGTCATATTTTGTCGTAGTTTGGGTGTACAACTGACGTGGGCAGGACTTGCTTGCAAGTTTCTGCCCGGTCCGCAAGTTGGGCTGCGTTGTGGGTGGCTGGCACCACGACCCAAAAGCTTAATTTTTTTATGGCTCCCCGTTTCCAAACATGATCACTCTCTCAAAAGAGGGCGGAACGATGAAGAAGACTCTTAGGAAAAAAAAGAGTGGTTACATTCCCCAAATTTCATGGAATCCATAGCGATGCAGAAGTAAAGTCAGAAATAATCATATCCCCATTTCTAGTCTCAGAGTGCTTGACAGGTGCCTTGCGTCTTGAATACAAGGTATCAGAAATGGCCAGCGGTGACCTGTTGCTAGAACTGCGTGACAATGTGCAGCATTCTAAATACGCAAGCATTGTATCCACAGGGGAGGTTCCTGTCTCTGTCACTCTCCATGCGATCTCTAAATACTGTCCGAGGCATCAACTCTGAAATCAGTTTTGTCCACCTCTCTCAGACAGAAATGCTAGAAGCACTTACTGACCAAATTTAAGAGACGTTCACCAGATCAACATCCGGAAGTATAACAAGGAACTAGGCGCTAAACACCTGATGCTGACATTCAACACGAGCACATTGCCTGAAACCATTTAAGTGGGCTACCTGAAAATAACTGTAAGACCATATACCGGATAGCCGCCGCGGTGGCTCAGTGGCTATGGTGCTCGGCTGCTGTCCCGAAAGACGCGGGTTCGATCCCGGCCGCGGCGGTTGAATTTCTTTGGAGGAGAAATTCGAGGCCCGTGTACTGTGCGATGTCAGTGCACGTTAAAGAACCCCAGGTGGTCGAAATTTCCGGAGCCCTCCACTACGGCGTCTCTCATAGCCTTAGTCGCTTTGGGACGTTAAACCCCATAAACCAAACCAAACCAAACCATATACCGGATGTCCCAGCTAAATGTAACCAAACTTTTAAAAAAGGCGAAGTGTCCAAGTACAGTAAAACCAACTCAGGGTTGTTCATAGTCGCGTGGCCTAGTCTTCAGTATTTTTTTCGCTCTTCAAAGTTAATCAGTTAGTTAAGTTTATTTAGCTAACTTTTTAATTATTGACTTCAGGAAGAAAGTCTCAATGCAAAAGTTTTAGATCACCTCGAAAAACCGCTAGTAGTGCTGTTTCCGTCAAGTTACGATTTACGTAGCTTCATTTATTGGCCCTAAAAGAAAGTTGTCACGTGACCAGCTGCTCGCTCATTTCTCTGCCCCAATGTGCACCCGAAGTCTCATCGAGGAGAGGACTTCAGAAACAAAGGATTTTATTCTTTAAGGCGTGTCTTGGGACGTTGAAGTGGCACAGTTGTCATGTGGAAGCTTTCTCTTATTGTGCGGGTTATGGTTAAAGGCCGGTAAAAAAACTACTTTGCGTAAATATTACTTTGCTGCAAATGTCTCAGTAAGCTGTTTCTCAAAGCGATCTACAACTTTTCCATTGACACTTTGTTCCTCAAGTCAATAATTAAAAAGTTAGTTAATTAAGCTTGACTAATTCGCCAACCTTAAATAACGAAAAAAATACTGCAGACTAGGTCACGCGACTCTAAACAACCCTAATTTGATTGCAGACGGCTAGGACACCCCGTGTTTTTTAAAAGCTTGGTTACATTTAGCTGGGACACCTGGAATACCCAGACCACACATATATTTCAATTGTCAGAGGTTTGGCCACGGCTCCCAGACTGCCACGGCCGCAATACTTGAGTAAAATACGCTTCGAAGGACCACTCTTCTGAGGAATGTGACGCAGCTCTATGCTGCGCAAACTGCGAAGGAGACCACGCTGCATACTCCAGAGTGGGTTCATTATGCGGTTTCGGAATGCACGCAGCGCAGTAAGGACGACAAAAGACAGCAGATGAACGGGACAAGCGCTACATGTATTCTCAAAAAGCTGTTTGTTCAACCAATATCATTTGAGCAATATAAAGTTCTAGCAATTCGCCTAGCTTGTTATCGTCGCCACATATCTCTTCCCAGTAGTGTGTGAAGCTTACGCCATGCTTGGCTCTTGGATTTCATATTTGACTGCTTTAAAAGTATGCCGTTTTTATTTTAATATTTATTTTATTTTCAAATACTGTGGTCTCGGAGGAGAGACAGAAGCAGCGGGTACATATATTTATAAAACAAATAACATGGGTAGCATATAAATAGATAGCATAGAAGTATTAACAACATATCAACAGGCAAAATTGTTAGGCAACGGAATAACGAACTCTCCAATTGCCAATGAGCGAAGTGAGCCGTCCAATCGATTCCAAATTTCCACAGTTAAAGGGAAAAAAGGAAATTTGAAGCAATCGATATATGGTTTGAAAGGAGCAATGTTTGATGGGTGGTTCCGTCGGGTTGCACGTGCGCTTGAGGACACAAATGAGAAGGGTGCCTGAATGCCAGATGTCGTGTGAACGATTTTGTTCAGCATAATGATGCGTTCGCGTGTGCGCCTATGCACTAACGTTTGCAAAGATAAAGTGTGCACATGTGAAGAAGGTGAAAAGTTGCGATTGTGCCGGCCGAAGATGCATCGTATTGCTTTTTTTAACTGATTCTAAACGATCAATGCCGCGCGCGTGATGAGGGCACCAAATAGTTGAGGCGTACTCCCGGATCGGTCGAACTAGGAATTTGTAAGCCGTTAGCTTACTTTATTTCGTGGCATTTTTTAAGGTTCGTTTGAGATAGTCAAGTTTGCGAACTACTTTTTCAGAAATGTTTTTAATAGGAGCATTTCATTTTAAGTTATGTGAAAAAAGGTGAAACTCGCTGACACGAGTCAAGCAGTTGCCGTTATTGCTGTAAGAGAAATGCAGCGGATTCTTTTTGTCACCGAAGGTCATTCAACTGTTTTAGTGAAACTAATTTTCATTTTCCATGCGTTACTGCATTCACAGAACAATAAAAACAGTTTGTTAAGTCGCAGTTGATCATGGGCTTTAGCAACGTTGCAATGAAGTACGCAGTCATCGTCATATTGGAGTAACTTCACTGCGGGGTCATTAATAGCACTTGCTACATCATTAATGAAAATTATAAAAAATAGAAGCCCAAGCACCGATCCATGGGGCCTACCTGAAGTTATAGTGACTGACGATGACTGTGCATGGTTGAAAGTGACGAACTGGGATCTTATGTATAAGTAGCCGGTTATCCAGTCGAGTAACATATTACAGTAAAATGTGGTACGTAGTTTACGAAGAAGCTTATTATGGCTTGCAAACCATGTCAAATGCTTTGGAATAATCTATAAATATTTCATCGATTTGATAGCGGTTATTTATTGCGGAAGCTATGTCGTGAGTGAATTCAATGAGCTGAGTGACAGTGAAAAAACCAGATCGAAAACCGTGCTGACAGTGTGACAGTAGATTATGAAAAGTTATGTGCTGAACAATGTGCTGGTGAATAATGTGCTCAAGAAGCTTGCAGCAAGTGGAAATTAGGAAGATCGGTCGGTAATTTCTAATTCGTTGTTTATCGCCAGATTTAAACATCGGGATGACACTGGCAACATCAGTGTTTTATTGCAAATGACTAAGATAACGGGAACTCCACTCTGAGTACCTCTTTAAGAACATGTTAGGTATGGCGTCTGGCCCGCACTTTTAGTTTTGTCAATTGTGAATAACAACAGGTTGTGAACCCCAGCGTAACTTACTTCGAGGTTGGGTAACTGGTGTTCCGAGCTATGAATGAAAGGAGGAATGGCACCATCATCAACATGAAAGACAGAGTGAAAGTAGCTATTAAATGCTTCAGAAATAGTTACGGGATCAGCGCAAGGCTGATGGTTGATAATGAAGGATACAGAGTCATGGGAAGAGGGTAATATTGTTTTCGAAAATATCGATGGGTTCTCTTTCATGAATGCTGACAGTGTTGTGTTGGAGTAAAATTGTTTAGCTTCTGTCATTTTTGTCGTTAGCTCAGACTTGAGTGAAAGAAGCAGTGAATCGCGGGTTTCGTTTCGTGATCGGCTGGGTCTGCGCATGCGCTTGATGCGTCTTATGAGATGAATTATATCTCTTGTGTACCATAGATGCTTCGGGTTATGTTTCACACATTTTGTGGGGACGAAATGAAGCACACAGCTATGTACTACATTATAAAACAGCTCTAAGAAAGCATCAACACCGCACGTTTCCCTGCCTGTCACGAAATCTCCGAAAGACGACTCTAGCAGTTCAACAATAGCATGGTCGTTAGCACGGGTAAAATCTGTAACCATATTGGATTTCGGCTTATGGGGCTCACAAACCACGCATAATTGCATGAAAACACCCTTGTGATCTGACAGTCCGTCGACTACGTCACACTGAAAACCGTACTGTTACAACTGTTCATTAACAAAAACAAGGTCAAGAGCAGAGTTTACTGAAGTTTGACATTCAACCACTTGTGTTAAATGAAATGATGTAGCCATATTAATTAGGGATTCACAAACAGCCTTGTCACGACCTGTTGAAATTAACAAGGTCCAATCAATAAAAGCGGTATTGAAATCAACTGTAATGATCATTTTTTAGTGCTGGAGCCTGTGTTCCGCTATGCATTCTGTAATGTGCGAGAAAATGTTCTCAGAACCGGGCGGACGGTAAAGAGCACACACAACTTTCGCGAAACCCGATATGTTTATCCTGCACCAAACAAACTCAGTATTCGGAAGTTCTGGCAGTATAAAAATTTCAATGTCTTTTCTAATGAACAGAGTTAGGCCCCCTCCTTTAGCAAACTGCTGGTCGTTTCTGATAACCGAGTAATCTGAAAGCAAAAATTCTCTATCTGATATAGAGTTATCCAACCATGTTTCTGTTACGCAAATAATTGATGGACTGTAGCACTCTACAAACCAATTGAAAGCCACCTAGTATAATGCCCACTAGGGCTCAGTGCTGACAATAAACGTTTTCCAATCCAATCAACCTTATTAAGCAAGCTTCCAGCATCTATGTTCAAAAGAGTTAGTTTCTGCTCATTAAAGAGTAACCCTCTGTCCCTAGGCACTGCAGCACGTGGAGCCTGTGGGGATACACACGAATCCTCTGCCCCATTGTAATGGCCGCGCGTAATTATCACGCGACGCTATGCGCGCGCTGTTCGGGAGGTTTTGCGGGGGAGGGCACTCTCGCCACCCCCGCTTCCTTTCGCTCCCCGCCGCGACGCCGCAGCTGAGAGATTTCCCTCTTTCCCCTCTTACAGCGGAGAGACCTCCTCTCCACAGCCCGGGAGGAGACGCGTTTCTCCCGAGGCTCGCTTGTCTTCTGGCGGGAGCCGTGCACACGCACGGATCAGAGATCTGCCACGGAGACCGCTGACCTTATCGCCCGGCCATCGCGTGTGACTTGACCGCCGCGGGCCGTGAGCGAGGAACCACGCGAGGTGAGCGGAACCTTCTTCCCCCACATTTTTGCGTGCTTTCTGCCCTTTGTGTTTTTCACCCCCGTACGCGAGCGGAACACTCTCCCTCGTTACGGCGGTTGTATTGTTGCTGCTGCATTGTATTGCTCGGGAGCAATAAACGCTCATCCGAGTAGCATACTCGTGTGTGTCCCCTCTGGCCCGAACCCGCCGTGGTTGCGACTGACCGCACCGCGGGTTGGGGGCTACAGCTCTGACTGCTAGGGCTGGCACGCTGGTGCTAGAGAGCGACAAGTGTTTCTAGCCCTTTGAGCGTTACTACAAGAATAACCCCCATATTCTTGGCACGCAACGTGGGGCCAGAGGTGTGACAAACCGAGTGTCGGTGTGAGCGGCTGCCGACACACAGACTAGCCATGGCGGCGAGCGGGATTGACATCCAGTCCCATCTGTGGTTGTCCAATACGGCTTCTCAGCAGCAACATATTGGCACGGCAGTAACAACTACTGCAGGTGTATTTCCAGAGGCTGACGCTAGCCCCTGCGATCTTATATCGTTTGAGCCGAGCGGTGATTCACACGACACACCGGCTCAGACGAGCGGCGACGCTAGGCACTTCTCGCCAAGCGCTATGCCGCCAGGTAGGGAGAGCATGGCGCGACACGTGCAACCTTGCTCACCCCACTCGGCCCCTCAGCCAGAACTACCTGGCCAGGCTAACTCTCAAGAGGCTGTGTTGCGCAACGCCTTGCGCCTCATAGAGAGCCTCACGGGTATCGTGCAGAACAACCTGCAAACACCCGCTCCAGCGGCGAGTCCGAGGCTAAGGGTGGACCTTCCCAGCTACGGCGGCTACCATGATTTTGTCAGTGCCAACGAGTACCTTGAGCGCATGCTGACCTACCAGCAGGAGACAGGGCTTTCCGATGGAGAGATTCTGGCGCGTGTCGTGCCAATCTCACTGACAGATCAGGCTGCCCGCTGGTTCCACCTTACTGGCCATCGGTCTCGCACAATGGAGGAGTTCCGAGCGAGGTTTCGCGAGGAGTTCTTGCCCGCAGATTACGACCGTCGTCTGCGGCGCGAGTTGGAGCTGCGTACTCAGCATCCGGAGGAGTCCTTGCTTGAGTACGTGAGGGCGATGGACGAACTCTATCGTTTTGCAGACCCCTCTGCTTCGAACAGCGAGAAGGTAGAGCGTGTCACGCGAGAAGCTCACAATACCTTCGCAGCCTACCTACGAGGCGTACCGTGAGACTTGGACGAACTCGCCTCGACAGCCAAGCGCATACAAGCGGACATACTCGCCTCCCGCGCGTATCGGCCACCCCCGCCAGCGTCGCAGGCACTTGAGCCGCGATGCGCCTGGAACGGAGACACTTTTCGAAACCGTTCCCGGGGAGCCGAAATGGTTGCATTCAGTGACGGGCAATTGAGAAACGGTTGGGAACTATCAGACCGAGCTCTCGACCCGTACACATATGCTATGCGGTCAGCACACGCTGCGCGTGGCCAAGGTATGCAGAATCGGGACCGACATACCGACCCGAGGACGCTAGACCAAAGGGAAACTGCGACGGTAGGCCCGGCAGGGAGGAACGGTCAGCCGCGAGGCGACAACTGCCCCGCCCGGCAACGGCCGAATACCCTCTGCTACCGGTGCAACCAACGAGGGCACTACGCCCGGGAGTGCAGACGCCCAGGGAACCGAGAGCATGCGCTTTCGGGAAACGAACGCAGCCGCCGGTGAGCAACACTTCGCAACCGGCGGCGTCAACAGCGGTGCTCAGTGAGTCACACGAACTCCTAGCTCCGTTGGCTTGTCGTTTGGAACCACCCAGCGACACGCCAGTACCGCTTATTGAGCTTACAGTGGCACAACGTAAGTTCATGGCATTGCTAGACACAGGAGCGAGCGCATCCCTGTTTGGCGACGAGGTATGTGAGCATCTCCGTCGGAACGGACTCCGACTGCGAGCGAGCAACCTCACGTTCCGATTAGCCAGCGGCACTGCGCACGCGAGCGGTGCCGCGCGGCTTGTGGTGCGGCGGGAGAAAAGAGTGAGACGCCAGCGCTTCGCTCACCTCCCCGGCCTATCGGTTCTAATTATTCTTGGTAGAGACTTCCTCGCCAAGACGGGCATTGTTATTGACGTCTGCAACGGAGGATATAGGGAGCGAGCATGTGGCACCCTGAAACCTTTCGTTCTACCCCAAAAAGCGTCGAAAGCACATTCGCTTTCCGATGCTTCGCGCGCAGACGTACGCAACGATCGCCCGAAAAAAAGCCTCGAAACGCCTTCGGCCCGGCCGAACTACCAGCCTGTCGACCGCGTCGAGAGGAAAAGCGCGGAAGGGAACCTCCCCTCCCGCGCGACCCCCTGTCCCCCCTGCGGTTGCACTCTGCGCCGCGGCGGCATGCAGGCCTCCCCACCCGCTGCTGGACAACTCGGACAGCTTGTCGGGGGAGGAAAAAGCGCGTTTGTCTCTGCTCCTAAACGAGTGCGACGCCGTATTCACGGAGTGGCCTGGCTGCACTACGCTGGTTAGGCACAAAATTGAGACAGGCGACGCTGTTCCATGGAAGTGCAATCCTCGGCCAGTCAGCTTGGCTAAGAGGAAAGCGCTCGATAACGCACTGGACGAGCTTCTCGATACAGGCGTTGTGGAACGTTCAAACAGCCCCTGAGGATTTCCAGTGGTGCTGGTGCCCAAAAAGGATGGAACAACCCGCCTTTGTGTGGACTATCGACGCCTGAACGAGGTGACACGGAAGGACGCATACCCACTTCCGAGCATTCCCTCGATAGTGTCCAATGTTGGTGGAGCGAAGTACTTCACTACGCTCGATGCTAGCAGAGGATACTTTCAGGTGGAGATGACCCCCAGTGATCGAGAGAAAACTGTCTTCACTTGCCACAGGGTACTTTTCCAGTTTACCCGAATGCCGTTCGGCCTGGTCGGAGCGCCCGCGACGTACCAGCGACTGATGGACCGTGTCCTAGGCGATACAAGGTGGCATCACGCTCTTGCTTACCTGGATGACATTGTCGTGTATTCGGAAACCTTTGATGAGCACTTACGCCACCTCAGGGATGTACTGGAAAGGCTGAGGTCAGCGGGACTCACTCTGAACCCGAACAACACCCAGATAGCGACGACCCGAATAACACTGTTGGGGCTTACGCTAGACAAAGGACGCCTTCTGCCGCGCGAAGACAAGCTGCGGGCTATTTTGCAGTTCCCGCCGCCGGCAGACATAGGCGGACTGAGACGCTTTCTGGGGCTGATCAACTTTTATCGCCAGTTTATCCCAGATTGCGCAGCTCTGCAAGCCCCGTTAACAGCGCTGTTAAGGAAAGGTGTGAAGTGGCATTGGGGACCCGAGCAAGAGGCGGCACTACGCCATCTCACTTGCGCGCTCGCGGAAACCACAGAGCTGAGGCTCCCTGACCTGAACAGGGAATTTGTGATCCACACGGACGCTTGTGACCTGGGCTTAGGAGCAGTCCTGCTTCAAGAGCACGGAGGTAGCCTGAGACCGTTGGCGTTCGCCAGCCGCTCATTAACTCCCGCAGAGAGAAACTATTCCGTGACAGAAAATGAATGACTCGCGATCATCTTCGCTCTGCGGAAGTTCGACTACTATGTCGATGGAGTCGCTTTCGTGATTGAGACTGATCACATGACACTCACTTGGCTGAGACGACTAGGCGAGCCGTCCGGACGCCTAGCGCGATGGGCGCTACTCCTCCAGCGTTACGACTTTACCGTGCGCTACAGGAGGGGCAAGAACAACGTGGTGGCGGACGCACTTTCGCGCGCGCCCGTTGACGGCTTGGGAAGTAACAACACTGCCCACTCCGCCGCGCCCGACAGCCACAGCACCGCGACGGCCGCGAAGCTCACAAAACGCCCCGAGGGGAGGGACACCCCGCCTTTCCAGGGCGAAAGCGTGAACCACTTGGAAGGCATCAGTTCCGTGGTGAGCGTTTTCAGCAGAAGGGAGCTGTTGGAGGCACAGCGGGAGGATCCATTTTGTCGAAAAGTGTTCGACGGGCTCAGGGAGCCCGGCGGCGCGGCCGCGCCGCACATGGAGGCAACTGGTATTGTTGTCCGTGCGGGGCGCTCGAACACAGCTGGTAATGCTGTGAGCGCGATGGATTCCTATCTGCTCGACTCCGATGGCATCCTGCTGAGATATATCCCCTCCGAGAAGGATACACATGAGTCCTTCAAGGTGGTGATTCCACGCGCGTTGAGAGGAGCACTTTTAAGCTATTTTCATGACACGTGCATCGCTGGGCTTGCGAGTGGCCCTAAGACTTACCTCAAGTTGTGCCGCCTCGCTACCTGGCCTGGCATGAAGCGGGATGCGATACGCTACGCCCGCTCGTGCGACGTGTGCCAAAGGGTCAAGCCATGTCATGGACGCCCACCTGGGCTTATGAAGCCGATCAATAGCCAGGTTCCTTGGCAAATTGCGGCTTGTGACGTCATGGGACCTTACCCCAGGACTCCGAGTGGAAACCAATATCTGCTTGTTGTCACAGACCATTTCACCAAATGGGTGGAACTGTTCCCACTTCGAAAGCTGACGGCACGCGTAATCATGGGGAAGCTGATGGAGGTGTTCACACGATTCGGCTACCCCGGGCAGTTGATAACGGACAATGCATCGTACTTCACTGCCAAACTTTTCGTGGACTCCTGTGCGGCCCTTGGCATTAAGCACAGGAGAACAACCACGAACCACGCCCAGGCGAATCCCACGGAACGCGTGAACCGCTACATCAAGCACATGCTCGTTGCATTTGCGGAGACGCACATCGACTGGGACACCTGTCTCCCCGAGATTGGGTTTGCTCTCAGGTCGACCGTGAACCGCTCGACTGGGTACACACCTGCCGCTCTCAACCTTGGCAGGGAGCTGCCGAACCCGTTAGAACTTACTCCAAAGGTTCGCAGCAACACCCCGATTGCTTGGTCGGCACGCGCCGACTATGCGACCGGGCTGCGCGCGAGGATGACGGAGGCTTTGGACAAAGCACGCCGGAATCTGAGCCCTGCTCGGGCCCAGCAGAAAGCGCAGTATGACCGCTCTCACCGGGAAATTCACTACAAACCGGGTGACCTGGTGTTGAGGCGCAGCCACGTTCTGAGCGATGCCAGTAAGCGGTTTTCTGCTTCTCTGGCGCCGAAATGGACGGGACCATATGTAGTTCGGGAGAAACTTTCCTCTCTCGTCTACAGGCTGGCGGACTTGACGCTAAGACCGACCGGCGGGCCAGTGCATGTCTGTGATCTCAAACCCTACTTTGACAGAGGGAACGAGTGGCCTGTGGAGAACACCCTCCCCCGCCAGCAGGCAGCCGCACCGAGACGCAAGGCTCGACAATAGAGCCCGGCGCCTCGTTACAACTTGCGCCCACGGCAGAACCAACTCTGACCAACGCGCAGGGAGTAATTTCTCCTGCTTAATATGGACGGAACACCCCTTCCATATTTCGCACCACGGCTTCCGGAGCAAGCACACGCTTTCTCGTCGGAAAAGACCGAGCGGGGTTAGACTAGCTCAAAGAAAAAAAAAGTGTAAATCTGGAAAGTAACTAGAAAGAAAAGACAGCCTTGCAGCCGCAGGCCAGCCTTCACAGCGTGCCCGGAGGAGAGCCAGCGGACGCCGCAACGACCGTTGCTGCTTCGAACACCGAGAGCCAGGCCGTTTGGAGGGAGGCCGCATTCCAAAACCAAGAGCCCGCTGTCACCATCGAGCAACCATGCCGAAAAAACAGCTTCCGGTCGGCCGCAGGACGAGCGAGCGAGAATTCGCAGAAACCGGGGCCTGCGTCTACCACGGCGAAAACGGCAGCAGAGAAGCCGCCTTGGAGTTCCCCGTGTCCCCGCGGCAGCGGCTTCGCCCACGAGAGAAACTTGGTGCCCCGCTGGGCCCGCCTCGCAACTCCTCCGCGGCAGAGGGAAAATGGGTCGGCGTGCCATTGCCACCCCCACCGAGAGGAAAAGAGGGCGAGCCGAAAGCGAGCGGTTCAACCAGCTGAGTGGAGGCCTGCCGTACGCTGTGCAACGGGACGACACGGTGCGTAATTGCCCGGAGCCTGCCTGCCGCCCGCGCGTCCCGGCAAAGCTGCCCTGGCCGACTCACGGGACCTGCGGTCATCGACCCCCTTCAACCCTGGGCTCCACGGTCGTCCATGGCGGTCGTCTACACTGCCTTCCTGCCCTGACGTCCACGGCCTTCGACGACGGCACTGCTGGCTGTGAGCTGAATCTTTTATTTATTGGTTTTTAAAGTTAAACGGTGTTTCGCCGGCCCCACTTGGTACACCCTTCGGTGAACGCGGTCTCTTTTCAGCCGTAGGGCAGTTCTAAGGAGGGGAGGATGTGGGGATATACACGAATCCCCTGCCCCATTGTAACGGCCGCGCGTAATTATCACGCGATGCTATGCGAGCGCCGTTCGGGAGGTTTTGCGGGGGAGGGCACTCTCGCCACCCCCGCTTCCTTTCGCTCCCCGCCGCGACGCCGCAGCGGACTTTCACTCTTTCCCCTCTAACAACGGAGAGACCTCCTCTCCACAGCCCGGGAGGAGACCCGTTTCTCCCGAGGCTCGCTTGTCTTCTGGCGGGAGCCGTGCACACGCACGGATCAGAGATCTGCCACGGAGACCGCTGACCTTATCGCCCGGCCATCGCGTGTGATTTGACCGCCGCGGGCCGTGAGCGAGGAACCACGCGAGGTGAGCGGAACCTTCTTCTCCCACAGTTTGGCGTGCGTTCTGCCCTCTGTGTTTTTCACCCCCGTACGCGAGCGGAACACTCTCCCTCGCTACGGCGGCTGTATTGTTGCTGCTGCATTGTATTGCTCGAGAGCAATAAAGGCTCATCCGAGTAGCATACTCGTGTTTGTCCCCTCTGGCCCGAACCCGCAGTGGTTGCGACTCACCGCACCGCGGGTTGGGGGTCACAGCTCTGACTCCTAGGGCTGGCACGCTGGTGCTAGAGAGCGACAACTGCTTCTAGCCCTTTGAGCGTTACTACAAGAATAACCCCCATAAGCCTTAACAAATCTTTTGCAAACATCATCCCAACTGTAACGAACACTGTCGACTATCAGGAAATCGTACCGCAACTTATACTTATCTGCTTCTTGGCGGATATCAACCGAATTGTCCCAGGGAGCCTTTCGAATTTGCCGTAAACGCGCAGAAAAGTCACACTAATTTACGTATCAGGTCCTTTTAGTTTTCTGGCGTTATTAAGGATGGAAAGCTTGGTTCTAAAGTCTAGAAGTTTTAAAAATTACAGGTCTCGTCTTTTCATTTCTTTGCGTGCCAAGCCTGTGACAGCGTTCAATACCTTCACATTGGATTCCAAGTTTGGAAGACAGAAACTCCAATACAGAAGCTAATAGTTCCTCATAAGTTTCATTTGATTGTTCCTTCAAACCGTAGATGATAAAGTTATTCCAACGGGATTGGTTTTCCATCATCGCTGTTATTGCGGTAAAGTTTGGTAATGACATCTTTAAGGTCTTTAAGGTTCCGAACAATTATCTCAAGATCATGAACGCGCTGAAGGACGTTGTTTGCAGTTGAAGCCACCGCCTCTATGTGCGTCATACGCTGTTCAAAGAAGGCCATTCTAGAGTGGAGCGCTTAAAGCCCTGCGCTCATTCGTGCTTGTCCGGCTATCAGTTCTGTTAGCATTTCCTCTGGCTTTGGGCTTGGATTAGTCTCAACACCACCGGACAGTTGCAACAAAATTCTTAAGGAATGCAGTGCGCAAGAAAAAATACACATAAAGTGCTTAGGGTCTGGCAGCAGCAATAAGTTTGGTTTATTGAGGTTTAACGTTCCAAAGCAACCCAGGCTCTGAGGGACGCATTAGTGAAGGGCTCCGGAAAATTTGACCACCTGGGGCCCTTTAACGTGCACTGACATCGCACAGTACACGGGCCTCTGGAATTTCGCCTCCATCGAAATTCGGCCGCCGCGGCCGGGATCGATCCCGCCTCTTTCGGGTCAGCAGCCGAGCGCCGTAATCACTGAGCCACTGCGGCGGAGGGGAGCAGTAGTAAGAAACGATTATCGCTCCTATAACATTTGAAAAGCGTATTTGTGGCCTACCTGCAAAATGAAGCACGCGTGTTAGCAAGAACCGTTTGCCATGCCGCTGCCAGACAGACTGAAGAGTACTGGCCGGTGCGCCGCTTTTACGTCCCGTCGGGTCCGTGTCGATGACAATCCGGTCTGGCAGCATGCGCGGTCGAGACAGGCGAGGTCGACATGGATGCATTGCCATCTATCGGTTCACAGCAAGAACTGAATGGAGGGCCAGTGAGGGTGCAGTTTCCTTCAAGGAAGCTTGAAAAAGCAACATTGCTCAGGAAGTATGGGCAAGCGATGCTTGCGGCTATCTGCAAGCGATGCTTGCGGCTATCTGCAACTTGAAGCACACATGTTTGCAAGAACCGTTTGCCATGCAGCTGCCAGACCCACTCTGCTGCCAGACAGAAAACAGGACAAGGGCGAACGGCTGAGCTTTCGGACATGCTCCTTATTCTGCGGCGCCAAGTTCCCGACGTGCAGCCGATGGTAGTGGCAGCTGCAGACGAACACAAGGTCTTCAGCTAACGCGAAGCTCGCTGAGGCACATGGCCGCATACTCGAATTCATCGGATAGATTTTCGTCAGTAAGTTATGCAATGTTAAAATTTGAAATCGAATAGGGCTTCTTTTACCTAAACGTACAGCGGCCACAATGTATTCTGGTTCCATTCGGAAAACTTTCAGTCAAACAATGACCACGCAAAAGGCCTAATCTACATGTAGCCATAAAAGTTGGAACTACTTCTTTCTTTGTACTCTTTATTTTTTATTCAACTGAGTTGTAATTTGTGGTCAAATTGTTTAGCCTCAAAGTCCAACTTCTTTTCTAACAAAGAATTCACCGTCAATATCACCATCGCAAGACCACGTGCTGCTGCGCCTCTCGTACAGCGGTGCTTTTTCATGCGCCATTAAAGAGATTCGCTTCCAATCACGGCCGTCTCGGCAGAAGATTGGTTGGTTTGGTTGGTTTATGGGGTTTAACGTACCAAAGCGACTAAGGCTATGAGAGACGCCGTAGTGGAGGGCTCCGGAAATTTCGACCACCTGGGGTTCTTTAACGTGCACTGACATCGCACAGTACACGGGCCTCGAATTTCTCCTCCAAAGAAATTCAACCGCCGCGGCCGGGATCGAACCCGCGTCTTTCGGGCCAGCAGCCGAGCACCATAGCCACTGAGCCACCGCGGCGGCGTCTCGGCAGAAGAATGGAAACACTTTTCATAATAAGAGAACTTAATTACTATGTCCTTTGAACGGGTACGTACTTGCGCGAAGAAGACGGGACACAACAAAGGAACGCACATGACATGTACGGAGCGGTTAAATAATTCGCTCCGTACATGTCGTGTGTGTTCTTTTGTTGTGTCCCGTCTTCTTCGCGCAAGTACGTACCCGTTCAAAGATGAACCAACTCGCACAAACAAGAGTATTACTTGGCCATATATCCTTTGGCGCCTACCACGGCGCTTGATTCCTTACTCATGGTGTTACAACTCCGTTCTAGTGCTGTTGTTCATAGATACAACAATGGCTGAAATCATAACGCTTTTTGCGGATGCAAAATGTACGACCCGAAGCCCAATAATGCATATTTGTATTAAAAGCGTAAAACAGCGATTTTCTGTTTGAATGGATACTACGGGCGCATTATGCAATGAAGGTAGAAATCTTTGTTTGAAAGCTCGGTCAAGTTATCTGTCATATTTTATATAACGATGGTCACATAATCGTAGATTATAGAAATGCGAACATTTTCTGTTCTTAATAGAATTTAGGAGACAAGATTAATCTGAGCGCAATAAATTTCGGTTCTCCTTAAAGCGAACTTTTTTCAGATTCCTTGACTTCCACCCAAGGAGTACCCTTCGCGTCAGCATTTATTATTGTGGCGTCTAATTGGTAGAATTTACACCAACCTGGTGCTGGGTGTAGGAGCGCACCACGAATCTCTTTCCTTGCAGATAAAGCGAGCGTAGCTAAATTATTTAGCCGGTTTTTCACATTATCAAAGAAGCGAAAATTTTCATAGCAGTGTTATCAGTAAAATCGTATGCTTTGTGCTTCGCAACAGGGTGCCCGTTCGAGACAGATCTCTGCGTGGTGGAGTGCTACAACAAAAACAGGAGCAAGCCCATAAGGGGACACTGTGGTGGTGTCCTGTGGCTGAAGTGTGTTTGTGAAGGAACGTATACTAATTGAACTTCAAGTTCTGAGAGTGCCATATATTTGAAATAAAAACTATTTTTCACTAATAGGAATCACATGTATTTTGAGTAATACTGCTCGTTTGAGGGCACACTTTAAACAATTCGTAAAAATTCGGAGGTCCAAATACAACGCAAATGTTCTTAGAAACTCAGTGCCAGCTGGGTCGAAAGTCAGCGCTTATAAAAATCCCTTTAATTGGATGGGTAAAGAGCTAAAATTAAGTAACTTTTAATAGGCACAGTAGAGTAATTAGTGTCAACGGCGAAGCCGAATCCAAGACAAGAACGTGCCACATATGTTTTTGAAAATAAAAAAAAGTAATTCTCTAAATTCCTGCTGGCCAAGGCGGTTTAACGCGCTAGTGTTAAAGGCCCCCTTCTCCCGAGAACCCGGTGTAGGCGTTGTCCGCGTCGTGAGCGGATAATCACGAGCATGACTCTGGCAGGTGGTCCCCAGAAAGAGCAACCTAGGAGGCAGGTGGGCCCCCTAGGTCACGTGACCTTGCGCCGTCATCACAACCTCCCTTCCGAATAGCAAGAAAACTGCCCACCGTGGCAGATGGCAGTTGAATTAATAACTGGTCACTCGGGTAGAGCAACCCGGGCCGCACACGGCCCAGCGATGGGAGCACCTTCCATCGCAGGGCAGTGGCGCATCGCTTAACCGCTGCACCACTACTCCATGAGTGGCATGAGGACTCCCAGGGGTCTATGAACATAAAGAATGACCTTCTGCATATACGGGTATTGAGGCATGACGCTATCGCGTGATACCCCTGAGGCGAAGCTTAAATGTCCCAATATTTTTCTCACAAAACAGAGAGTGAGCGCTTGAGGCACGCAGGAAGTTGAGCAAAAACGCTATTCCCTGTGGGGACAGTGCCTAGAAAGCTCAATATGAACTGCCTGAGGTACAGGGGTATTCACTATATTGTGCTTCTTCGCTTTGTACAAGAACAAGGACAGGCATCCTCAGCTATGTGGCCGTTGTTTTGGCAAGCGACGAAGGAAAAGAAAGTGCATTCAGTTGTACGGTCGAGCAGGAATATCCATTTAGCACCGGAATCATTGCAACACGTCTCTCATGTAATGTCCCCTGTGGACCCTTGAGGAAACAATAAATAAATAGAGGACTTAGCGTTCCCTCCGGCTGCTGACCCGAAAGACGCGGGCTCCATACCGGCCACGACAGTTGCATTTCGATGCAGGCGAAATGCTAGAGGCACGTGTATTGTGCGATGTCAGTGCGATGTCTGTTAAAGAACCCCAGGTGGTAGAAATTTCTGGAGCCCTTCACTACGGCGTCCCTCACAGCCTTAGTCGGTTTGGGACTTTAAACCCCATAAACAAACCAAACCAAGCCTATGCGGAACTGTAACTATGTGATAGCGAATTGATTCAGACAAGCCGGAGCAGTATCTGTGGAGGTGAGTAATATTCCCAGGTATTTTGCAGGTATATTACCAACATAAAATACGTTATTTCTGACATTTTTCTGTCGTTATTTCTGACAACGCCCGTGTTCGTCCTGTCTTGCTGTCGTCCCGTCTTTTGCGCTAAAATATGCCTGTGAAGTCTGACATTTTTGTTTGTCATACAAAAATGAAAACTTCAAACCACGAAACAGCGCAACTAAAACGAATGACCAGTGAGAGATAGGACTTTTGCAACGAGATGGACGCCTGTAGGTGTTTATGAATCACCATTTAAGTTATCATTTTATTATTTTCATTTTTTGAAGGTGGCTATAGCTTGTGCCGCGGTAGTTAGATATTTAACTGCTTTTTTTTCGATTAAACAGCCAGTTGTTAGTTCAGCATTGGTGCGTGCTCCTCCTTTCCCTGCTCTTCGTTTTAGTTGCGCTGTTTCGTTCTTTCAGATTCCAATGCCAACATGCCCACTACGCTACGTTGCTTTAATAAAAACGAAGATTAAGAGCTAGCGAGCTTCAACAACGCACACAATGTATATTGTCGTGGCCCATATTCGTTGACGGGTTTGTGACAGGAGCGGCGCGGTCGGAGACGTGAGTAGCGAGAGCCGTAGGGTAGTGACGAAAACTATATAGTTTGGTTACACTTTTTCAGTAGCGAGCCGCCGTGGTGGCTCAGTGGTTATGGTGCTCGGCTACTGACCAGAAAGACGCGGGTTCGATCCCGGCCGCGGCGGTTGAATTTCTTTGGAGGATAAAGTCTGGAGGCCCGTGTACTGTGCGATGTCAGTGCACGTTAAAGAACCCCAGGTGGTCGAAATTTCCGGAGCCCTCCACTACGGCGTCTCTAAACCAAACCTAACTTTTTCAGTAGCGCAGTTTCGCACTTGAGAGCACGTGAGATAAGAGAAGAGTAAGCACTCAGTAGCGCGCTGCCACGGTGAAGCAGTCCGGCTGCTAAAATACAGTCCGATATACCGAGGTACCTAGCCAGGGAATCACTGCACCCAATTAAGAGGTCACTCAAAATGCCCTGGGGAGCTTCCCAGGCTGAAGGCGGCACCTTTGCCTTCTTGCGGCGGATCCGGTGGCGAGGGCCCTCTCTTCCGGCAGCGATGTCGATGATGGCCCCGTGACGCAGCACTTGTGGCAGCAATGGTGATTCTCTACCAGCTCATGTACACTACGCTGAAGCCAGGGCTCTACCAGGGCGAGCTATGAATTCCATTTCTAGGAATTTCATCTGTCCGTAGCCACTTGTGGGAAAAGACGGCGCGCTTTGCGTGCCTTCACTTTCCTCCGTCATGGTAAGGCGGGGCGTTCGTTTTCTGCTGCGCCGTCCAGCTGGCACAGCTCGAGGCCATTGTGGGCGCTCAGCCAAACTTGGCCTCTGGGCGAGTTTCAGCGGCGAGCCAAGCTCCCGACAACCTGTCTAACTTTACACTATAGTTACGGCATACCCAACAGTTCATTTTGATGGTGGTAATGGTGAGGATCGATCGATGTTGGTGATCGACAGATCGATGGTGATGATCTCTTCTGATGGTTCGGTGATCCGGCGACCCGTTGCAGAGTAGACTGGACAACTTATTCGGGACGCTGCGTATTCTTTATTACACGGGTCAAGAAAAACAGTGACACCAGAGTGCCAAGGGCGCCGCTCTGCCTGTGGCGAAACGCCGAATCGCTCCTGAAGCTCTCGCTAAGTGAAGTCTCTCTCGGAGTTAAGCGAGTCCCTCAGTGTCTCCTCTCTGGAGTCGAGCTTCTCTCGTCCGATCGACCCTCCGATTTCTCAGACCTCTCTCGGTCCTTCCTCCGGTACCGGCCGCTCTCCGTCGATCTCCCCGGCGTCTCTCGATCTCCCCCTTTCGCGACAAAAAGAAGCCCTTAAATGCTTTTGGCCAGGATTCTTGGGCGGTTTTTAGTAGCCAATAGGAAATGCGCTTGTCAATCAGGACAATCAGGACAAGTTTATACAAACCTAAGGAGCCAATAGGACGACGGTGTTTACGGAGTTGTTGACTCGCAAGCACCGCGTGAATTCCGGGAAGACGTTCAACATTTCGTTTGCAGTTACGGCGCACCGACAAAAAACATAAAAACGACAGCGAAAACACAGGAAAGGCGAACACAACGGGATAACCGCACGCACTGCCCTTCGCGATCCTACATTTCGCTGCTCGCTTCGGGGACATCTGGTCCGCCATGCGTTGTGCCGTCGAAACTGATAAATTTACACGCACATCCCTTGAAACCCCAGGGGTCCGCGCGTCGGCTGCGTCTTGCGGTCAGAACGCGATCTTCGCAGTAGGCCACGGCGCGGTCATCTAACCGCTGTTCTCGCATGCACTTCAAAGCGTTTGTTTTAAAACAAACCCATTCGAACGGCGCCGGGGTGGCGGCAACTCGAGAAACGTTTAGAAAAAGCTACAAAAAAAAAAAAAACAAGGAGGGCCAAGCTGCAGCTGCTGGGTGTGTGCTGCCCGAAGGTCCCCTTGCGAGACAGCCCGTGATCTCAACTCCAGCGGTAATTCTAATACCCAGATGTGTCTTTCACGCTGTTTCTGACACTATTTGCTGTGCAGTCATATTTTTGATGTCTGCATGATCCAAAAACTTGAAGCCCACAAACAAACAGGACGTAGAAAGAAGACGTTACACGCACAAACGTTAGGCACACCAACAAGCCCAAGCAATCACTTTGTCTGCATGATGTTCGTGGCGTGATGTTTCTGAATACGTTCAGAAAAGAAAAAAAGCTTGCTATAGGAGGCCAACATTCAGCAAACCCGCTCGCACAGTGACATAATGCTATAATGTGCCACGTATTTTTTCCAAAGGAGCATATACAGGTATAAGCGTAACTGAAATGAGTTCAACACAGGAGGCGCCACTGCTGCATGCAATACTTACTTGCTCATAGCGTGCATACTTTCTTCAAGTTTATATATGACACTTCAGCGAGCCCCTATTTAGAGTCAGTGATGCTTAGCACATCAGCGAAAATAGATCATTTAATTATCCAATTATGGGGACGCAAATCGCAGTCACAGCTGCGCACATCAAGGCTGCAGCTGTCATTTAATGAAAAGCTCGAGTAGGTCACATAATTTTAAAAGCACGCTTGATTGAGCTTCAACAACCTTGCACCCCCGCTCATTTGAAGAGTGCATGGGTACATTAAAGGTGATAACGTGCTCAGCACACGCTTTTTCAAAAAAAAAAAAAACGGGAAAAGTAAGGACATAGAAGGGGTGCATTCAATAGCGTTACATCTTTAAGGCTGCAAATATTTTTTCTGTGCAGTTCGTTCTGTGAGTCGTTTAATGGGGTGTTTCTGGTTGATTTTAAACAGCGTAGGGGAAAACCTGCGGCATAATGCGGGCGATTTTAGCCAAAATCGGCGTTTAACATATTATATTCTCGAGTTCACCTTCGCAATCAGGCTACATAAACCACTTTCAATGCTGAAGTTCCTCCCTCCGCTATTTAGTACAGAAATGTACGGCTCGGTCATTCAATCAGAAACACATTGTCACCAAGTAGAAGCTCCTTTTCACAGGCAAATGTCCTTCCTAATAAGATAGTCTACTACCAGAGATGAGCTAAAAAAATAATGCTATTCTGACAGGCCTTGCTCTATGATGCAGAAAACATAATGGCGGATTTTTTTAGCAATTTTATTTTATACTGGCAGAGAACACGAAGCGAGATCGGACGGTGGCGACGTGGTGTGTTCTGACTTTGTCACTCTGATGCTAGATAATCTGTTTCGCATAGAGTGAAGGTACTACTTTTGATCATGACCGGGCGCGATACAGAGAATCATTTTTATCGGGAGCGTCTTCAAGAGCTTAATTTTTTTTGTGGCAATTAGCCATAGTTCACGTCTCCGTCCCGTTTTTTTTATGGGCATCTTCTAAGCTTTGAGAAGTGAAACTTGCAATATACTGCTTGCTGGAATGCTAAAGGAAGCTCCACTTCTGAGGTAGAACCAATTTTTAGTGGTTCTTGAACTCCAGTCCTATGCTTTTCGCGGCGAGGAATATGGAGAGGCTACCGTTGTGTTTTTTCGCCGCGTATCTTCCGGGACGAAACTCGCCGCGACAGCCGAAGCGGCAGCAGTTGGCTTCCGCTGAGCTCCGGAAGCACGAGATAAGTGCCTGGGTGCGGAACACCCATGCCCCAGAAACGATATTCAAACAAGAATCCAGCCGGCAGGCGAGACCAGAAGAGATATGGCGCCCGCCTTGACGTGAATCCCCGCCAGGTTGCCTCCATGGTATCCGGCATGCAGTACTGCAAATGAAGAAAAAACGCTTGTTATGAAATGCATAAAAAACACCATTTTCCCGTTTTCAGAAGATAAGCAGGCGTGCACATTTGTCAAAAAAAAAGAAAAAGAAAAGCGGGCGTACCACTTTGTGGTTTGTGTTTCATTATTCGGTTCATGAAGGTTCAACGTCCCAAAGCGACTAAGGCTATGAGGGACGCCGTAGCGAAGGGCTCCCGAAATTTCGACCACCTGGGGTTCTTTACCGAGCGCTGACATCGCAGAGTGCACGGGCCTTTAGCATTTCGCCTCCATCAAAATGCAACCGTCGCAGCCAGGATCAAACCAGTGTCTTTTGGGTCAGTAGCCATGTTTCACTATTCAGAAGAGTGAGAAGTTGAGGCAGCTGATATGAGGTCGGGTAAAATAAAACGAGCAGACCGAATGCCTACCGGCGCTCTGTCAGTTTCCATCCCAGCACCTTCCCGTCTGCTGGATATCTTATTTTGGAGAGTGGTTAGGTTTCTCGAACATACGAAGTGAACAAGGGACAGGGAAGCCTCAGTGCGCTTGCCAACGTTTCGACAAGTGTACTTAAATAGGGCATTTACGCTGAGGAGTAAGGCCGCGTGAGGGGAAGGAGGGCGTGAAGTGAGAAGGGTGTTAGGATGGTGAGTATGTATCTTGTCTAGGCACGATGACTGCTGAAGAGGATTAACCGGCGGACCGGCAAAACTGTGAAATGAAATATGCCAGCGCAGCAGAAATGAATTCAGGCAATGGGGAGGGTGTAGAGAGCGAACATGGACTTGAAAGGCTGTGTGTCCACATATAGGCTGGCAAGAGGTGGCATGGTATGACTGGTGCGACAGGTCTTGCAAAACTAAAACGAAGTAACTGAGCAGTAAGAGTGAATGAAATACCGGGAAGCAAAGAGAATGAGCAGAAGGAACGGAGGCAGAGAGAAATCAATGGGTTCTTAAAAAATGGTAGCAGGTAGTACAGAGCAAAAGTAAAAGTATGGAAGTGAAAACGATAATAAAGAGGAGAACGAAAAGGCAGAAGCAAGGTAGGGTGGTGGTAGGGAGAAAGAAACGATAAAAACGGCGATATGGAGTATTGGAAAAAAAAAAAACGGCGTAATTATTATTTTATTATTATTTTTGCTGTGAGCACGTTCAGAACATTTGTAAATATTTACCTCAGTGACAGATTGTATGACAAATTCTAAGTTTCCTTTGGAGGTGTTGATCCTTGCTTCTTCTAAGGTTTTAAATTTTTGGACTAGGAATACCTCTTTGTGTTTTATATCACTTGCTGATTTGAAGCCTGATTGGACAATTAATAGTTAACGAATAAGAATGAACTTGCGGTGTCGTTGCTTAAAATATTCCAAGACTGTCAACTCGATGGACATTCAGTCTAATGCTAATTGATTGTCCGGCTGTTTTTGACTGGAGGAGCACTGGTGCATGTAGGTAACATTAGCTGACTTGAATTTAAAGATAGCCTATATACCGAAGATGAGGTCGCTTGCCTTGCGCCTTACAGTACTGTCATTTCTTAAAGTCTTTCATCTAGGTCGAGAGCATGAGCTTACTGTCGGTGGTTGTTTGTTATCAAGCCTAACTTGTACAAGCTAGTCTAAACTAGTTAGCTTCTAGATGCGATATAGTCTTGAAGCTAGCAGAAAAAGTGGTACCTTAGTCATGCTGCCAGGCGAAAAGCAGAAAAAAAGGGGTCAACAGCCATTCTACAACACTTGCCGTTATTCAAAATTAGATACCGACGCCACTCTAGGGATCTGTCAAATAATTCCGAGTAAACTGGCTGATCTCTTATCATAATCGTCATCATTTATTGTCCATTAAGGGCCAGTAGGTGGGGTATTGCGTAAGGAGGTGGGAGAAAAAAAACAAAAGTACCATGTGATCACATATTACTGGAATAAAGCGAAAATAAACTTTGACAAAGCATTGAAAAGGGCGAAAAGATCATGCATTATTGCAGTGTGGGTATCCGGCAATACAAATAAGATCAAAAAGGGTGTAGATAATAAGGATAAGGATGCAACAAGTAACTAAAAATGGAATAAAAATAATGAAACCAGACTGCAACATCTGAAAGTTGTCGAACAAACCAGCAGGATGCTTTTACTTCCTTCCTAAAATCGACAAAGTTTTCTGCACCACACTTGTTTACAGCAGAAATTCCGGGAAGGCCTATCGTTTCGAAGCATAATCTGTAAACCTAAATTTACCTTCTGCTCAGCACTGCCTGGTACCATTTCTCAGGAACAATTTGATTTGTTTTCCCCCTCCCCTATCCTTTTCTCCACATCTCTCTCTCTCTTTTTCACTCTTCCCGGTATTTTGTTCGGCCTTACTGCTCAGTAGTGTTCTGGTTTTCCCACGTCATCCCCGCCAGTGATGCCTTGCCACGGTCGCAACTCTCCTTATGTGGGCACCCAGGTTTTGAAGCCCGTGTTCACTTTTTCAACCTTTACTCTGCCCGAATTCATTTTTGCCGAGCTGGAATATTTGCTTTCTTAGTTTTGCCGGTCCACCAGTTAATGCTTTTCTAAAGCTATCGTGCTTAGACAAGATTCACAGTCACCATCCTGACACCCTTCCCACTTCACGCCCTCTTCCACCTTACCGGGCATTCCTCCACGGATTGGTCTGAATGTGATTCAAAAGCATAGAAATCGGTGGTGGAATAAGAGGCTTTTTAAATTAATGCTTGGCTCTGATTAGTACAGTTAACCGAAAAGTAGTTGTTCTGCGGATTAGCTTTAATATGGATAATAAATTTCAGGTACGGATGCATTCTGACTCAGGAATCAGACAGCTTGACGGGGTTATAATGAGGTTTCGTACACACCTATCTGTGATGTGGTTCACGAGCTTTTGACGTAGATGGAACCTCGTAAATTGAGCTTACATTTCGTTTATTTGTACTAAAATATTGCAGTATCTAACAAGAACATTACGAAGATGACACTAGAATTTTGCAGTGAGAAAACAGCGATTTGTGCTCTCTGCTCCATTGTCGATGTTCGTCGTCGTGCTATGCGAATGAAAGCATGAAACAGTAACTCGCTAAGGAACTGGTTTTAAAAAAAGATTGCTGTCACTCAAAAAGAGAGTGGTGTCTTCAGCATACAGGCTATGGTTTGAGTCGTTAAGAATGCGGTTAAGCCGTTCATATATATCAGAAATGAAGCGGACCCAACCTAGACCATTATGGAAGCCTCTCTTTAAATGTTACCGAAAATGATGTGGCATTTTGAAGTTTCACTAGTTGGGGACGGCTCTGTAAATTGCTGCGCAAAACCTTTACAGTGGGTAAACAAACACTATCAGACTCTACTTTCGAAAAGAGTGTAGCATGGTTAATTATATCAAATGCTTGAGTTAAATATATAAAACTGCTTCTGTCCAAAGTACAGAGTGCAGTGTAGACCAAGTGACAGGAACAAAAAATGCGAAGGCAGCGGTGAAGAGGACGGGTGATGGCGCAAATTCAGAGTTAGCTATGCGCCTGCTGGAATTTGGAGATGAAGTTGAGGAAAACCATGCTGCTCATAGGGCGTGAAAGAATATGGCAGTTGGAACTGCAAACCGGTTCGCCGCAGGGCGCGCTAGCGCGGGGGGGGGGGGCGGCAAACGCGCGATGCGACGATGGCATATTTTGCTAAACGTCTAAAGAGCTTGCTGACCCTAATTCTTAAAGATCCAGAAGTGGCAGTATAGCTCAAAGGAATCGAGGGTATTTTTCGCTTCTATAGTGTGCCAGACGAGGTTAAATGCAATTTTGTCTTGCCGCTTGTAAGAGACATTATGAGAAGCTAAGCGCTGGCAGACAACGGATGAGAATTAGGAGGACATTATACTGAAATGACTTACAACTTTATTTACCCACGCCTCTCATGAAGGCAGAACACCAGAACAACTGATTCGCAGGCGCAAAGGTAGTCAAAGTTCAAACACAGAAAGAAACACATACGCCATATTTTCATAATCGTCACCCACAAAAAATAACGCGGCCTGAACAAGGAAAAAAAAGAGGGAGAGAGGAAGGGGGACCAGATGGGGGAAAAAAAACAGAGACGTAATCAAACAAATCTAAAATGATGTCGGTGAAGCGTGTAATCGACAAGGCCAAGTGAGTGACAGTGAAAGAGAGATATCAACAACGTAGCGAAAGCCGTGAGAAAAAAGTGACAGGGATAAAAGCGATCAAATCGATTAAAACTAAAAAAAAAGCAGGAAAAGCCTGTGAAGCAAGTAAAAAATGACACGGCTAAAAGATGACAGGATTAAAAGTGCTAAAACAGATTAAGACAAAAGCCGAAAAAGCCGGTGAGAATGATAACAAGAAGCGAAGGTGGTTACGTGTGTGAAATTCGACAACACGGCCTAAAACGAAGCAATGAAGCATGAAAATGTGATGGCGATAAAACCTATGATGAGATTTCAGATGTGTTGGTAAAGAATTAAGGCTGGCAGGATCGTAATATCGGTGAGATAGATGTTAGCGCAGTTGCGTGTCCTCCTTGTTCTCATCCGTTGTCTGTCACGCTGTGTTTCTGGGAATGTTTATTAGCCGACTTGACCAATAATACACCTTGCTTTTGTAAGCGGGAGAATGCCACACTTATCCTCGAAGTTCTCTACTGAAGAGCTTGGCAGCTACGATCAGGACAAAAAGACCATTCTGTTCGAGCTCCGACTGTGCCAGGCGACTACCACCGGCAATTCCCAATGCCCTGCCGACGCTAAACGAGACCTGGCAACACTTCGCGTCACGGATTGAAAGCTATCATGCTTTTTGCATTTCGGCGCGGGAATAAAGAAAGTCGAGGACCTTACCGCACTGAATGTGGAGAATGAAATTAAGCAGGCCCTGAGCACAGAGGCCTAAAAAGATGTCAAGCGAGAGGAAGTCGACAGCTGGGTGAAGCCTTACGAAATAGAGTTGTGGTGGCAGAGGTTCGATGTTTGTGATGGAAGAGGTTCGGGAAAAAAGCAAACATTCCCGGCCAAAGGCCTTTCGGTCGAGCACCAAACAGCCTCTCCGCTAAAGTCCGCCCAAGCACCGGAAAAAAAATCCGCCTCCTTTGAAATCCTCAGCATGCTTCATTTGCAATGGCCAACATTTTGCGCTGTCTTGTCCTAAGAACCGGGAAACTGGCAGTACACATCAGAAAAGCCTTAACAGGGTCGCGCAGGCCATATATATTGTCGCTGAGAGCTACGGTGACGGAGCTGTGGATACGGCAGGGCGGAGAACTACTGTTGATGTTCAGTGCAGCGCGGAGCCATAGAGGACAGGGCTGGCTTGCCTAGAGCACGTCGACTTGAAATGCAGCGACGTGTTTTGAGAACCCGTATAGACACGGGAGCCGAAGTAACAGTAATAAAATAAGGCGCTGTACCTAGCAACTTGGAGGAGGAGGTGGACATCACGCTCGTTGCCTCTTTTGGAGATTAAGTCGTACCGAAACTAGCTCGGCTGCCACTCAGCAGCAGGTCAGAGTCGACAGGTGAAACAAAGTGCGTCGCTGCTATGCGCCGTAACGAAGGAGCTCGCGTCCCAAAAACGCAGAGTGTTTGCTCTCCACTGGGGCTTGGAACATGAAGCAGCGCTTGTCAAATGCCCGACACTTGAAGGGAGGTGGTAAACACTTTGGATGCCGGTAGCTGGGAGGTCCAAAAGCCTCCGACGTTGGCAAACACCAAAACAGATCGAAAAACTGAGGAGTTACTCGTGGCAACAAACGAGATGGTCGCCGAGAAAACGAGACAGCAACAGAACCAGTTTTTCTGCGAGGTGCCGCAATTGGACCCGAGACTAGCAGATCTCTGGTGGGGGTGGATGGAATCAAAGACAAGAATAACCGTCGCGACCTGTGGTTTTCGAGGCTAGGCATAGGGACCACTTTAGGGTTTGTTTCGTGCGAGATGCATCACCACGGTGTCATGTTATACACCTCACATGTGGCGACTATCTTTGTGCATCATGTAACATGGCACCTCATTGTTTCTCGTTACAGTTGCTTTCTTGGCATTGGAGAAATATTAGCGACAAAATTTTAATTATATTACTTACCGTGCACAACAACCACTGAGGTTGTTGCAACGATGAGCGAAGGGGTGTTTAAGGTCGTCATCTGCACCTGCTTGTATGCTTTTCTTTTGCTTGTGTTTTGTTCAGTTGCCCTCTTCCCCTGCCCCCGCCGAGAGCGGGCTTTTGTCTGTCGTTACAGGTCCAAGCACCTTAGGCGAAACAGCCTGCTCGTCCATCACCCGTCTTTTGATGTGTTTGTTTCAGTGCGTGAACTTAGACTTCGCGTGGAGCGAGCATGCGTGTACTTATTGCGTGTTTTGTTCCTTGTCTGGCATTGACATGGAAGGCACCGTGTGTCTTCGTAGACGGCGCGTCGAACATCATTTAGCGCGCGGCGCTTGGGAGGATTTCGGCGAAGCACACCACGTGCGTACGTTAGGTATGTGGGTTTGCTTTTCTTTTCTTTAAATGACCTCGGAGCCCCTTGTCGTAAATTCTGCGCTTCTCCGCGGGAATGGTTTCCTAACAATACGGACCGGGGCCCAGACGCATCAGCAACACAGCCCTGTCTGCAGCAATAGAATTCCCTGGAAGAGTGGGAAAGTGCATTTGAAAATGTGGGAGGGCTTCCCTAATTATTGCTCCTTGCAGAGAAACCCTGCGACGGCTTCGAGCTCTCGGTAGGAGACGGACGTCCTATCGCATGCTTGCTTAGGCTGGCGGACTGTCCTAAGTCTAAGGGCGGCATAGCTCAGTTTTCTTGTGTCATTATTTGAATTGAGTTTCACTTTTTCTTCCTGCAATTGAGTCGTTTAATTAAACCGGTTTTCTCAGTTAATCCTGACAATTCTAGATGTTTATTTGGCGAAGCATGAAGATGGGACCTACTAAGAAAGAAGAAACATTAAGCATCAACAAACATGCAGCTAATAATAGTGAGAAGAGGCGTTAAATTTTTACTTGGGCCAAAAAAATTAAGAATGGGCTATGGTCGCTAGCATCCCAATGCCATCACACCCGATTGAACATCACTCAATAAGAAGTCAGTGAAACATAAATCAAGAGCAGCTTTTGTACTTGCGGTAATTCTTTAAAGCAAGTTTATAACAGTTCTCTGAGAGTAGGTGGACATCATATCAACAAGAATTGAGATACAGCATTCTCCTGTCATATATCTGTGCTAAAGTCGCCTAGCACAGCAACAGCTTTGCTTTGTTCTGTAAGTGAGCGCAGTGCATTAATTGTCAAGGTATCCAAAGAAGTTTTCAACGCTACCAGAAGGGGGCTGGTAAACAAGAATTATAATAATACCACACGACTCTGCAACAAGCATCTCAACATCACTGTGAACTATAAAGAAAGTGTCAAGGCAGGGGTATGATACACCTTCACGAAAATACAAAGAGACGTCTCCCCTTTTTGTTGTCTCTGAACAGACACATGAAAATACTCTTCACATTGAACAACGTGAGATGAATAAGTGAAGCAGGCTTCTGTAAATGCTAAAACGTCAAATTTATGGCCAAGTGAGTTGAGATAAGCGCCAACGGCGTCTCCTTGCTTGCTGAGGTTTCGTGAGTTTAAACAAAACAGGGAAAATATTTTGCTTAGATAGGACGGTAATCCCAGTTTTCCACATTTAATTTCATGTATTGCGTAATAGCTGTGGTTTTTGAACGTGCTTCGTACTCCATGCTGGTGCAAGTTATTTAAAAAAGACAAACTCACTGAGTAAACCTTCACGACCTCGCATCTTGGTCATCGTTTTCAGCCTGCTTTGTTTCCTTAATATTGAACAGATCGGCCTCGCATGAAATGCGTTAAACGGGTTCTCCCAGGTCCTTACAAATCACCACCTTTCCGTTCCTCTTCCATGCGAAATGATAGCCCCTTTGCTTAGCCCTTGTTCGTGCCATGCACAAGAGGTGCTGTTTCGCTGGGTAAGGTTACCGTGGAAGCCGACTTCTGATTCACTCTCAACTAGATGCTTAGTCATGTCCTCCCAATTCTCTTTAGTTTTTTCTGAAAATGTACCGCACTAGAATGGGTGCCTCTTGCCCGTTTTTTCTGAAAGACGGTGAACGCCATCAATGTCGTCTTCGACAAGCGGACGAAAGCCACGGGAAGCAGCTAACTCATTGATTTTAGGCAGGAGACTTTCGTTTTCTTGCGATTTGACCCCATGACTCTCGAGATTCTGCCGCCTACCACACTGATGAAGTTGGTTAACTTGCTCCGTTAATCCTGAAATCTCCTTCGCACTGCTGGCATCAGCACACAGTTTTTTTTCTCGCATATGTGCCATGATCGCTCGGGCTTTTAGTTACCTGAACGACTATTCGTTGGGAAGGAAGCACCTGAACGACTTTGTTTTCAGAGATGACCGATGGGTATGCTGAAGCGCCGCTATACATGTCCGACATTTCCACAACACAATACTGCTATCACCCATTTTGATTTTATAGCTTTCAGCTGGTAGACCTAAACATGAATTTTCAATGTGGCAGTTGAATTCGCTGGCTACGCAGGTTAAGAATGGGTCTTTGGTCGGGATAGCAATATGGCAGGAAACACAAAGGTTTGGCTCTTCTAGAGTCGAATGATTAAGCATGGCTATCACTAAGCAGTTGCACCCGGCAGTAGCAGCAGATGCAAAGGGACAAAACGAAATAGAACGTCACCAACCTGCGAAGTAGAAGACAAGCGCCGTCGATGTGCTGGTGCTGCTACTGCAGAATGCAAATACAATTCCCAGTATCGTCGAAGGAACGTCGGTAGTCCGAATGTGGTTGCTGAGGACAATGTGAGCAGGCCAGGCAGGCCGAATAATACACGCAGATATGATCCGCAATCTTCTAAACCTTGGGTTGGTGTCGGAAGGAAATCCTTTAGATGCACCGCAGCCGCAGCGAAACCGTGCGTCAAGGCTTGAGCCCGAATGAAGCCGTAAAACTGCGAAGAATAAGAAAAACATCAGGTGCCTTCCAATACAAGCGTCGTTGATCTGCTACTTTTGCTGCTGCCGAATGCATGTGCTACTAGGTCAAGCGACCTTGGGATATCATCACAATCTGTCCACCGTAGCAGGACAGAAACTGCACATCCAAATATGAGCAACTTCCCACCGTGGCAGATCGCTATTCAATTACTGATTAGTCGCGACAGCATGCTCGGAGAGAGCGACCTCGGTCTCACAAGCTTCACCGGTGGCTGTCTTTGAAACCACCATTTGCTGGGGCAGTGGCGTGTCGCTGAATCGCTGCGCCAGGAATGGCATGACGATTCCACGTGATCTATCAATGTACATAAAGTAGAGAATGACAGTGCCTGGAAACTGATACGCAGAGAGGTCTCCAGGCCGCTGAAGTGGCCCATTAACGCTCTTTCGTCATACCCACCTATCTCCACAAGGTGGCTGGATGGCGCATAAAGCACCCCACAGTGAAGCCATCGGAAGTATGTGGTCGCGTCCCGGAAGTCAGCCTTTGGCATGCGCGAAACTGGCAATCAGCATTGTTTTTAGATTCAGTGTCCGCTTTCTCCTTGGTTATTCGTCTTTTCGTCATTCTCGTCTTTTTTTTGCGATATTGCCTACCTGTTGCGCCGTCAACTGCATGACGAGACCAGAAAGGTCTCCGTGAAAAGCGTTTCTAAAAGCAGGGTCCTTTGCATTCCCATGAGACGAAACAAGCAGACGTCAGGACGTGCGGTGCCGTGTCTACTGAGCTCTACGTCGTCCCGTTGCACTAGCGTCTCCAGAGCTGAGTTTTATTGCGAAGTACCTTCCAGCGCTCTAAGCCCAAGTTATACCGTCATTGTGCGCAGAATTTCAGAAACAATAAGTGGAAACCTACACCAGGCAATTGGCTTTGCAGTGACCACATTACTGAATTATGTTTCGTTCCCACCAGAGCGAGGCCACGACTACTGGTGAGGTGACGACGGTGCTCTGGTTCAAATCAGCGCGTCGAAATTGTATGGTACTGCTTTTCCTACGGAGTGTATCGTGTACTGTTTCGTGTTGTACAAAATTATGACTGAACGGGCTTCCATTTGTGATGCTTGGTGCAGTTGGCTTCTATTAGCGCTTGCCCTCCATTCCTCTATTTCGTCCAAAATTTCCCCGCGGTGTGCGCATCGAAAAAGGCACTGCTGCAGCGTTCATCTTTCAAATCAGTCTCTCGCGCTGTGGATCTCTAATTATGCTCATGCCTAGGTCGAAATTTGCTTTACATGCTCCTTGTAAATGCAAGGAGTATGCTGAGGCAAACAAAATGAATGAAAAAAATAGGCCAATGGCTGCAGACGTACAAACTTGGCTGCCCTATCGATTAGGCTAAAAGCACGTCTAGAAGGCAATAGACATCGTAAAGCGATAAACATCACCCGGCATCGATGAGACATCACATTAGCTGCCTGCGACTCGAAATTAAAACTACAAAAGCGGTATCACGAGCGGCTCTTCGAGGGATGAGTGCCAAGATTTCCGCCATCTTTGCCGTTTCTTGGGTACATGATTCGGTTTTAGGATTACCTTAGCCTCTTCGTCATTCGGCTAGTTTTCCTTTATGCTATGAAGACAAGAACTAGATAAGAATGTTGTGCATTCTGTGTACAGCCCCCGTATAGCTAGGCTAACAACCAGGCAGACCTCTCGTGTATTCATTAAAGTCTTTCTCTTTCTCTTCCGTCCGAAGTATACAGCCCAAGTGGCTTACTTGCGAGGCCTGCAGCGTGCTTTGTTTTGCACCCTCAGCGACTGTCATCTCTCGAAAGAGGAATGGCTTCGCGTCCTCGATCCTCCCAAGATCTGGACTGGCAGTTGTGCTAGGGAGACGCGTTAAACAGCTTAGAACCGAATAACTTGGGCTATATACTCTTGACGGGGGATGTACGCACCACTTTACCGCGGCAGGGCGAAACCTGCATGTCTGCTTTCCTTGGTTTCTTTGAAATTATAGGGTTCTCCAAACGATGTTCACATTAATCGCGTTCAGCTTGCTTACTCCTTTAATGTTACAGTAGATATTGCACGAGAACGACTAAAAGAAATGCTAACGAAAGGATTCAAAGCGCGATTTTTGCATTCAAATCCCTAGCAGACACCCGACTTACCGGACAGGCCGTTCACCTTTTGGTGGCTTCACTCGCGCTAGGCTTGTAAAACAGGAATGCGGCATCCAGCCATCTAATGGGGATCATACAAGGCGGAGCGTAACGGGCTGGCTTCCGGTGGCCTGCCAACCTGTGCTACAACATTCTCGTGACTTCGGCGTTGCCGGCTAGCACTGGTTGTTCCTGTGAGCAACCACTGGTTGTTCCTGTGAGCAACCACTGGGTTCTATGACGTCACATTAACGAACCAGTGCACATTGAGGTCACTCGATGCGGGTGGAAATGCCGTGCAGCTGTTCTGACATCATTTAAGATCACATTAAAATATGTTGCACTGAACACCTGCGACCGAAAATTGCCACAAGGCATCTATCTGCTTTCTCCCACGCAACAAGAAATGTCGATTGTTTGCGTTAGCAATTTTGTGTCCAGCCCTTTATTTGTTCCCTCTAGTTTTTTCGCAAACCAAGCCCGGAAACTGCGCGAGTAGGCACGGCGTGTTAAATAGTGAGAAAACAAAATCATGCAGCTCCATACCCTTGCCTAGCAAATCACCTCGAAAATTCTGCAAACGGAAGCGCATATGCAGAGTTGTGTCCGTCTGGGCAAGTGTTACCTGCAGCAGTACTTTTACTAAGCAAAGTTGAAAAATGCTGATCGCAGTTCGCATCTATTAGCCAGAAAAAATTTGTCACCAAGCTCATACTTACATAATTTTTGATAATCACTGAAAGCCGATTGGAAAAATAAATATGTGAATTAAATTTGGACATCCTGCGCTTTACGCGCCAGTTCGTCGAGGAACATTTCGAGCTCCAACCAAGAAGAGATTGCAGCAGTGTTTTAACAGGACAAGACGGGCTTTATAAATATTTTTCCGAGAATATTTTCATCGCGATTGGTGTGAAACAGGAGCAGATCGTGCGATTGACATCTATCGAAGGTCAAAATAATATAATCGAACTGCTTTTGCTTAACGCGGACGAAAGGCAATTAGCGAAATAGAAAGTTGCATTTCGTAATTTCGAGAGCCTTCCTCTTGCATTTATATTTAGAGCAAACTGGATACCATCGTGGATTAGAAATGCCCGCAGAGTACAATAAAAACAAATTCTGAACTTCCTCAGTGGTATGACAATTGCGGGAAAGTTTTCTGGTCTGCTGCGTTACACATAGGCATCAGCGGTGGCTTTCTGTGCTATGCGACGTTTATGCATTGTTAAGTACCTGTCGCATGCTAAATATACATTGTAGGCCCCTACGCAATCAAATAATCCTACTCTGGTGATGCGTGCACAAGCATACCTTCCTTGCTTCGCACCGAAAAAAGAAGTACATACCTCCTTGCTTATTGGTGTCATGATGCGCATATTGGGTGCGCGCTTAAGAAGATCTGCTCTTGGCAGTAAGCGGCTGTCCTGCGTGCAGTGTTTTTTACAGTGAAAAGGTGTTTAGGGGACGTCAGCCGGGATAACCGTCAGTGTAGTCACAACAAAGAAGAGAGAGAAAAAGGTAAGAAGAGAGGCTCTGCTGTCTGTACTCGCATTGCTCGTCTAACGCAAAAGCCCGTCAACCGCCGAAGTTTACGACAGCTCCTTGCTGTCAAAGTACAAATGGGCCACACTTTTTTCTTGCTCTGTACTCACGCTGCCGTTTTTCAAAAGCAAAACTGTGAAGCCCTCGATCAAGAGAGCGTTTCGAGGTTTGTGGTTTGTGATCGAAGAATGTGTCGGAGATCATCTGTCGATGAGCCAGCCATTTAACGGTAGTCTGGCTTAGGGCTGTCCACAAACTCGCTCTGGCTCCATCGTCGTTGCCATGTCACTTAACTACAAGGCCGGTACTGGGGCTTCTCCATAAGCTGCTGGTTCGAGCGAACTGCTATCATCGTGCGCGAGCGAGTGGTAACCTTTTATAGCGACACCTGTTAAACGCCCTTTCCTGTTTCGGGTAGGTGTAGTCGAAGTAGAAGTCAGAGTTACAGGCAGGTGGCTGCCATAGGAACCGCCAGCGGGTGGTTACTGTGGGTGGAGGAGAGTAAGACTAAAGCGGAAGGATATGGGTAACGGTGGGATGTTACCACCTGAGGAATGCGCTACCGGAAAGTGGTTGCTAAAGTAAGGACCCACCGTGTGGTAACCATTCAAGTAGGTGTTTATGCCGAGAGCGTAAGAAAGTGCCACCGGAGATTGTTTGCCACGGTGGAGACCCTGAGGGTGGTCACCGTGAAAGAAAGACTGCCACCGTGGGCGGAGAGCATGGCGACAGCCCGGTCCTACACGGAAGGTAGTTACCGTGGAACGGGATGGTGACAGTCGAGGATGGCTAACCTCGGGAAGAACTCGGAGAGTGATAACCTTGAAAGGAGAAGAGAGAGCAATACCCCAACAGGTGCCGCCGAATCTCAAATTAGACAGTGGTAGCCCTCCTGTGATTTTTTCTGCCATTCATGGCATGCTTTCCTTTAACATCAAAAACTCTAGTCTGTGATACATATGGTGAGTAAAAATGGGAATCAGGTATTTTATGAGACGCTTGAGAACTTTAATTGAGCAGATGCTCTAAATATGGAAGTTGAACAAATGACTACGACACTTCACTGTAGGAATGGCGTGCTTTTAAGTGTTTCAGCATAGTTATAGACATTGTATGCGCGCGACAAGCCAACGATGCAGACCAACACTGTCATACTACAAACTATATCACGTGGAAAGGAGGCTGCGAACTTTACTTGAACGCAACCGAGAACACATGATGAAGAAACACACTGTGCGTGTTCCAAAGCATAATGAGTTGCAATGTTTTTGAGGCGCCGTTTGGGCGTGTCGTGAAGACATTTTGCCTTCATAAGCTGACAGAATACATCTCTCATGCGGAATGTTTCATATACATCTTCCGTCTCCTCCGTTTCTTCGATGCGTACGGAATTGGAGCTAGTTTTTAGCAAACGTGTTGCTGTTAACGCCACTTACTGCAACCTAACTGTTGATCAAGCGCTTTTCAATGAGCTTCTATCACCTGCATGCCAAATGACAGATGGCTACCTGTTGCTGCGACGCGCCCATTTGTTTTTCACAATACCCACAGCGCCAATTTTTACTTGGCATTACAGTGAGGCGTGGGGGAGGCGGCATTTCACAAAGCACATTTCAGGTGAAGATTTGTATGTGCATGCATGAACACTGAAAACAAGAAGTCACTTTTCATACTGAAAACATTAAAACGTACCTCAGTGATGACAGAAACAAGATTCAAAGAAAAATCAATGAAGAATACGTCACAGGGCTTAGTTACTAGAGAGGAATTTGACATTGATAAATAGCAGCGCTAGGTACACTACAGCCATAATGAGTAAAAGTTCATTATCCAAAACGGGGATAATATTGTCAAGTTGTAGTGACGGTAGTCCAGCAGTCAGGAAGACAACAAGACTTGGAAACGAAGCTCTTTGTTTGGGCTGACTTGCGCCCGCAAAAGAACTGAATCACTCGGCGGCGGCGTAAGCAACAAATGTTCTCGCCAGTCGTCGAACTACGAATGCCAGCCGCTCGGGGCGTCGCTCAATTTAAAGCCGGCAAGGAAACTTCGAGATAACAAGTCAAGATCATCTACAGTAATCTTGGAACACGTAGATGCAGCTCTACATGGCTGTGATCAACCGAGATTAGTCGGGCCGCTTCTCGCGTCACGAACAAAAGTGATAACACCCCTTTCCTGTTGCTGTGAGCGCGAACGAACGGCCACTGCAGTGATACGTGGCATTACCCCGCTAACAAAGAAGCGTCGCCTCGATGGTTAAAAAATGAAAATAAACACGGGGAATGCAAACTTCGAGCCCTTTAGCGCTCATAATGGGGAACCTGCGCTGAAGTTTGCCGTGTCGATTGCAGCGCCGTAACACACAGCATAGCGAGAGGAGCAAGCAGTTTTTGGGGCATTCGTAGCGCTATTCTACGCCACCTTCCTGAGCTTACTGGCGTTTGCTTCTGCGTCTGTCGAAGCCACACGTGGTGCGTGTCAGTTATTTGGGTTATGTCTGCAGAAGCGAGGCAAACAGTGCTATCAACCAAACGCGGGCTTCTAATCGTTCAGAATGTGCATTCGCGTTTGTAGCGGCCCAAGCGACTGAAGGCAGCAGTTTTTAGTCGAATAGTGGAATAACTGCAGTGCCACCTGGGCAGCGCAGGCTCCCCATAGGGCTTCAGGCGTACGACATGTACGAATTCTGGGCGTGTGCGTCGTCGCTGAGATGCAGTCGTGCCGTCGGAGATGACTTCATAGTCGAGGTTACCGATGCGATGGAGAACCCTGTACGGGCCAAAGTAGCGTCGCAGCAACTTTTCACTCAATCCACGACGGCGAATTGGCGTCCATATCAAAACACGATCACCTGGATTGTAATGCGTGTCTCGTCGGCGCAGATTGCAGCGTCGGGCGTCGGTGTGCTGCTGGTCTTTAATGCGATGCCGCGCAAGTCTTCGGGCTTCCTCGGCGCGATGAAGGTAGGCGGCGATGTCGAGGTTGTCTTCGTCTGAAACGCGCGGGAGCATTTCGTCGAGTCTTGTCGCGGGCTTCCTGCCGTATACAAGCTGGAATGGGGTAGACCTAGTTGTCTACTGGACGGCAGTGTTATAAACGAAGATCACGTAGGGCAGAATGACGTCCCACGTCTTGTGTTCGGCGTCGATGTACATGGGGAGCATGTCTGCGATGGTTTTGTTCAGACGCTCTGTGAGTGCGTTGCTTTGTGGATTATAGGCAGTTGTCCTTCGATGGCTTGTCTGAATGTAGCTTAAAATGGCTTGTGTCAGCTCCGCTGTAAACGCCGTTCCTCTGTCTGTGATGAGCCCTTCGGGGGTGCCGTATCGCCGGAGAATTTGTTCGACGAAAAGTTTTGTGACTTCTGTTGCGGTCCACTAGGCAGCGCTTTTGCTTCGGCGTAGCGGGTCATGTAGTCGGTGGCCACGATGATCCACTTGTTACCTGATGATGAAGTCGGAAAGGGGCCGAGGAGGTCCATCCCTATTTGCTGAAAGGGCTTAGTTGGAGGTGGTATGGGGTTTAGGAGTCCGGCTGGTCTAATCGGAAGTGTTTTTCGTCGCTCACACTCACGGTATGTTTTCACGTAATGGGAAACGTCGGCAGCTAGCCGCGCCCAATAGTACTTCTCCTGGATGCGATGCAACGTGCGAGCAATCCCGAGATGCCCTGCGGTCGGCTCATCATGGCATGCCTGCATAATTTCTTGCCTGAGATTTGTGGGGACGACAAGAAGATGCACAGTCCTGTTGGGCGTGAAGTTCTTCTTCAGGAGATCATTATTGTGAAAGACGAAGGACGACAGTTGGGGCTTCAAGCCTCGGGGAGGCAATGCGGTCTTGCCTTTCAGATAATCAACTAGGCTATGCAACTCAGGATCCGAGCGCTGCTGCGCGAAACAGCTGGCGCTTTTTGTTGTTGTTGTTGCCTTTGTCGGTACTAAGAAAGCGTCGTCGTCTTCCTCTTCGGGTGCTGCGTCGACGGGGGCTCGCGACAAGCAGTCTGCGTCGGAATGCTTGCGGCCAGATTTGTAGACTACAGTTATGTCCAATTCTTGAAGACGCAGGCTCAAACGAGCAAAGCGGCCGGATGGATCTTTCAAATTGGCTAGCCAGCACAGAGCATGGTGATCGCTTACAACCTTGAATGGTCGTCAGTATAGGTAGGGGCGAAATTACGACGTGGCCCAAATAATGGCGAGACATTCTTCCTCGGTCGTCGAATAGCTGGCTTCGGCTTTCGACAGTGAACGGCTAGCGTACGCGATATCTTTCTCCTGTCTACAATTTTTCTGAACGAGCACCGCTCCTAACACAACACTAAATTTCGGTTTCGGTGTTTTCATCAAAGTGCCCGAGCACAGGAGGGGACTGTAAGCGGCGCTTCAGCTCTTTGAAAGCTTCCACTTGCGGCGTTTCCCATTTAAAATTCACGTCCGTCTTGGTAAGTTGGGTCAAAAGTTCGGTGATGCGCGAAAAGTTCTGACGAATTGCCGGTAATAAGCGCAAAATCCAAGGAATCTGCGTGTAGCTTTTTTGTGATTAGGCTGTGGAAACTCTGCGATCGCAGCCGTCTTCTGAGGGTCAGCTGGGCGAATTCCATTCTTGCTGACGACGTGACCAAGGAAGAGCAGCTCCTCGTAGGCGAAGTGGCACTTCTCTGGTTAAAATGTTAGTCCTGAAGACTTGATTGTTTCCAGCACTGTCCCAAGCCTCCTGAGATGGTATTAAAAGCTTGAGGAGAAGACAACAAGGTCATCTAAGTAGACTAGACAAATTTGCCACTTCAAGCCTGCGAGCACCGTATCCATTACTCACTGGAACGTTGCTGGGGCAGAGCAGAGGCCGAATGGCATCACCTTGAACTCGAAGAGTCCGTCTGGCGTGAAGAACGCAAGTCTTCTCGCGATCTCTTTCGTCGACTTCAATTTGCGAGTCGCCGCTCTTCAGGTCCATCGATCAGAAGTATTTAGCGTTGCATAGCCGATCCAGTGTGTCGTCGATGCGGGGGAAGGGGTAGACATCCTTCTTCGTATAATGCTGTTCAGGCGGCGGTAATCGATGCAAACGCGAAGGGTGCCATCTTTCTTTTTCACTAGGACGATTGGTGCTGCCCAAAAGCTCCTCGATGCCTGGATGACGTCGTCACGAATCATTTCCTCAACTTGCTTGCGGATAGCTTGGCGTTCTAGCGGCGATACGCAGTAGGGGCTCTGTCGCAGTGGTCGTGTGTGTTCGTCTGTGACAATGCGGTGCATGGGAAGCCCGGTTCGTCGCACATTCGATGCTGATGAGAAGCAATCGCTGTACTTTTGAAGAAGACTGCGTATTTGTTCTTGTCTGCTCCGGGTTAATGCTGGGTTGATATCAAACGTGGCTTGATGGTCTTGGCCACATGGTTCTACGCGTTGGTCGGGTAGGGAAGATATGTCTCTGATGTCTGCCAGGTCGTCGAGAAAAGCAATCATCGTACCTCTGTTTAGATGCCGGTATTCTTCGGTGAAGTTCGTTAGCAGCACTTGGGCTTGGCCATTCCGGATTTGGGCGACTTCCCTTGCGACGCCCAGTCCTCGATACAGGAGTAACTGGGTGTTCCCTTCGACGACGCCTTCGGCAGTTTCGATGTCTCCAGTACCTATGCAGGCGAGGACAGGGGATCCGGGCGGCATGCTCAATGCTTCGTCGAGGATGCTTAAGACAACGTGATGTGTCGCGCACGTCGCAACAGGTATGGCTTGGCTTTGTCCGTGGAAAGCTTGATCGACTTAGATCGAAGGTTGATGATCGCCCTATGTTCATTGAGGAAGTCCATTCCCAAAGTTACATCTCGCGAGTATTGTTCTAGGATCAGGAAGGTTGTAGCATAGGTTCTCCCATTTACAGTAACTCTCGCGGTGCAGCGTCCTGACGGTGTAGTAAGGTTACCACCTGCGGTGCGGATCAGTGGGCCATCCCAAGTTGTTGTTACTTTCCTGGGTCGGAGAGCGAGTGGACCACTCATGACTGAGTAGTCAGCTCCGGTGTCGACCAAGGCAGTAACCGCGTGACCGTAAACCGTAACTTCAAGGTCACTTGTTCGCGTTTTCGTATTGCACGTGGTCTTCGGTGTACGATCTCGGCTTCGTCGAGCAGGGAGTCTGCGGTGGGCGTGCTCCGACCTTACATCTCTGAGCGGGGGTAAAAGCTTCAAGTCTGGCTGCGTTATCGTCGTCGGTGTTGTCGTCGTAGTTGAGGCATGGTCTTGCGATTTCGTCGATGGAGGATCTTTGTTCTTGCGCTCAGAAGCAACCTCACCTCCAGAGGCTGCTTTATTTGGTTTAATCTTTGGGGGCTGGGGGAGCGCCCACGCACTACATAGCCTCGGCTAGGAGATACATACCGCGAAGACGCTGGCGACGGGGAGCGTGATAGGCTGTTCGGCGATGAGTATTATTCCCGACGCAAAAACACCTCGATTTCGGCTGGTCGCTGGCCGGGTCGGGGTCGTGGGGCGTCGTAAGAAAACCCTCCGATGCACATTTTCCTGTATGGGCAGTACCGGAGAATGTGACCGACTTGGCCACAGTGGAAGCATAGTGGGCGGCGCTGGTCGGGTGTTCTCCATTCATCGCATTTCCTCAACTGTGTGCGATGCTGGGAGGACGAGCGAGTTGGGACGAAAGGGCGGCGGTCCAGCGCAGCTGGCTGAGGGCGATAGGGGCTTGGGTCCCGTCGTCGAGCTGCAGGACGGCGCACTGCTGCGGCGTAAGTCATGGCTGGGGGCTGCAGAGGCTGCGTGGTTGTCGGCGTCACACCTAAGGACTGTTGAACCGGGAGCCGGAAAAAATGTCCCCAGAAAAAACGTCCCCGGAACATATATCCCCGGAAAAAAACGTCCCGATTGGCGAAGCAGGAAAAAATGTCCCCAAACGGCTGACATCAAATACATCTAATACCCCTGCTACACGGGCGTTTCGAATGCCTTCCAACCGAATGTCATCCAACTAGACTGCCAAACCAACGCTGCTACACGAAGTTTTTCAACGGCATTCGGCTCAGATGACATTCGAGTCGACGGAGCTACGCGGAGACATTCCAGATTTTGGAAGGCCTTCGAGCCCGAACCGACCAATAGCCGTCGCCGCTGTCGCCGCTGTCGTCGCTTCGCCCCGCCCACAGCCGAGCGACTGCTTTCTTCTCGGTGGCTGTTCATTTCGATACCCGATGCTCGCTTTTTTCTGCTGTTTGTTTAGGAAATAGCTCGTGTTCTGTCTGAGGGAATGCTTGAAGATAATATTACACCAACGAACATTAACCGCGTCAGCATGAAATTTCCACAGGAGTACGCCGATGAGGACGACTGTACTCATACTGTTGTTTATATTGTTGCGTACGAACAGCTAGTGCTCTTTTCATGACATAAAACTTAATCTGTGTTTTAGTTCTATTGAACAACCTGTTTTCTTTTTTACCGGTTGTACCCGTGCTTGTTTGCGCAGTGCGACAATGTGTGGGGAGCGATGATGCGATCGCTCGCTTGAGAAACACGACAGCCGGGTTGCTGACATCGAGCAGGACCGGCGCTTCTCGCTTCTTGTCCCGGCTTCCTCCGACTTGATTCAAACTACTTCATGCAGAAGTATGTTTGGCGACCATTCGCTTTAACTGGAACGGCCTAACTTGTTATCCACAAGCTAGAGATGGCGACGACTGCTGCTGGCCGTAAAGCACGGCTCGGCACTTGCGGCTCCGTTCGCCTCGCATGTGTACACGCATGTAACTCGCATTAATGCGACTGGCATGAATGCACGGCTCGCATAAGGCGTATACAAGTTGTTTGCCGGTGGAACGAGTCACTGAACCGTAAACGCATCGGCATGGACAGAGCAAAGCAAGTGTGGCAGTGGTTTATTGCTCAACGCTTGGAAGGTTTGCAACAAAACACATGATGAGAAGGACATCTCAATACACTAACTAAATACAAGCTAAATACAAGCAAATATCGTGGACTGCAGAAATAAAGTGTAAAAAATATATATCTATCATCAGATCATAACAAAGGCACTTGAAGGCACTTCACATCATGACCGAACGTTTCTTGCTGGGCATCGTGTTTGTAGGCAAGAGGACTGCGCGTGTCCTCTTCACTATCGTTGAGCTGTCAGATGACGCCGACGCAATATTTAGGCGGTGGCAATTCAGCGCCTATGCGCTGCACCTGGAGACGGCAGCTTCGCGCTTGCACCAGCTCTTGCAAGGTATGTGTACGACTTAGCAAACGGGATGTAACGGTATGCAGAGCGCTAAAAGTTGAATACTTTTGTCCCAGTATTGATTTAATACTGCATTTAATTTCAGGATGGAGACCATCAAGTCGAGCAAAGGACGCGTAAAGCTATGCCTTGACGGCTTTGTGTATACAAGACAAAAATATATTGCCTCTGGCACCCGCTGGTGCTGTGTTAAACGCAAGATCTGCGAAGGTGCTCTAATTGCGCCTCAGAGTACCGCCTAAGTGTTCCCCCCATGGGACATGGGAGAGGCCTTTGCCCTGCAGTGGGAACAGTCAGGCTGATGATGATGATGTTGTTCCCCACAATCACCCCGTAGATGATGCTGCTTTAAATATCGCAAAAACAAAGCAGGAAATGAAAGAAATCTCTTTTGACTCGAAAGAAAAGCATGCTGCCATTCTCGCAGATGCAGTCCAATACCTTAGTGCAGAAGAAAAATGTCGCAAAAGCAGCGAGAAGAGCCTCCAAAGAGGAGTCTAATAAAGAAGGCAATTTTCTGTCAAATTGGTTCCGGAAGAAATTTTTTCTTCACTTGGGGACATTTTTTCCTAGACGGTGCTTCTTCAGGAGACGTTTTGTTCAGGGACATTTTTTCCAGGGATGTGTGTTCCGGGGACGTTTTTTCCGGGGATGTTTCTTCCTACACCCTGTTGAACCTCGTCCCGGATTACGTCAGTGAGCGATGTAAGCTGCGGCTGCGTTCCCGTTGGCAGCAATCGTCGGAACTCTTCTCGCACAACTTGACGCAGGTTATCGTTGTTAGCGGTGTCCAGGCAGCTTGCTGAGAAAACGTGCTGGCGGGCTCTAGCATCAAGTTTTCTCCATGGTGGATGCTTCTTCTACGAATGCCGCGTCGGGTTTCGGTGGGTTGCGGACGAGGCCGGCAAAGAGTTGCTCTTTAGCTCCTCGCATAAGCAGTTTTATCCGGACCTAGGTGAGCTAAGCCACCACCAATTGTTTTTTCATGGTCTTCTGTACGTTGCGGCTCATCTAATTGTTAAAGATATACAAAAGTGGAATACTTAGTCAGCCCATACTGAAAGGTTATCGTCACGAAGTAGCAAATATGCCGTTCTCACGGAAAGCAGTAGTTTAAAAGCAAATCACTTATGCTTCCGACACTCTTGGACTGCGGCTAGTGACGTATTTATGCGCTTCTTCGAGGAGTGCTATTTTGCCCTCAACGGTCAATTACCTTCGAAACATGAGCAGTGCAGCTCGGCCGACGCAACCAAGAATGCAACGTGCTCAGTAATTAAAATGGCACACAACAGACGACGGAAAGAACTCCAAGACGCAAGCACGGGTTCTGAATCATTCGCCTCGCATTCCGTGCACTTGTACGCAGCAAAAAGCGCAAGCACTCAAAAGCAATGACGCTCTGTTGTGCTCGTTACGCGGCCGGTGATGCGGTTTCGTTTTCAGTTCAGTCGTTTAACCGGCTACTTTCCGCACGGTGCGGCTGCTGTGAAATAGTAAGCTTCCGGTTTCATTGTATTTTACTTCTCGCTCGTGCATACATGCGCCTGTATACTCTTCATAGTTATATGAAGCGCGATGAGAGCACGTGGTCTTGCTTGTCCTGCAAGCGGTGAAAAGGGTGATAAACTTTAGTAAATGCTCAAAAATATCTGAGTAGTACGTACACACGCATGCACCACCCCCTCTCATTTGGCTCAGGAAAGAAAAATGTTTCCCAGCGAAGGTCATCATAGACGCAGTACCTGAAGCACCGGCACGCGATGCGGGTTGCTCTGGCACATAAACGTCCTACCATAGTTCATCAAGGTTATGTGTGCATAACCACCCACAGCTGAAGCCGGCAGGCGGTCGACTACAGTTAGACAAAACGTACCCTAATTATCTTAAGCTTGCCACCCGCAGGAAGTGATTCACGATAGTATAAACCGTCAATAACCGAGGTAATCACATCATAATTCCTGCGTAGTTAGTCAACAAACATACAATAATCGACAGCACAGCGCGGCATTGCTTGAAAAATCTGCGTGCAGTTTTTTCACTCGTGCAGATGTGGCGTTGAATGGAGTACTGCAACTGCGACTGCTGCGACTGCTGCTCGCATACTTTCGAGGAGCCCTCAAAGCTTACCAGTACATTTTACGAGGGCACATCACACACAGAGTCCGACAGGCTGGCGTCGCCTTCGCCAATGTATACATGCGTGAGCGTGATCGGTAGTTCGTTATGTAGTCTGCCGCTGCCGTCAGCGTCAGTTGTAGAGTTTATGAGCTGTCGAGACTGATAACCAGAAATGGCCTAATTGGTGCAGACGTTATCATTATTAAGCGTGAAAAGTTTATGGGTCTCGAGGGAGCAGCCCTCGGAAGTTTCTGTGCAACGTCAGCATAGGCACCGTGCCCATCCGACTCCGGACCGAAGGGATTGCCTTGGGGTGTGATGAACGAGTGTGCACGGGGCATTGGAGAACGGACTTTGAGGCGTCGCCAAAAACCTTGTACGGATGTTAGTAAGCTTATGGAAGGTAGCCTTGAGACCGCTCTGCGTTTGCGGGTGTGTTTCCTATATCGCAGGGTTCCTATAGCTATCGCCTAAATGGGCACTCATCGGTGTCAAGGGCCCCGATTATTGATGTCAGTTCGTTAATTCGAGCCCTCAAAATGCGACGAAATTCCACTGCGCTCCCAGTAGAAGTTTCGGTCAACTTGTAGCCAAGAGCGCCGAGCAATCGCAGACATTTTTTACTTCGGCTTCCATTGAATACTAGTACCGGTGGCTATGACCAAGCAAAGTACTGACCGAGCCTGCCAAATGAAGCCTCAGCAGCGTATCTTTAGTCTTTAATAAACAAACACTGCTTTTCAAGGCTAAGTTTCAACGACACAGCATGAGAATTATTAGCGCTCAACGAAATCACATGCGCTCTAAGCCTTACCGAAAGATTGTGTTCATAACTGGCGCAGACGCTTTAAAACGTTCGACAAAAGCCTGCAGAGTTGCTCCGATTATCGCCGTGACGGCGGTTGATAATAAAAAGTAACGATAAAAAAGCGCTTCATGAGACCGAAAAAATCATTTATTTAACCCATATTTGCAGCGAGCGCCCGTGAAGAGCAATGGATGCTGCAAGTTTCCGGTACACGCTCGTCGGGTTCTCTCTTGAACTCGACTGGAAGCCGCTCAACTTCGTCAAGCCTATTCCTCCAAACCGGAATTGCAGCACCTGTGGCCTTGTGCGAAAGGTCACAGCTTGGCTTCCCTGCATGTAATATCTGTGCGAGTCTTGCTACGAGCGATGCGGCCAGGACGGCCTGCACGTCTGTCCACTCGACGGGTACGAGTGCCAGGATGGAGACGTCGACTGGAAGGAATTCCCTGCCGATCAGCTGCTGAGAAGAGATGCGAGCGAATGTGAATAACAGGCATTGAGCTCGCTTGTTTTAGTGCTCTAGCTCATTTAGTGGCCATTCCCAGCATCTGGCAATTGTGTGTTCGTCTGTCTCATGTTTGTTTGAAGCCGGTTTTGTGGCAGGTTGCTCACCTGCATACCGGAAGGTGGGAAACCTGCCAACCTTGTCAGGCGGTAACACATTTAATCGGGAGAGGCTCCTCGGGAAGAGCAACTTGGGTCGCAACACAGCCCAAGCAACCCAAGTCCAACCGATGGCAACACCTTCCACAGCACCTGCATTGTGCCACTGCGCCACTGCTCACCTGCCCACTGGGGGGCTTAATTGCCAAAAGGTATTCGGTGGGAAGGTGAGCAGTGGCACAGTGTCACAAGTCAGGTGCTATGGCAGGTGTTGCCATGTCCTCCTTTCACGTTTTCATGAACACACACGCCAACAACCACCTTACCCTAGCAGTGAGGCGCAGCACCGAAACTCATGACGCTAGCGCACATATCGGCATTTGGCCTAATTACCCAAATCGATTGACATTTTTTTTTCTTATTCTCGTTTCCAATTCTCATCGTTGCACACAGAAAGCTTTGCATGGCCGCTGCTCGTGTCCAGTGGATAAATGTGTGAGCGTGCAGCGGGGATGAATTCTCTCGTAGAAAAGTGTGAGAACCGGGCAGTTTAAAAGCGCATCATGCTGTGAATTGTTATGTGTTCTCGCTGTAGTGAAGCCAAAGCACAGGAATCAAAATTCGGTTTTGTTCACCCAGCGTCGCATAGTTTCTTTGAGTTTGGGCAAATAGGTATCACAGTTTTTTCGAAGATACCCAAGAACAGGTAATTCGTTGCTCGCCCGCGTAGCTGACGCCTGGTCACCCCTCTCATTCTACAGCATGAAACTTCTAAACGCTGGAGAAGAGTAGAATTCTACAACGTGCCTCGAGTTTCAGCGACCGAGGTGATTTATCAGCCGCTATGCAGGTAGCTAAATCTAAATCAGGGGCATAAAATTTTCGGGAAATCGGATGCTCAATTCAGCCTATTCAGTGCCTCGATGTTCATGCTTCAATTAGAAGCCGTCAGAATTATTCTAAATTAAGTGATGGTGTGCATTAAGGGGTCTCGTCCACGCGCACAAGACACTGTCTAGAAGTTAGATTTCTCCAGTCATAGTGCTTGGAAATGTAACACCACTTTTTATTTGCGCGCAACACGTAAGAAGCCCATATTACATGGCTTCCATTTCCGCGAAAGCCAAAACTTAGGAAATATTCTCTTTTTTCGTTAGTATATTCTTACTGTCACAAGGCTGGCGAATGCAATGCCTTGTCAGCCGCATAGAACCCTCTGCTCCAAATGCCTGCGAAACTCAGACGAGACGAGATGACCGTGCATCTCCTTTGTTCTGCGCGAGACGTGCCCTGTGCACAGCAGGTTGCGATGCGATTGCCTGTTTCCGCCTGCTCTCGCAGTGCTTTAAATGCTTAGGCGAACGGCTGCTTAAAGCCGAGCATAAAATAGTTCCAAACGCCGAGAGGACCGCAGTTCAGCACATACAGCAGCAGATATGATTGCTTTGTATACGCTGTCTCCATTATCCTTGCAGGTGACTTGCTGGAACAACGAATGTGGCTGCGAGACTGTGACGTCCGCTTCGGAGATCTCCCGCCATTTTCAAGCCAAATGTGGACACCACTCAGTTACTTGCCCCATGTGTTCAGCCAAGATTCTTTGTGTGGACGTGTGCTCTCATCTGACATCAGACTGTTCTACACGAATGAACCCATTTCAATCCGAAGACCAAGCACCGACAGGCAGCAAGAGGGAGAAACCATTTCTCCCTTCTTTCCCAGTAGCATTTGAACTTCAGGTGCCAGAAATCAGACGATGCATAGAACAAATAGCCGTTGACATTCGCACGCACAGTGATAGATTCAACGAAATGTCAGAGGGCATAAATAATTTCAAAGAAACAATGAAAGAGGAACTGGCCGCTAAAATCAGGCCAAATGGAGAGGTTTCAACTAAATTTCTTCGTGAACTGACCGTCTGTAATGAGGAGCAGAATGGCTTGACAGCGCAGGTTGATACAGTTGCGCAGGTTGATTTTCCTGCGATTGTAACGCTGACAGACGCCCTGGTTTATGTGAGAAACACTACACGAGAGCATATCACGGACATCGCTGCTTCGTTTAAAGTCGAATTGAAAGAATACATTGAGACGGCACTCGATTGAATCACAGAAGGATTGGGATGTTCGCAACTCCAAGTAACGGTCTGCAACTTTATTGTACCAGGTGTGAACGCACTTAGAGAAGAGGCGCTGCACGAAGGCGTTGCTAAGTACGACCACAATCTGGTGTATCTGCGTGGATATTGCCTGTGCCCTGGAATCTGCCTCCAGAAGATTGGCGGTTCTCTGAATCTTTATGTGGGCTTGGCTCTGTACAAGGTGGATATGGACGACCTTGTTCCGTGGCCGTTCAAGCAAAAAGTCGGCCTGAGCGTTGTGCATCCCAAGGACTGCTCACGGGTGGGCTTCCAAGTCAAGGGGAGTTACGGCAAATGGTTTGAAAGGCCCCAAGAATCGCAAAACGCAAGTGCTTACATAGATGGCGAATGGCTTAACCTCGACAACCTTATCACTCGGGGCTACGTGGCGAACGACAACCTTCACGTCAAGTGGGAGCTGTTGCCTCCAGATGCAGTGGGAGGAGGGCGAAAGAAGGCTTCCTCAAACAGTGGCACTGCTCGGAGAAATATTTCGTAAGTCTTCTGTTTGATGCAGGACGTATTGTACAGGCTTCAGGGCTGTGACTTGAGCCTTCTTGTCTCTCCTTACCATTCGCGTTTTGTGACTTAGTTTGAAATTATTGTCCACTTTTTTTCTGTGTTTCGCTGCGATTTTGACTGCATCTTGAACGACTTGCCTCATTGCTACAGTATCTTCGGCATCCTGCTGTGCTTTGAGAGGCGCAGTGTTTGATTCCAGACACCGGCAGACCCACTGCGATGGAAATTTAAAAAAAAATGGCCCCTGCACTTATGATTTCTAACGTGTGGGAAAGCGGAAGCATGAAGCAGTGCGGTCCGCTGTGCGGTGTTTCCGTTCGCCGATGTAAGTTACCCCCCTCCCCCCCCCCCCCACACACACACACACTCGTGTGACACAACCCGGAAGAAGGAGGAGGGGGTTAGTTCACGCAAGGCCCACCAGGGCTCCGCACCGCCCCAGTGCACTGAGGCGTTCATGATGGTGCGTGACTTCAGCGGCCTGGTCCGTCGCAACCTTCGTGTTCGTGTCCGCAGAGCGCAGCAGGGTCTCCCATTACGCGCAGCTGGTCAGGTGCTCCAGCCTCCGCGGGGCATTGGAAACGGATATGAGCGAGGGGGTCGAGTAGGTGGATGTCGAGAGAGCAGTTGGGAATGTAAGCTCCCGGGTGGATCCAGGAAAGGATATAAGGCAATGGGAAGGTCACTATCCGGAGGCCCCAGTAAATGTAGAATAACTGCTGCACCTGAAACACATTAGACCCGTTCTTGAATATGCCAGTTCGGAGTGATATACGCGTATGGTTGCATTTATTAGGTCTTTTAGGACGCGTACAGTGCCGTGCAGCTCGTTCTGTCGCCAGTGACGACAATTTTCAACATACCGTTTCAGCAATGAAAGCATCTTTTGGTGGGGAACTTCTTAGTACTAGGCACCTGTCCAGTGAATTAGAAATGTTCTACCCACGTAGTGCGATAAAACTCGGATTGATAACGCTCTGTCTTCTCCAGCCACATTGGTATCTGCACATTGTCATCACGCTTTTAAGATACGAGAATTTAGCTGTCAAAGTAATGCTTATCACAATTCAGAATTTTTCTTTTCCACATGTCATATCTGTGTGTAACAAACTGCTTAAAACATGGTTGGCTGCACATCTGTGGAAGTGTTTCGTACATTTAATCATAAACTGATTTTACCCTAAGATTGCGCAATTGAATTTACGCGTGTGTGCGCGCGTTTTTGTTGTATTTATGGCTGTTCCATGTGTTCTTCGAATAGTACCATCATCTGACTGCGGCACTTGTAATGCTTCATTTTCTTTGTACTTCGTCCCTGCAACAATGCCTGCGGGCGCTGCGTAGTCCTTGAATATATAATAAAGAAAAAAGACGAACGGTTGCATCACTATTTTTATACGAAGGTGCATATGTTGTCGGTTCGTATCCCTGCCTCAAGCTGGCCTCTAGCTTGACAGGCACATGTGAGATACACGAAACGAGAAATCGTACGACGCCACTAGAAATGTTTTACGATAAAATGTTGCGCCACAATTATGGAACGAATTTCGGGAAAACTAGTGGCGAGTATACATATATACGAACAACGTGCACAGCATTGTTTGAATTCGGGGTGCGCCTCTTGCTGTGTGGGCCACCCGGCCGCTTGATGAAGCCACCTTATTTTTAAGGCAAAATCCTTTAATGGCTCATACCGCCGTCCGTCCACTAACAAAGCGTGTCACACGCGTTTATCTCGGGAACTAAACATATAGAAGAAAGCCAATTGTTGCTTCAGATAGAAGATGAAAAAATGAACCTAGAAGCCAAGTTTGATGACTCTAGAGCAATTAATTAATTGTAAGGCAAAAATGTTGAAATTGCGTTGAAATAGCGCCGACGTCGATACAGCCCCGGCCACGGTGTGACGTCATATCCACCGGAAGTCGTCATAGCATAGTGAAAATTATCACAGACTGGTTCGAAGAACATCGGATTCGTGTCAATTTAGATGTAAAATGTGTAATTAAGCGTAATTAACACTTAACGTCCCCGAAAGATGTATAATTTGAGTATCGATATAGCCACGGGAAAGGTGTAACGTCACATCCCCCGGATGTCGTCAGGGCATCGTGTCCTCGCCTTTCGCCTCTCAACACTTCAGTTGCCAAACTGTCCTCGCAGTTTATTCAAGCTATCGCTGGGATTTGCTCCGCAATCTGCGAGTACACACGCCGCCGGGCTTCTTGTAATGGGACTAGTAAAGCTTTCGCTTTAAAAAAAAAAAAACGTTCAATGAAATTTTTCTCCACGTATAGAATGCGGGCTGCGCTAAAGGTTATTATGCAGCATTTCAGTATAACATGTTTGTAATACATCCGCTGTCGACTCGTAAGTTTGATGATTTATGAACCAATGCAGAAAAGCAGGAACGGAATATGTAGGTGCAAGCCTTTTGTCTTAATAAGTACAGAAAATTTGGCTAGTTGGTGTGGATTCATACTTAGCAACGCAAAGAAACGAGGACCGAAGGGAACGAGGAGAGATATATTTCTGCGCATATATATTTGCATATATTTCACATATTTCTGCGCTTGTGTTGCGTCTCCTCGTTCGCTTTGGTCCCCGTTTTTCTGCGCTGCTTAGTATGAAACCCTTTGTCTTGTTCCTACTCCGGCCGCGGTGGTCGAATTTCGATGGAGGCGAAATTCTAGAGGCTCGTGTGGTATGCGCCACTGTCATGTGGTGAAGTGTTCAGGACAGAGTACTCGTGAGTACCACGGGGAAGCCAACCGAAGTGGTTAGTCGCGACAAAACCTCCAGAGCGTGCCCTTTTTAGCATCACAGCAGCCCGTATAAGAACCATGTCTTAGTAAAGGCCGAGTCACACTGCGGAAACAGTCCGCCAACCCGTCCTACAAAACAGTGTTTTCGTCGGGTTGGCGATCCTGTCACACCGCGTCAACACGAACAGTGGGTAAACGTGTCGCTGTCTCCCGCCAGCCTGTGTTGGCCACACGTGCGCCGCTTGTTCACAAACTCTCTGTCACACCGGAAAAACCACCTCAATCGCGTTCCCCGGCGCTTCTCTGCCTTTGCTCGCGCGCTCCCCTCCGTGCGTGTGCACAACCGCGGAAACTGGAGACACCTTGCGCTGTCGAGGCTACTGGCTGTTTTTCAGAATATCGGACGAACTATGATCGTGCGCGGCGGCTGAGGTGCAGCCTTGCTCGATTCTGACTCGGACGACCAGCCGCCACCGCAGAGAAACGGCGCTGGATGATCGACTGGCCGAGAGGGCGCCTGAGAAAGACGTTTTCGAAAACTTCATGCGAAAGAATTAAACACGGACAACATGCTTCTACTTTCTGTGCCCTGTGTCTACTTCTACACATTTTGTGTTTTGCGCTGCTGTTCCACAATGCATTATCAACCCGGCCGGTCACTACAAATCACGCCACAATTTCGGCAGATTCATCGAGTTTGTTCCACGCTCTGAGAGTACTAAAAAAAAGATATAATTGTACGCATCATTCTTGCAATCAAATGGGAACCCAGTAAAGATATCCTGATTGCTATCTCAAAGAAAAAAATGCAGCACTGCTTTCTTCTTCATCTCAAGTTCAAAAATAGCAGGACAGGTAACTGGTAACTCGCGCTCACCTGTGAAATACAGTCCCAACTAGCGATCTCTTGAAACACGGATTCCTTCAGATCACACCGTTGATATTTTGGGTTTGTTATATCCCATGGAAAACGCCTCTCTTCAATCATCGCGATCAGGTCACTTTCCTGGCGGCACGAGTACGACGGCAGCATGTTCACGCGAGCAACTGGCACGCTCGTATGCAGGCTCCTGCTCGGGTGGTTCTCGCGCACAAACCCGTCAAGAAACTTCTGGAACTCGCAGCCGAGGCAGTCCCTGGAACAGGACATTCCTTTTGGCTCCCTACAGAACCGCGTTCGTCAGAAGTGTACGCTTGCTCACAAGAATGCGACGGGGATCGAACGTGCTTCTCCACGGCGGCCGCACCTGCCAGCCGACGGTGGCCAGGGCAGCCTTCCCATCTGTATGCACCCGCCTGCAAGACGCCGTACCGCAGCAGACAGCATTACCACGAAAGGAAGCGCTCTTTCTTGCACTTTGCAAACGAAGTTTCCAAGCACGAAATGCACAAAAGCGGTGAATCACCGCAAAGTGCTTGGTTTGTTCGTGCGGTGTCGCCAGGAAATTCGCCCGGCCGGCGAACAGCGCCAAACGTGTCCACGAACGCTGTTTGTTTGTTGTTCCGGTTCCCGAAAGCTTTCATACCGAGGGAACACCCCAGCAACCTGTCTCGTTTCCCTGCCGTTCGTGCAGTGTGACAAGAAGTTGTGGGACAAGTTGGTTGGGCGACTTGTTGACGGCTCGCTTGCGAACATGTTTGGTTCATGTCGTTGTTGTGTTTCCGCAGTGTGACTCGGGCTTAAAGGATATATTCTCCTCTGTCCTCTCCCTCTCATCAATGACATTATTCTTGCAAGACCCTGTTTCTGGCGCTGAACCTCATGCGGGCTGGGGTAGAAATGGGCGCTTTGCCTATAGGCTGACACATTGGGTCAGTGTATACATTTTTTGGGCCGCCTCGAGAGCGTTCCGTACAAGTGTTGGTCTCCCTCGGCACACATCGACGGCGCACTGAAAGCTATATAGCTTTCCCTCTATCAACGCGGTGGTACGCTGGCCTGTTCCAATCGACGTATGTGGTCGAGGCAGCCTATGAATATAGCTATGCAATGATTTAACAAAGAGGTCGTGGGGCCACGTCGACTTCGTTATAACCAGGTGCAACGGTGCATATGTTTCGCCGACGTGTACTTTGCATTGTGTCGTTGTCATCATAAGTTCTAGAGTCGATGTGGAATACTTAATCTTTTTAGTTGATACTGATCTACACTATTTTATTCTATTAGAACCCTCACCTCTCGAGTGCACTCCGTACCGCGAAGTTCAAATAACTAAATTTAACCAAAAATTAACCTTCATATGAGAGTTTATCGTTCGAAGCCCATCCTGCCGTAGCTTCACGCATAATGTTCTTGATCAGACAGTTGGTCTTGCTGCCTTGCTTCGTGATGACGTCAATCAAGGGAAAAAAATTGCGACGATTACGTTACTTCCTAATGCGAAATTTAAGCTCAGCTCATGATCTGTTCCAGCTTTTGGATAGATTGAGGCAAATAATTCGACAGCGGCAACGATAAAATTCTGCTTCAGCGGCACGCACCTATGGATTCTGGCGGCGACGGCGCTGGGCCTTTCCTCTGGCAGCTCGTTTAGCCGCAACGGCAGACGAAGGACTTCCACTGGTTGCCTCGCTCATGGCTCAGAAAGAACTGGCACAGAATAAACTATTCATATAGGCAGGCGGTTCTCAATGGCGAAGGGCGGCGGCTATGCCTTTCGGTTCGGGCGGCGCACATATCGAGATCCGGCGCCACCGATCCGGCGCTCTGACTGCCGCCGCGCAGGGGTGGCACTGGAGGAGGAGCGAAGAGAGCAATTAAGTTAAGAAGTGCTTGGGACTGGGCTAGTTGGAACATCTTCTCATAAATGCTGCGCTGCTTAGTTGTACACGGAAAAAGAAACTTGACAAACGCTGAGGTTAAGCGCAATCTACCAACTGAAGTTTTATTCCTTGGAATAGGAAAAAGGAAACACCAGCTCAGGACGTAATCAGCGGATCGTGAAAGCACATAAAACATAACAGTGCACTGTAACAGCAAGAAGAACTATGGAATGAAACCATGATAATAAGAACATATGAAAATAAACACTTTATCTAAGCCCGGGATGTAATCGCACTCAACCCCCCCCCCCCCCAAGTTATCGGGAGGTCGCGAGAGATGGCGCCAGGAGCGCGCGCTGCGCCGACTGCGGAGCTGGTTACGAGGGACAACGGCGACGCCGCGAAACGCAGGAACGGGCGCCAAAGAGCTGCGCTCTAATACCGAAGACACATTGGAAATACTAAAGTGTGCTTGGTGAAAGCCTTGTGGTCAACCCACTGCCGCTTCCCCGAATCGCATGCCGCGGAATCACTGGGCCGCTTCGGAGCCATGCCTCTCACTCACTCGACTGCAACAAGCCGTCTGGAGAAAGAGCGGCGGTGTAGCCAAGGTAGATGTACACTGGTAGCGTAAGGCTCCATAGACGCCCATTGGTCTAAAAAATGGCGGTTCATGGGCACGCCAGCGCCCCTGAATAACGGGGGGCAACCTACGTATGACTGACGTTGACGTACGTCACGCATACGTATGGTTTTGGCGCGAATTATAAAGTGGTTTTTTTATAGAAACGTTATTTTCTAGCCCATATCTCTTGAAGGTTGCTGGCTTTCTGCGTGCACCAACCTTTGATAGTCAAACGTGCTCGATTTCCTGCTAGTTATGGTCTTGTTAATGTGCAGTTGGGAATTAACCCAGTGAAAGTGGCTGGAAAGAAGACAGCATAGAAAGGCAGCAACACTGTCAGAATGTGGATAAGCATGCATGATTCGTAGTGGAAACGTTGGTGGAAATACTGGTGTTAGTACTTTTGAGCACAGCAAGGTATGATGCACAAAGCACAGGCTCAAATGCACAGTTCGCAATACAGTGTACGGCAAGTATGGTTTTCTTATTCATGGTTTATTACAGCAGCCAACCTATTACAGTCATAAAGCACACCAACAAGAAATGCACGTCACAGGCAGCTCAAGGAGTATTTTTTTAAACTGGCTAATCACCTCAATGGTCACAGTGCGGATATAAAAAAGCCTTGAAGTGTCACGAACGTCACCAGGTAGGAAATTGAAAGGTGTAGAAAACAATACCACGACAGGTTCAATTGAGGCAAACATGACATGACATAAGTAGGGGCATCAACATATAGACCATGGAGCACACTGATATTATTCTTCACATTTCATTTCTTTAGCTGAAAGCATACAGCATCTGTGTTTACATCTGTAGGACAATGCTAAAACTAGCTTTACCATCAACAAACCTGCTCAACACAGGAGCACAGCATACATTGAGCCTGCGTACAACCTCCAGAGCTACTTCTAGTCGTTAGCCGGATCAATTTGAAGTAATTCTAATCCAACAAAAGCACACACGAAATACAGCTTAAGTGAAAGTCCAGCGGGAAACGGTGTGGTGTGACACCGATGGTACTGTCGTGTCCAGACTGTCGCAATGCACCACAGAGCGTCGTTTCTTCACACGCCGCAACCGCCTTGGCTGATCTTGAAATGAAGAGCTAAGCGCTTCAAACGAAGAGAGCGAAGCGTGCAAAGACGGAAAAAGACTTCGCACTGGCCGCACGTCGAAGGAAACGACAAAACCGAGCAAACTGCAGCAGCGGTGCAGGGCGGTGCAAATTTTACAAAACGGTGACACAGAAGCGACGAGCAAGGACCATGAAAACTTCGCGAAAGGGGAGTTTCGAGACCGGCGAGCGAAATTCATACGCTTTGCCAGGCGCACCATTCCAGACAGCTGGAGATAAGAAACCGCTTCGTGAGCTCCCGCGGCCACTGTGGCTGGATACCGAAACAAGGCATGCAGAAGTCGTGCTGAGAATGCACCGCACACTCATCTACAAAGGGAAGAACAAGAATGTCGCAAAAAATTACAAAATTTGGCATGTTTGAATAAAATTACTTATCTCTTTTATAAAACAAGGTGTTAAAACATTTGTTCTTTTTCTGTTGGTGCATAACATTCCAATTTGTAGTTTTATAATTTCTTTATTTGAGTGTTTCGCCCCCCATCTTGTGGCTATGCTGCAGTCGCACTAAACCGCTTTTGGGATCAGTCTTCGCCACCATTTTAAATCCGCATTGGTGTAGCTGCCACCGCCGACTCGCGCTCACTCGTTCTACCACTACTGTGTGACGTCACGGTTGCTATTCGCAGCTGCGCCCCCTGCTCGCGCACCGATTGCTAAGAAGAGGAGGAGTTTGCGCTTTTACTTTCTCCTTTCCAAGCTCCCGCTCCATCGCTGCTGCTTACAACGGCCAACGGCGACGCCGCGAAACGCAAGAGACGGGCGCCTAAGAGCTGTGCTCTAAAAGAATTCGAGAACGCCTCCTAATAACAGCTAACATTGTGATATTATCTTGCGAGTAAAATCAAGGCCAGTTCCTGCCTTTCAGCAAGGCTTATGAACTGAAGCAGTGCGACTGTGCAAACGAACGAAGCACGCCCCTGAGGACATAGCATAGCTTTCGCTCTAAATGAGCGATGTGCCTGGGCTTGTCACCTTGTGAAGGCTTTTCTCGGATAGCGACATCAAAACCTACCTCAACACTCAGTTTTTAGGAAATATTTTTTTTAGCACGCAGGATCATCAACACGTGTGAGTGACACAGCTTTCCACCGGCGACAAATTTCGCTCGGCGCGCAGTCCGATAAGCGGCAGCCGATAAGCCTGCGATTGTCGCCCTGGCAACCGGGGAGCTAAAGAAAGGAAAGACGTTACTGCGATCTGTGTGGCGGCGGAATACGCATTTCTTCGACAATGAGTTCAACGAGCGTAGGTCAAGAACGATGTCTGCTGCAAGCGCGCAGTATACGACAGTCGGGTTTTCCCCTGAGCTCGACTGGAGGGCACTGAAGTTCATCGAACCCCTGCCTCCGCATCGGATATGCGGCGCCTGTGGCCTGGTGAGGAAGAGAACGGCCTGGCTACCATGCACACACGTGTTATGCGAGTGCTGCTACGAGCAGTGCGGGCGGGATGGTTGGCATGTGTGTCCGCTGGACGGCATCCACTACATGGAGGAGGACGTCGCTCTGATGGAATTCCCTGCGGAAGAGCTGCTTCGGAGATGGGTAAGCGAAACAGAGAAAACAGCCGAAATGTGTTCCCAAAAGAACTTTTTTCTAGAATAGCGCTGTTTCAAATAGTTCACGATTTGTCGTCAGAGAACCGTGTGTAAAGCGAAATCGATATGTTTTTTTAGTTGGAAGAAGCCTTTGGCCGCGGTACACCCCTTAAGCTGCAACTAAAACTGCATCCTTTGTTGTAAACAATCCACTTCTTGCATGAATCGCATCTTACCTGCCTGGTAAATTTGTGTGTGTTAAAAGCGTGACGTGGGCTTTGATCCTAGACTATTTACGTCGAGGATCCGGCTGTGTTTATTTGTTCTTAGGTCTTGTTTCCTTTTAATACTTAGAGATCTTACTGCCCACGCGCTATCCGTGAGAATGAAGCTATTTGCAATTACTACCACCTGGGGATATTAAATGTTCACTCACATCGCACAGACCACAGGCGTTTTTTGCATTTAGCCTCCATAAAACTGGTGCCACCATTGCCGCGTTAGATCTCGGGATCTGGGTGTGAACAACTCAATGCCTAAACGACTTAGCCACCGTTGCCGGTGCATATCGTAGCGGTTATAATAAATCGCCGCGTAAATTATCGTGCATAATTAAAACTGCGCGAACAAAACAAGGACACGATCAAGAAAACAGACAACACACACAGGCGCAGACTTCCAACTTTTATTCGAAAAGATTGCCGCAGTCTTTTTATACCGTCTGTGGATACAATCAACACACCCTCAAACCCATCCGTGACATTTAAAACACGTGCGCTTATCTCCTCTGAATGTCCGAAACAATCCACGTTAATGACCAGGCGCCTAGCGGCACACAAGTGACTCAAAAACACGCGCAAATTTTACCTCAAAAAGACGAAGGTCATGAGCCACGTGCCTTGTCCACGACATGTCTAACACGCCAAGATTCACAGAAAAGCAACGAAAAGAAGACAAAAACAATGAATGAAGACGTAAACATGGAAAAAGAGAGATCACTAAAACCTGAGAAACAATGCGAAACCAACAGTAACGCGGAAAACGAACTCTGAGGCCACTACACTGGAGCTAAAGAAAGAAGCTAAAAATTTTTTCATCTCATACCTACATGAACAAAAACCATCTGAAACATGAAACAAGTGTAAAGTGAGAACATACCCATAGAAAGCTAAAAGGGTGACATGAAACAAGTGTAAAGTGAGAACCTAACTGTAGATAGCTAAAAGGTTGATGCATGAACCCTACAGTACTAAGAGGAAGGCGAACATCTAACCATGACGGTATGCATTGCTCCCTTCTAGAAACTCGATTTCTTTATCAGACAGGTGAATTGACGGCGTGCTGACACAACGATCTGCGCTCTTGGCAATAAGAAAGGCCTCAGTAATTTCCTTTTCTGTCTTCCCTCCCGCTTTCGCGAGGAATTCAGCATCTTCTAAAAACGCCCCACAGTCCCGTTTTTCGCACTTCGCGCAGTGAATGGCCATATTGCTTCCTGATTTGCTTGACAACTTGCGCTCATGCTCACTCGCCCTTTCATTAAAGCAACGCCCTGTATGGGCGATGTGCGTCTGGCCACACGATAAGGGAACTTGATAAACGACTTCAGAGGCGCATTGAGTGTACATGGTGCTTTGGCTTACTCTGCACTCTTCTCGCCTACCTTCACTATTCATCATGGCGCACACCCTAGACAACTTAACCGGTGCCGAAAACACAAGCCGGACACCATATCTGCCTGCAATTTTCTTTAGATTATGCGCCACGCGATGAATGGATAAGGATCGTGTCAGGACAAGGACAAGGATCGTGTTATCGTTGATGGAATGGACAGCCTACTTCGTACAGTAAGTGAAGGACCACCTAAGAAGCCTCCGTTTAAGAAAATTGTCAGCTTCTTGAAGGAGGAAGGCCTTACAATAATGCAGGCTGACAAGGAAGGCGGCTTTGTAGTCATGCCGGCTGGAATGTTTGAAGTTAAATCTATGCAGGCTACCAATAAGAATTTTCGATCGGTAGAGTTTGCCGAGAAGAAGAAAAAGAGCGAGGCCAGGAAGCTCCTCAGGAAGGTTAATCTCGACTCAATGGCAAAAAAGATCAAGACGGACCAGAAGGGGTTCCTGCACGCGTTTTTCACTGAAAACGCACAAGATGGATTGACCCCTTCGAGTGACAGTGTCAGAGAAGGACAGCTGGCAAAGAATGATGGCAGAACAAAGTAGTGGGACCAGACCCGTTTCTTGTCCGCAACTCAAAAGAACTTCTTGGCACGCTAGAGAACATCCCTTCCGCCAACACGGCATTCTCCGTAGATATAGAAGACTTATTCTACTCCATTCCCCATGATGCCTTGTTTGTAGCCGTCAGACAACATATCGAAGACCATGGTGAAGTTAGGTTCCGGAACGAGGTTGGCGTGTCCACGGAACAGTTCCTGGAACTGTTGAACTTTTACCTACGCTCAACTGCGATATGCCATCAAGGGCAGTTTTACGTGCAGGAAAGTGGCATCTGCATAGGATCCTCCGTGGCACCTGTTTTGTGTAGCATATTCCTTTCTTGCTTTGACCGACGCATTGAACATCGCCTTGGTGACCTTCATGTTGTGCGCGTGTTTAGATATGTCGATGATTTCCTAGTAGTCCTTAACCTCCCTTCCACGTCTGGCCTCTCTGAAACTGTTAGCAACGTCTTTAATGTTTTCAAAGCAGAAGGGACAGGACTGAACTTCACGTATGATTTCCCCAAAGACAGTCGGATTCAGTTTCTAGATGTCAGCTTGCACTTCACAAGCTCACATATCTGTGGGTCCTACAATCCGTGACTGAAAAAGCAGTTCCTTCCGTATGACAGTGCTCATTCGAAGTTAGTGAAGAGGGCAATAGTTCATCTGGCTTGCCGTTCGGCGCTTGAAAAGTCATGCTTGCATAATCAGCAACCGAGCCTTACTATGCAGATAGAGAGACTGTAGGCCGCAGGTTATCCGCGGCGATTAGTTTCTAGTGTTTGCGAAGAACTGCTGCAAAGGATTAAACAAGGGAACTGTAGATGCAGAGAAGAGGAACATAAACCAGTATGCGTTATAGAATACATTCATCGCGTGGCGCATAATCTAAAGAAAATTGCAGGCAGATATGGTGTCCGGCTTGTCTTTTCGGCACCGGTTAAGTTGTCTAGGGTGTGCGCCATGATGAAGAGTGAAGGTAGGCGACAAGAGTGCAGAGTAAGCCACAGCACCATGTACACTCAATGCGCCTCTGAAGTCGTTTATCAAGTTCCCTTATCGTGTGGCCAGACGTACATCGCCCAAACAGGGCGTTGCTTTAATGAAAGGGCGAGTGAGCATGAGCGCAATTTGGCAAGCAAATCAGGAAGCAATATGGCCATTCACTGCGCGAAGTGCGAAAAACGCGACTGTGGAGCGTTTTTAGAAGATGCTGAATTCCTCGCGAAAGCGGGAGGGCAGACAGAAAGGGAAATTATTGAGGCCTTTCTTATTGCCAAGAGCGCAGATCGATGTGTGAGCACGCCGTCAATTCACCTGTCTGATAAAGAAATCGAGTTTCTAGAAGGGAGCAATGCATACCGTCATGGTTAGATTGTCGCCTTCCTCTTAGTACTGTAGGGTTCATGCGTCACCCTTTTAGCTTTCTATAGTTAGGTTCTCACTTTACACTTGTTTCATGTCACCCTTTTAGCTTTCTATGGGTATGTTGTCACTTTACACTTGTTTCATGATTCAGATGGTTTTTGTTCATGTAGGTATGAGATTAAAAAATTTTTAGCTTCTTTTTTTAGCTCCAATGTAGTGGCCTCAGTGTTGGTTTTCCGCGTTTCTGTTGGTTTCGCATTGTTTGCTCAGGTTTTAGTTATCTCTCCTTTTCCATGTTTATGTCTTGATTCATTGTTTTTGTCTTCTTTTCGTTGCTTTTCTGTGATTCTTGGTGTGTTAGACATGTCGTGGACAAGGCACGTGGCTCATGACCTTCGTCTTTTTGAGGTAAAATTTGCGCGTGTTTTTGAGTCACTTGTGTGCCGCTAGGCGCCTGGTCATTAACGTGGATTGTTTCGGACATTCAGAGGAGATAAGCGCACGTGTTTTAAATGTCAGGGATGGGTTTCAGGGTGTGTTTATTGTATCCACAGAGGGTATAAAAAGACTGCGGCAATCTTTTCGAATAAAAGTTGGAAGTCTGCGCCTGTGTGTGTTGTCTGTTTCCTTGCTCGTGTCCTTGTTTTTTTTAGCGCAGTTTTAATTATGAATGATTCAAACCAACTAGCCCGCCAGAAGATACTTTTGAATTGTCGTACCAATGGGAGGAATCACTGAAAATGAAATTTTTGAAACGTAATCTTATTTCCCTCCAAACGGTGTCGCTTTTCCATATGCAGGTTAAGTGCGGAAATGAAAGAAGTGGATGCCAGTATGCAGCTGCCGCCTCCGGCATCATTCAGCATTTCCTGCTTGAATGTGGACCCCACATTGTTTGCTGCCCCAAGTGTTCTGCCGCCGTATATTGTGACAGCATGGTCGCCCACCTGAAGTCATACTCGTGCAATCCCGTGGCGCCTCTCGAAGCCGAATGCAATGTGCAGGCAGGCTTCAAGGATAAAAGAGCGTTTCTAGCTTTTTTGGAGGAGGCCTTTGAAAAACAGGCGAATGAAATCAGGAAATCACTGAAATGGATGGCTGCAGATATTATGGCACATGGTTATCAACTAAACGAAGTCCGTGAAGGCGTAAATGTTTTGAAGGAAGCGGCGAGGAAAGAACCAGTGGTCGGAATAAGCGAAAGAGGTGAGAGCTCGATAAAAACTCTCAACGAAATCGCTGCGTCTAGCGACGAACCCAAAGAATTTTTAGCCACACCAAGCAATGCAGTTGACTGTGTGTCCAAAAGCATCAACAGATTATAAAAAACACTGAAACAGGAACTGAGTGGAGCACGCGACAGCCTGTCGGAAATCACAGCTGCCATAGGACAAGTCGAACATGAAGCGAAAGAAAACAGTGAGAAGGCGTTACACTGCATCAACAGTCTTCTCCGACTCGCTGAAAAACAAGCTGCAAGGTGCGCTATTTTTGTGCCAGGCGTGTCCTCCCTACGCGAAGAAGCGCTCAGCAGCTGGTGGGCTGAGTATTTAAGCGAGAGGATATACATCCGTGGTTACTGTATTTCGCCTGGAGTGAGATTTGTTAATGATGAGAACTCTGTTAAAATGCGAGTGTGCTTCCGCTTACATAAGGGCGAAATGGACGACTTTGTGAAATGGCCATTCGAGAACATAATTAAGGCTATAGTTGTGCATCCAAGGGACTGTAAAGAACATGTGAAGGAATTCAAACCCCATCGGAGCGCGAGCGCTAATCAGAGACCAACGGTGTCAAGTAATGAGGTTGGTTATTTTGCACACTGGCTTGAAGTCAATGATCTTATCAGTGACGGCTACGTACAAGATGACCAGTTACGCATTAATTGAGAGTTGCTACCGTGAATTGCACTTGAATGAGTGAAGCTAACTTTTAGCTTTCCGTCCCCTTAGAACGCGGTTCATCGGCTGGAGTTTTTTGTTCAAAGTTTTGGTGATGAATCATTCTTGGCCGAAAGCACGGCAGTCGCTGATGATGTGGAGTTTTCTGTCACAGCAGTTTGATTCCTTTTTTTTTGGAAAAAAAAATGTTATCTGCCTTTATTGCGTTTTGAGACCTTGAGGGTCATCTTTATTCTGTAGCAGTTAATAAGAATATTTATAAATTGTAATTTGCTTGGTCGTTGATACTGTTCAAATCTCCTCAAACTCATTATATGGTGAAGAGTACGCTGCAGGGCCTTCAGTACCTACTATTGTTCTAGAAAATTAGGTGACCGTCTGTTTCAGTCGATAAAGCAAATTAAAGGTGCATTTAGGCCTACTTATGTGCAGAAATGCGAAATGCGAAAGCATTTCGAGTTCTGTTGCCTCCTCTCTTAGGAATGTAATGAATTATTTTTGGTAATTATTTTTATTTGATTGTTCAATTAAATTAACCATAAAATCAAGCAATCCATTCATAATTAATAAGTATTTATTGGGAGCCGCCGCGTTGGCTCAGGGGTAATGGTGCTCGGCTGCTAATCCGAAATACGCGGGTTCGTTAAATTACGGTCACAAGTATCACCGATGGTACAAAGTTTATAATTTATGCTTATGGTACAACCGTGTTGGTTCATAGCGATGGTTACAATTCCCGAGGAAGTAACATAAACAGAACACTCAGCGCTTTAAATTTGTGGAGCCAGACTAATTCGCCGAAACGGAACAGCAAAAAAAAAGGCGTAATTTTCACCGGAACGCAGTCAGCAGTTTCATGAAGTATGAATTTACCCCTCAGTCTCTTAACAATTGAAGTCTTTGTGACAATAAAAGCATTTGGTGTATATTTTTATGCGCATATGTTTTTAGACATTCATGCTTATGCAGTCGAGCGCCTCTGCAACGAAAAGACCCGTATAACAATTGATTTTGCATGTCCCATCCGAATTCTCATCTCTTACGAACCAGTTGTCCCCACTAAAATGTAACCAAGGTTTTAGAAAACATGGAATGCCCTAGCCTTGTGAAACCAACTGAGGATGGTTTGTTGTCTCGTGACCCAGTCTGTAGTATTTTTTCGCTCTTAATCATGTTAGTTATTAGTTAAGGATAATTAGCTAACTTTTTAATTATGCGCTTGAGGAACAAAGCGCAGTGTAAAAGTTATAGATCGCTTTGAAAAACGGCTGTCGGAAACGTTTGCACCATGGTACCGTTTACGTAAAGGAGTTTTGAAGCGAGAACTTCATTACGGAGCCTCGGGCTTCAGTCGCGGACCGTGTAAATTTGACCCTCAGCTCAGTTAGAGGTCAAACCACGAAAAAGTGAAAAAAATTCAATGAACATCCATGACTGGGAGTCGAACCCAGCGAACGAATCTCTTTTAGGGCCGCTCAGTGAGACCGCTACGCTGTCGTCGTCACTAGGCTGTCGTCACTAGGCTGTCGTCTTCATCAACTTCCATCTGCTCCGTCCCGCGGCCATGCCAGCTCACCGTCGTCTTCAACGCAGCGCGAATCCGTGCTGTCGCCCCCATTGGAATGCAGTGAATGCTCTCTCGTTTTTTTACCGGCCTCGACGCATAACTCGCATAATAAAAAAAAAGCTTCCCCGTGACAGCGGTGTCACTTCAACGTCCCAGGACGCTTCTTAGAGAGCCAAATTCGGTTTTCTTCTCAAGTGCTCTCCCCGACAAACCTCTGCGTGCACACTTAGGCAGAGATGGGAGCCAGCAGCTGGTCACGTGATAGCTTTCTTTTAAAGGGTCCCTGAAAGGGGTGTCTGAGGTTGGCAAAAAAATACTTGCATTATGTAGAGCGTAGGCTACTGAACGTTCATGCCGCGTACAATACATCAAAAGCGAGTAGATAATTTATAATACATTTTCAAAAACTGCTGCTCCCGAGCCTTGCGGCGACCAGCGGCGGTGAACTTCCGCCCGAATCTGTACTCATTACGTCATTTTAGTACTCTTTACGTCACCAGCGCAGGGCTATCATTGGTTCGCGGTGCCAACGTGAAATCGCATATTTAACAAACTAAAACCTCTAGATACTTCACTTGCTCTTTACGGAACCATTTCGCATTTCAGCAAGGAGAGTTGTCGTTTATTTACATGTTTACGCGGTTATTGTGTGTTGGGTGCCAGAAATTAGTACTGCACTTCCGGTTTACAATGTTTTCGTCTGCTTGTGCCGCTTGTGTCACTCCGCCGGCGCCGCCGTCGAACCGAATTGAGAATCGAGGTGCGATTTGGAGTCGCCGGACTACTGATTTCTGTCGCGACCTCCGTTGCATGCGCAATCAAAATGGACCGACCGTGCTGTGTCGTTGGTTGCAAAGCCAGGGTTTGGCAAGATGTTGCCCTTCGGCACTGTCTGCCGAAAGATGGAAGTGAGCGAGCTGTCGTCGTCGTCAGGATTCAGCGCCCGATTTCTCAACGGCGTGCCCTTAAAAACTTGGCCGTCGCGCCGCACCGATCGTCGCTTGCGAACTGCCGCCCCACTACAAGCAGGGACATACGGAGCGGTGAGCATCCCTGCGCCGCTCTACCCAAGCTGCGCTCAAAACCGGTGTCGCACTTCGCCGCCGTGCAGCAATGCCTGAGCGCTGCTTGGCATGGTGTACAAATATCACAAGGCAAGATCGCCTTGTTATCAATACTTCTCGAGCAGCGACAAAGCATGCCTGCTTATGTTGCGAGCTTCCGGCAACGGCAGCGCTCGCGGGCGCTCCGGGCGACGAGCTCTGCTGCTGCCTGGCTGCCGTGGTCGTCGCTAGGCCTATTGCCTCTTTGGCATCGAAGCTGCAGCGGCCGGCGCTTCGGAAGTCACCTGAGGTCCTGAGCTATAATAAAAGGCTTACTCTACACATCGCTTTGCAGTCAACAGCATCATCTCACAACAGAATAATAGTATGGTCACTTTCCGCGACTCCTGCAGCAGCGAAAGGAGCGGGCGCCAGGCGAGCCGGACCCCACGTCGGGCCAGCGGCAGCTGCGAGACGGTTGTGGCAAGAAATTTGCTCGTATAACAGTCGTTACCTTTACCAGCAGCTCAGTATTAGTCAGCGATCCTCAAAAATGACACATTTTTCACATTTCTTATCCCAGGGTTTATTATTTACGTCAAGAACACACTTCAGCTCGTTTTGATGACGCCGGCAGACGGGATCCAGGCTGGCCGGCCGGCCGGCATGCTCGGCGGACATCACGTTCGCACAAGAAAATGCAAAACAGCCATTATACCAGAGAAGATGCTTCCTAGATTCGAGCAACTAAAATATGTCTGTGCAAAAGTGGATCTTTCGGCAACGACACCGCCTGCGGCAACGCCGCGCGACGAACTGCGCGCTGCCCTAGTCGTCGCTAGGCCTATCTGGTTTCGCATGGAAACCGCAGCTCACGGCGCTTCGGAAGACGCCTGCGCTATAATAAAAGGCCTACTATTCACATCGTTTTACTGCGAACTCGTCCTATAATAAAAGATATGTTCGATTTCCACGATGCCTTCAGCAACGGAGCTAGCAGACGGTAGGCGAACCGCACCAAGTAGCAGCAGCACCAAAGCGGCTGTGGGATGAAATTTGCTTGTATCGCCTCATCACTTTTACCAGCAACTCGGTACTGGCCAACGATCGTCAGAAATTATGCATTTTTGACATGCATCTATCCTAGGGCTGGCTATGGACGAGAACAAACAATACTAGCGCGTTTTTCAGTCGCCGGCGGCCGGCATCAAGGCTGGCAGGCCGGTCCGGCGTGACTCGGCCCCGAGCGCCCTGAGCAGCGCGCTGTACGGCGTCATAACGCTGCCGCTCTCCGCGCTCGTATTTGGCTCCCGCTTCCAGTCGTTGCGTTTTCAGCGCGCGGCTCGTCGTTGACATCCAGCAGGTTGGACGCAGGCGACTAGCTGCGATCGGTCGTTACGACGTCGTTCACAACGGCGCGCCGCAGCGAATCGCACACACTTTTCGCACATGTGTCCCCGCATTAAGGCTGAAATCCCATTTCGGCACTCATCCGCAAAAGTCGTTCCTTCAGCTCGGGGTCCATAGTACGAGAGAAGCCGCAGCGACGGTTGCGCGACGCAGGTGAACACAGCAGACAGCGGGCGAGCGAGCGAGCGAAAGAACGCGTCAACCGGAAGTAAACAAACCGATCTCGTCGATGACGTATTTGGGGGCGGAGCATGGTCGCGGCCTGTAATCTTTATTTTTTTATGGTTCGCTCCGGTGTACGAGTTGAGGGGGAAAAGGCTGGTGGTCATTTTTAATAGCCATTATCTCTGGTTCCACACAAGGTAGATCAAAAATTTTTGCGGTAGGATGATGGATCGTTCAACGTCTATCAATACTTCGACTTCTCTTTACTTACATGGACACCGTTTCAGGGACCCTTTAAGGTACGATTTATGTGACCTTAAAAGAAAGCTATCACGTGACCAGCTGCTGGCTGACATCGAAAGAGCGCTGCTAGCCGTTTTTCGAGAGGAACTAGTACTTTGCCATTGACACTTCGTTCCTCAAGTCAATAATTAAAGCTTAGCTAATTAGCCTTAACTAATTAATTACCGTTGAAGAATGGACAAAGACTGCAGACTAAGCCACGCACCCCTGAACGAAGTTCAGTTGATTTCACTCGGCTAGGACACTTTCTCTTTTCTAAAACCTTGGTCACATTTCGCTGGGACACCAAGTATATTGCGAGCTCCTCTACAGCAAAGACCAGCACTACGAATCGACTGTAAGAACGAAGGATTTTAGGCATCCCCATTGGCTGATTTATTCTATACAATGACCGCTTGTAGCGGCGCTGCCATTGCCCTTCGCTACCTAGCACTAGAACCCACGCAGCAGCGGACTGAAAAATGTTAAGGGGGGCGCCTAAGTCACTTTAGGACTGGAATGCGATAGTATTATATTTCCCATATGTCGCAGCTACTCTTGCAACTTCTGTATGTTTTCGTCAGTTTATTTGCAATTTTTGGTGTTTCACTGCCGCATTCGGAATGCTAGCTGCAGTAGGAGGTCCCCGCTTTACGTTGAAGGCGCTGACAATTGGGCATATCAAATGTTTTGCACATTTTAATGTGACAGCGTTAAGGAGCTCGTGTCGCAGAAAATCCATCGTTGCCGTCGTCGGTGTCGTTGACTGTGAGCGGAAAATCCGAAAAAAATCCCCAGAAGGGCCACTTAGGAGGAAGGCGGACCACCTTGGTCAAGTAACCTTGTGGCGTCATCAAAACTTCCCACTTGATTGCGAGCAAACTGCGCATCGTGGCAAGTGGAAGTTAATGATTGGCAGTTAGTGGTTGCTCGGTAAGAGCGCCCTGGTTTGCACAAAGCCCACCAGTGGCAGCAATTGCCATCGCAGGGCAGTGGCGGATCGTTTAACCGCTGCACCACTGTACCACAGCGCCATGAGTGGTATCAATCAATCAATCAGCCTTTTATTTTCTCTATATTAGAGAAGGAGACAGGACTAAAAGCTCGAAAGCTTGACAGAGGTCCTGCCCCCTTTTTTCACGCTGGCATTGCAACAGACAAGCGGCAATAAATTCTGCGCTATACATTATAGCACAAAAGAAAATAACACACCTTGAAAAAAAAAGCAAAAAGTACCAACATAAAAATACATGCAGCGTCATGACACAAACTTGTTCAGAAAAAATTTCTTAATAACGATATTTGAATGCTGGAAAGGGTCAAACATATCTTTGTTTAAGTTAGTTAATAGCACTGGCAGCGTATACGAGATAGATTGTTGTGAGTAATATGCTCTAGGTGTAGGAACTAGCCACATTTCTTTATTTCTGGTTTGTGGAATATGGGTGTTTTTTGCAAGTTCTGCCAAATTACCAACATAATTTTCATTGCTCCGCGAAGCACTTTTGAAACTCATTAAAAGTCTGTGTTCGTGTAAAGCTAAGACTGGCAGGATTTCATATTTTAAAAAGAGGTCACTCGTAGGGAAACAATACGGAACACCAGCAATGCATCTCACAGCTCTTTTTTGGAGAAGATGTAACTTGGTCATGTTCGTGATACCAGTGGTACCCCAAACTATAATGCAGTATTGTAAGAGAGATAGAATTAAGGAGTTATACAGCAACAGCCTAATTTTGACAGGAAGAATGGTGCGCAGGCGCGACAAAACTCCGACAGTTGCAGATATTTTGGATCTGATATAATCCACATGATCATTCCAAGTCAAGTGTTTTGAAAACACGACACCAAGGATTTTTACAGAATCCACTATCTCCACAGGATCATGGTTTAAACATACATTGAGTGGCCTAAACAATACCTTCCCTTTCGGCAAGTACAACACTATTTTAGTCTTTTACTACTATTTTACTACAAGTACTACAAGTATTTTACTACAAGTACAACACTATTTTAGGTATGAGGACTCATGCCCTTAAGGCAGAGCATAAGTGTCGCCAAAATTTTTTTAACTACATTTTTTATCTGAGATGCTGTCTAGAAATCAGGTTCCCCACAGTGGGGTGAACAGCTTACGATGACGTCACAAGGTCACGTGAACTCTCTCGAGCAATCATTAATTTCAATGCCACTTGCCATGGTGGGTAGGTTTCTTTCATATGAAGCCGCCTGCCGTGATGGGCAGGTTGTGAGGACGTCACAAGGTCTCATGGCTTCTCTACACTCATCATGGTAGTCGATAGATCCCATTCTTACCGCATTAAAAGCGACGTCAGAAGCGAATTCAGAGCCGCAGTCGGACAGCCAGCTTTCTCCATAAGCACCATCCGATTCCTCACTCCTCCCCCCCCCCTACATCCACTTCCGCCTTCTAGATGCTCCCCCCATCAGCTGCCCACCCACCTATATTTGCATAAATCCTCCAGAAAAACTTTACCTCATGTGTGAAATATGGTCTTAGAGTAAAACCGTTCATATATGTTCACTTCTGTACTTCATTAGATCAGCGAACCTTTTTTTCATTTACTTAAGCATCCTAGTCACCTATCATTACATACCCTTTTACGTCCTGAGGCAATAAACATCCCTTTAAAAATGCATTCATAATCAAAAAAGCATCAATGCTATACCTCAAGCTAAATCAAACTGGCCTCTCCCGTGTAAGGTTTCATGGTCATCCTCTCAGTCTTCTGTTCCCGTCAATGCGTATCCCTTGCCACAAGGCTATTTAACCTGGAAAAAGAAACAGCGGCAAGAACGCTGCCTTGTTTTTAGCGCGCTAGCACAAGTCTCCACTCCCCGCATTTGAGCGTTGTGTGTCTGTCTGTCTCTTTCTGAAACCGGATTTATGGCAGGCTGCTCACGTGCCCGCCGCGTCAGGTGGCAGCCCATTTCATCGTGAAAGGCTGCTCGGGAATAGCAACCTGGGTCGCAACTCAACCCAAGCAATCCCAAAATGGCACAGGTAATCAGCCCAATATTGGAAACGTATTGTCAGAGACCGGGCCTACAAAGTGAAACCATCTATTTGCAATATTGCGCCGACTGCCTGTGCCGTTTGGGCCAAGCCCCACCGTTGGCAAAATCTACCACAGCACCTGCCTTGAGGTACTGCACCACTGCTGACCTGCCCATCGGGTGGCTTACCACCAGGTGGCTTCCCACCTTAACCTACCATAGCAGCGCAGCGCCGAAATACGTCATGCTAGCGCACATTTCCGCATCTAGCCTAATTACCCAGATCGGCTGGCATTTTAGAGCGCAGCTCTTAGGCGCCCGTTTGGGCGTTTCGCGGCGCCGCCGTCGCCGTTGTTCGTTGTAATCAACAGTGGACATCCTTCAAGCTGCAAAAGCAAGGGAGCGGGAGCTTGGAAAGGAGAAAGTAAAATCGCAACCTCCTCTCCTCCTTAGCAGCCGGTGCGCCAGTGGGGAGTGCAGCTGTGCATAGTAACCGTGACGTCTCAGAGCAGCGGCAGAACGAGCGCGCGCGCGTCGGCGGTGGCAGCTGCACCGCCGCTCCTCCGCCAGACGTCTCGATCGTTGCAGCAGAGTGAGTGAGAGGCACGGCTCCGAAGCGGCCCAGTGACTCCGCGCCAAGCTGTTCGGGGAAGCGGGCAGTGGGTTGAACACAAGGCTTTCGCGAAACAAACTTTAGAATTTCCAAAGTGCCTTCGGTATTTTTTGAGGTAAGGAAATGCGCCGTATCTGTCTCCCACAGCTGCGAAACCAATAGAGGGGGGGGGCTTGGAAAGCAGAGTGTAAAATTTGTAAATTGGTTTTTGAGAAAAGTAAATGCGCAGGATCTGTCTCACACATCTCGGTGGACACTTGAACCAGAGGGAAGGCTACGCGGCGGTAGTGACAGATGTGCGCTGCATGCTTTGGCACTAACAACGTCCTGCCAGAAGCGCTGCCACCTGCAAGAGTAGCAGGGTGGGTGGGGACTTTAATGTAGATAAAGACAAGCGGGAATTTCTTACCACTTATGCGGGAGAACATCCCCTTCCTCTCGCTCGTAACGGCTCCCATAGCTGTGACAACCTCGCGAAATACTTGCGCAGACCTCATATTTGAGAACCAGGCACTGGTGCAGTAAGTCGAACGTATATTATTGCGAAAGCAATACTGCTAGCACGCCGGAAGAGACGCTTCATCTCCTCAGTGTACACTGCAACGGTCTGGTTTGGGTGTTGTAGGCGAGATTGAAGGAGCTGCTGGGCTCTCTCCTTTCTCACGACGCTTGTGAAGGTCTTCAGAAGCTGTTCCTTGAAGGTTTCCCAGTTCGTGAGACTAGCTTCCTCTATCTGAAACCAGATTCTTGCTGGTCCATCCAAGGCGAAGAAGACGTACCTTAATTTCGTCGCATCGTCCCATTGGTTAAAAATAGCCACACGGTCGAACTGTTCCAACCATTCTTCGGGGTCGGTGCCAGGCGAAGCGTCCAAGGTTGGTGGTACCCTGGGCTGCTGCAGAATGATTGGAGTCGATGTCTGGGGCAAACTCATGGCGGACGTTGCTGTTTGCTTTCACTTCCGGGTAGGCTCCGGCAGAATCCCGAACTCAGGTGCGTCCCCTAGCAGAGGTCGGCTTGCGCGGTTGACTGTACTCGGGTCCTGCGGTGAATGAATCAGAGGGCTGGCGTCACCACTTGTAGGGGGTGTCCGGAACATGGAAGGCTACCCAGCACCTCCACCAGATGTCACGTTGTAGTGACGGCAGTCCAGCGGTCAGAAAGACACCAACAAGACTTGGAAACAAAGCTCTTTATTTGGGTTGACTTGCGCCCGCAAAAGAACTGAATCACTCGGCGGCGGCGTAAGCAACAAATGTGCTCGTCAGTCGTCGAACGACGAATGTCAGCCGCTCGCGGCATCGCTCAATTTAAAGCCGGCAAGGAAACTTCGAGATAATAGGTCAAGATTATCTGCAGTAGTCTGGAATCACGTAGATGCAGCTCTACATAGCTGTGATCAATAAAGATTAGTCAGATCGCTTCTCGCGTCATGAACAACAGTGATAACACCCCTTTTCTGCGGCTGTGAGCACGAACGAACGGCCACTGCAGTGTTACGTGGCAATATCACGCGGTAAGCGGCTCCATTCTGCAGTTGATCGGGGAACATCATTTCATACTTCTCAGTTCTGGACCTGACATAGTCTCGTCTTGAGAAAACATAACTGGGGGAAAATACTTGCTTTGTTTTACTCCTGTTTGGGAATGAAAAATATCTTGAAAAACTACCTTATTTCCTTCCTGCGCATTCATAACGACTTTCAACAAACACTTTGCTTAGCCCCCAATACACTGAACAGTCGGGTGTAATCGCCAAAAATATACCGCACCCCTAAATGTTGCAGTTTTCTACTCGTTGAATGTCAAATTTTAGCCATGGGTCTCGCACGGTACAGGCGGAGTCATATACAGGCCTGACATATGTTGTGTTTCAGCCAGAAACCGCTTAGTATTACGACGCGGAAAGCCTAGTGTCCGATTTCTCCTTGCAATAATGTTTGAAATATGACTATTCCATGACAAACAAAGGTTAAAAACTACGCCTGATATTTACACCCGCGCACGGGAAGTAGCTCGGTGGTTTTTCTGGAATATTTATTTTCGTAAGACGATTGTTTTGTTGTGAAAAACGTGTGAACACTGTTTTGCAAAATGATATGCATACCGCAAGCACTACACCAGTCAATAATATTATTCGAATCATGTTGAAAGGCGGCACAATTGTCTTGATTGTTAAAAACAGATGACCCACGGAACCAACGACGGAGAGCCGTACTGGCGAGGAGAGTCCAATAACTGTATAATTCGTATAAATTAAAACAATAGAGGACCCAGAACAGAACCGTGCAGCACTGTTGATTTGACTTCAACTTCGGCCCATCCGCAGGGACATCCCCGCAGGGGGTTGATGGTGAACAATGCGTCACCACGGACCCGAGCATTCGCGCTTAGCCGTGCGTGGCATCGCCGTGTCCGGGGAAAAGGGGATCCTGGTGGTTGAGCCGATGCCGAGCGTTTGGACCCTTAAGGCCCCTCGGCGGAGGCAACACACCACTTTGGCCCCAGCTTCCTGTAGACGGCACCTCCGGCCTGACCCGACCGGGGGAAATCGGCAGTCGCCTTTTCCTATCCTCCCCTCTATCTTTCACTTTCCTATCTCTTTCTTACAACTCTCCTGTCTCCTCCTCTTTTCTTCGTTTTTTCCTCTTTTTCCTGGCGGCGAGGGTTAACCGTGTGTGACCAACTACCCTGAGTTGAGTCATATTAGGTTATAGTTAAGGTGTACAGCTGGCGTGGGCAGGACTTGCTTGCAAGTTCCTGTCCCGTCCCCTTGTTGGGCTCCATGGTGGGTGGCTGGCGCCATGACCGAAAAACTAGAATTTTTATGGCTCCCCCTTTTTCCAAACCAGATCGCTCTCTCAAGTTAGGGCGGAACGAAGCAGAACAGTTTTTTCAAAAAAGAAAAGTCAGTTTTCCTAAGTACCATGTGATTCATAGTGAAGTACAAGATAAGCAAGCTAGAATCCTGTCCCCCTTCCTAGTGTCAAAGTGTTTGACAGAAGCCTTGGGCATTGGCTACAAGGTATCTAAAATGGCCAGCGGTGACTTACTGCTCGAACTACGTGACAACGTCCAACACTCAAAACTCGTAAACATTGTATCTGTTGGGGATATTCCTGTCTCCGTGACGTCACACCGATCTCTGAACATCGTCCGAGGCGTTATATCCGAAAATCACTTTGTCCACATCACTGAAAAAGAGATGCTCGGAGGTCTGAGTGACCAAGACGTGATAGATGTTCACAGAATCAAGATCCGGAAGGATAATAAGGAAATAGACACAAAACACATGATCCTGACGTTCAACACCAGCACACTGCCCGACACAGTCGAAGTAGGATATCTGAAAGTTAATGTAAGACCATACATTCCCAACCCTCGCCGATGTTTCAACTGCCAAAGGTTCGGTCACGGCTCACAAAGTTGCCGCGGCCGGAAAACGTGCGCGAAATGCGCCTCGAAGGATCATTCTGATCAATGTGACGCAGCCCCGCACTGCGCAAACTGTGAAGGAGACCATGCAGCGTACTCCAGGGCGTGTCCGTCCTGGAAAAAAGAAAAGGAGATAATCACCATAAAGACAAGGGAAAACATTTCATTGAAAGAAGCGAGAAGGCGTTTTTCACTCACGAACTCATTCTCCTTCACAACAAAACAAAACTTCGCCGATGTGGTGCGTGGGCGCGGCGCACCACACCAGGCTTCGGCACCCGTCCAGGTCACACGCAGTGAGCCTGTGGCGGTGCCATCCGCGCCCCAAGGCAGAGCAGCTAACGCTGCTCCGCCAACTGGAAGTAAGGCTGCGCAGACCCCCGGGTCGGCGGGCCTCAAGACCTCTTCCCACAGGTCGAGGTCAAACTCGAACGCGAACGTGCCTCCTGCACGGTCGTGCAGCGCCTCCGCAGAGGCGATGGACACGGCCCCGGGCAGCCCCGCGCCGTCCACGTCGGACGGTCGGCGGAGCTCTCTGGATCGATCAAAAAAAGACAGGCCCCGAGTCACGGGGCCAACAACAACTTGATCTACCTTTCCACCCTATAGAAACACAAAATTAAGATGGCTTTTATAATACAATGGGACTGTAGAGGACTTTTAAACAATTACAGTGACATAAAAGACATACAAGGAGCACACGCTCCTGTCGCCTTATGTCTACAAGAAACAAATTTAGGTCCCCAAAAAAATAACTTTCTAAAGAATTACACTGTTTTCCGCCGCGATCGGGAACAGGCGAGCCGACTATCGGGAAGCGTAGCCATCGTAGTGAAAAGCGGCGTCCCGGCTCGAGAGCTTAAACTAAAAACAAGACTTGAAGCTGCCGCAGCCACTCTGGTTGCCCATAAAACCATCACAGTGTGCTCACTGTATATCGATCCGCACTTTAATTTAACACTACATGACTTAGAGGATCTTTTAGAGCAGCTACCAGAGCCATACCTGGTAGTTGGAGATTTTAATGCACATTCATATTTTTGGGGAAGTGAGAAAACTGACGCTAGAGGCCATCTCGTAGAGGATTTTATTTTATGCAATGACGTCTGTTTACTCAACTCTAATAAACCTACATACTGCTCTCCAACCTCGGGGAAAATGAGTGTTTTAGATTTGTCTTTTAGTTCACCGTCTGTTTTTAACGATTTTAACTGGAGTGTTTTAGACAATCCATATGGAAGTGATCATCTCCCTGTCGTAATAAGTCTTTCATCCTCGCTAACAGTTATTCCCACAAGACCACGGTGTTGGAAGCTACATTTAGCTGACTGGCAACTTTTTACAGCACAAGCTACATTAGAGAAAATAGTTTTAGAAAATGTTGACATCAATGAGATAAATGAAAAATTCACCATAGCCTTAGTCGCTTTGGGACGTTAAACCCCATAAACCAAACTAAACCAAACCAATTGTATCTTAGCTGCCGCACATTTAGCTATTCCTCAATCCTCTGGAATAGTAAAAAAAAATCACAAATACTGGCACACAAAAGAATGTAAAGATGCAAAAAAGAAACAAAACAAAGCCTGGGGCATTTTTCGGAGATATCGAACACATGGGAATCTCATCAACTTTAAAAAAGCAAGAGCAACAGCACGATACATCAGACGCAACGCAGAAAGGGCATCATGGCAACAGTGCATATCCTCGATAAACAGCTCAGTAACATCCAAAAAAATGTGGGAGCAGGTGCGCAAATTCACTGGAAATTTTACTCCTTTCACATTTCCAATGCTAACACCCGGTACTCAAACAACATTAGAAGAGCAGGCCAACATATTGGGTGAGCATTTTGCTACAGTATCAAGCTCAGCCAACTACACACACTCCTTTCAAAAGCACAAAACAATAGTAGAAAAACAAAAACTTCCCTTCAGAACATGCATACATGAAGACTACAATCAGCTTATTACAATGCAGGAACTAAACGCAGTACTAACATCCGGTAAAAAGGCAGCACCAGGCCCAGACAATATACATTATGCCATGCTTGCTCACCTCTCTGAGACTGCCATAGAGGCTCTCCTAAAATTTTTCAATAAAATATGGATGAGTGGAGAAATCCCCCAAGCATGGAGAGAAGCAATCATAGTACCCTTTCTAAAACCTGGCAAGCCACCAACTAGTACCACCAGTTACAGGCTAATAGCACTCACTAGCTGTATAGCAAAATCATTCGAAAGCATTCTAAACATCAGACTAACCTTCTGTTGTGTCCCCTTATTGCTTTTGTGTGTGTGCGCCCCCGCGTCCTCCTCCTAACGACCACTCGCATCCTCCTCCTAACGACCACTTGCCTTTCGTCGCACGCTGTCGCCAGATGCCCCCCCCATGGTGCGCCCCCGCACCCTCCTCCTGTTCTGGGAAGCCACTCCCTCCCGTGGACGCTTCTCCGCTCCCTCCCTTCTTCGGGCGGCCAGTTCGGCTCCTGCCTCGGTCGACGCTGGTCGCACCCTCATCGGCTTTAAATAAACGAAGTCTAAAAGTACCGTGTGCGTCTTTCGCTGCATTCAACACAGCGACCGGACACGACAGTGGCGACAGCGTGCGACGAAAGGCAAGTGGTCGTTAGGAGGAGGATGCGAGTGGTCGTTAGGAGGAGGACGCGGGGGCGCACACACACAAAAGCAAAAAGGGGACACAACACTTCGCGACCGGACACGACACCTTCATACTTCAGTCCCGGCGACTTTTAGATATACACCAATGCGGGTTAAAAAGACATGTTCCACAACCGATCACCTTGTTCGCTTTGAGAACACAGTCCGGGAAGCGTTCATCCACAAGCAACACTGTATCGGGGTCTTCTTCGATCTGGAGAAGGCTTACGATACCACGTGGAGGTTCGGTATCCTCCGTGACCTAGCGGACCTAGGTATGCGCGGCAGGATGCTGAGCTGTTTGAACGACTTCCTAACCAACCGCACGTTCCGAGTCCGCCTAGGCGCAACCTTCTCCAACACTTTTATACAAGAAACTGGCGTACCCCAGGGGTGCATCCTCAGCACGACCTCATCAAAATAAACTCCATAGGAAAAGTAATCCCAAAATCCATAATGTACTCAGTTTACGTAGATGACCTCCAAATAGCATGCACGTCTTCCAGCATACCTACCTGTGAGCGACAGATACAAATAACAATAAATAAACTGGCCACCTGGGCAGATAGAAACGGATTTAGATTTTCTCCTCAGAAAACAGTAGCGGTTCTGTTCTCTTTGAGACGAGGCCTACAGGCCGACCCCACACTATATCTAAACCAGACCCCATTACCTGTCAAACAAGAGCATAAATTTCTAGGAGTAACTTTCGATAAAAAGCTCACTTTCTTGCCACATATAAATAGCTTAAAGAAAAAAGGTTCCCAGGCCCTGAATATACTGAAACTACTGTCAAGAAAACGCTGGGGGTCTGATAGGGCATGCCATTTACATATATATCGTTCTCTGGTTCGCTCTAAGTTAGACTATGGGTCCATCGTATATGGCTCAGCAAGACCATCCTACATAAAACGACTGGATCCTATCCACAATCTTGGTTTAAGGTTGTCTTCCGGTGCTTACAGAACTTCACCAATAGCAAGTCTGTATGTGGAAACGAATGAACCTTCCATAGAAGATCGAAGAACTGCACTAACTTGTACATACATCCTCAAAATCCCTTCTCAGCCCAAACATCTCTGTTACCCAATTGTGACAAAATGCCCATCCCGAATACTCTTCAATAAAAAGCCTCACGCGATTAAGGCGTTGCTCTTGCGCCTCGAAGAAAAATGCCAAGCTCTGAACATACTAAACGAAATTAAAAATATTGCCCCAAGACACGAAGCGCTACCGCCGTGGTACTCTCTCCCCACAGTGTGTGACGTCACACTAACACGCTTCAGTAAAACCTGTACGCCACACGACCATATAATACAAGAATATCTAGCACTACAAGAAAAATACAGAAATTACACTGCATTTTATACTGACGGGTCAAAAACTCATGCTCATGTAGGAAGCGCAGTAATACAAGGAATAAATGAAAATGCAGTACGACTGCCCTCATGTGCTACAGTTTTCACCGCGGAGTGTTATGCTATCAGTGTTGCGGTACAGAAAGTAACAAATGAAAACATCAAAAACAGCATCATTTACACAGATTCACTCAGCGTCCTTAAGCATTAAACTCCAAAAATGCCACGGAGTCACTGATTGGAAGCATCATACACAATATAGTAAAGGTCACAACACGAAAACATGTTATAACATTCTGCTGGGTTCCCAGTCACATTGGCATTAGGGACAATGAGAGAGCCGACATGTGTGCTGCACAAACTAGAACCATGGAAATAAAACATGTGAATTTGCCTCCTAGGGATTACATGAAGTTATTGCATAGCAGACTAAGAGCCAAGTGGCAAGCTTTTTGGGAAAATGAAGGACACAACAAGCTGCATACCATAAAGCCCATTTTAAAAGAATGGAAATCATGCCACCATAAAGAACGTTTTATAGAAGTAATTTTATGTCGTTTACGCATAGGTCACACACACATCACCCATAACTTCTTATTAACAAAAAAAGACAAACCCGTGTGTGAAATGTGTGGTGAGGAGCTCACAGTAAATCACATTTTAATTTCTTGTTCCCATCTCGAAGAACTTAGAAAAAAATTTTTTAAGGTATTTTACAATGAACACATTCCATTTCATCCCGCATTGCTTTTAGGCGAGCAAACACTTGTCGAATTTTCACTTGTTTGTAAGTTTCTAAAGAAAGCCAATGTTTTAAATCTATTATAATGTAACCTCTGTACACTTGACATAACATCATCTAACCTTGTGTTTGGCGCATGATAGCCCTAGTTGCTTATGCGCCGTAAAACCCCATATAACTAACTTATCAACTTCGGCCGTATTTATACTGCTAATGACTACACGCTGATGTCTCTAAATTTGGCATCCTTTGATCCAGGAAAACACTAGATGGCTAATGTTATAAAACGAAAGCTTTTCAACCAATAAATGATTGGCACAACATCGAATGTTTTTTGAAATCTTAAAAAAAAATAAAACCTTAAAAAAATATCAAATGCGTTCAATAAATCTTGTGTTAATTCAGTAAGTTTAGTGATAGCTAAAATCCCACTGGGAAATCAGTGTTCATTAGCACTTAGCAGTGCTTAAGTATGTATGTTTTATATTGCTAGTAAAAAGGACATGTTGAAATGAATTACAAATGTAGCTTGACGGAGAGATAGGTCGGTAATTAGAAACATTACTGCGAGGTAGCGATTCGTATATAAATACTACGTTGGCCAGTTGCAAGTCTTCAGGCAAGGTGCTTTGTTGTATTGGTTTTGTAAAAATAAGGCATAAATATCGAGAGACGAAAGAAGCACAGAGAAACGGTAAACGAGGAGGCAAGTCATGAGGTCCGGCTGCTTTTGACTACTTAAGTCTTAGTATTAACAGCTCAATTCCCCTAGAATCAATGACTATATCGTCCATACTCTCAGCCCACATTCTGCCGAAGTTTAAAGATGCGGCACTGACATCAGCAGGTATACCAACGAGCGACGCAAAAAAAAAAAAATTGAAGCATGCGGCTTGAACCGCGTTTTCATGAACAACAGTGCCCCATCATGATCAAGAGAGGGTATTGAAATATCATCTTTACGATTTATTTTGGTTTATGGGGTCCCAACAACCCAAAGAGACTCAAGCTATGAGGGACGTCGTAGTGAGGGTCTCCGGAAATTTCAACCACCTGGGGTTCTTTGACGGGCGCTAACATCGCACAGTACACAGTCCTCTAGAATTTCGCCTCCATTGAAATTCAACCGCCGCGGCCGGGATCGAACCCACGTCTTTCGGTTCAGGGCCGAGCACCATAACCACTTAGCCACTGCGGCGTATTTACGATTTATTTTGATAATATTCAAAAATTCTGCAGGAGGATCTTTCATTCGTGAATTTATAGAGTTAAAATATGCAAGTTTTGATTGTGTAGCAGCAGAGTTTAATTCGCTAGTAGCCCTACTTGTTCATCTTTCTTGGAGGCTGATGGGTTCTTTTTACTAGCTTTGTATGTTTTCTGCCTTCGCCGAGAAACTCTGCGCACTTCCTTCGTGAACCGCGGTTTGTTTTTACTACCCCCTGGTGTCAACAACCATAAAGCACAAATTGTTCACACAATTCAAGCAGTTTTTTTTTCTAAATGGGCCGCACAATTCATTCACACCTTCCGATGCTGAAAGCGTCAAGAATAGGTCAAAGTATGCGGCTATTGCAGACGATATCGTGTTTACACAGGGATTTCTGCAGCTATAAACGCACCTGCGCCTCCTGCTTGCAATCTTCGCATATCTTAAGTTTATGTTACACAGAACAGCGTTGTGATTGGCTAAGCCCGCTAATAGAAGGGTGGATTGCGCCGTCCACAGCAAATCTGTAAAAGGAAGGTTAAAATAATCTCGCCACGTGTGGGCTGCATTGCTAGATGTGTTATAGTAAACAAATTGCATATTTTGATAATTTCTCTGCTTACCATAACACTTGCACTTTACGCATTGTCTTTGTTTCACCGGTCTATCCCGGGGAGATTACAGTCGCCGCTAATAAGACACTCAGTATCAACGGTTTCAATGGCATTTGACAGATCGATAAAAACTTGAGTTTGGCTTTCAAGGGGACGGGAAAATGAACATAGAGAAACTGTTTTCCATTGTGTAATTTCATTTCAACCCGCAAAGTGTCACTTTGGCAGACATCAATAACACATCATCATCATCATCATCATCATCAGCCTGATTGCGCCCACTGTAGGACAAAGCCTCATCCATGTTTCTCCAATTATCCCTGTCCTGTGCCAGTTGTGGCCCCCTAAATACCGCAAACTCCTTAATCTTATCCCCCACCCATCTTTCTGCCGCCCCCTGCAATAACTATATTGCGGGAAGAATGTCTTTATTCACTAGCACACAGACGCCACCACCACGGCTGCTTTGATGTTTCCGATAACAGTTGTGGTGCCGTGGTAATACTCCGAAGCCGCATAAGTCACTGACGAGCCGTGATTCAGATCCAAGGACCACTGGCGGCTCAGTCATTACAAGAAGGCTGAAAAATTCATCTGTTTTATTCCTTATAGTACGTGAGGTAATCATTAGTATGGAAAAGCTACTATTAGTTACTCTCCTTTGTCAATTGACCCGCACAACAGGTTCTATGGACACGTTATATATACATATATATACGAGGTCTGTTGGAAAAGTATCCGACTTTATTTTTTTTGCGAACACCTGATGGATATGAAACAAGCGCGCTTACAGCAGCTGACCTTGAACCCTCGTGCGCATGCACGAATTTTTTCCCGCCTGCCGATAGCGTCAGTCGCTGGGAAGCAGCGTTTGAGTGAGGCAGTGCGCCAGTGCTCTCGTCGGTTTTTTGTTGCAAGGAAAATGGCGGAGCGAGAGGAGCTGCGCTACTAACTCAAATTTTGCCAGAAACTTGGCGACAGCCAAGTGGAAACCATTCGAAATGTTCAGACGGCTTTCGGTGATGATGCTATGAGCAGCACACAGATTAAGCAGTGGTGCAACTGGTTTAAAGACGGCCGCACATCCGTGGAGAGAGAGCCACGCTCCGGTCAGCCATCAACATGCCGAAATGACCAGGTAATTGCCGAAGTGAACGCTGTGGTGATGCAGAACTGTTGTGTGACTATCCGAGAAATTGCGGGAGAGGTGAACAAAAGCAATTTTTCTGCACATTCCATTATCACCGAAGATTTGGCGATGGAGAGAGTGGCAGCGAAATTCGTGCCGAAGCTGCTGTCGATGGAGAAAAAGCAGCTTCGTGTTGAAGTCTCACAGGAGATGCTGGATTCCACAAACAGTTACCCTGACTTCACCGACGCCGTAATCACTAGTGACGAGTCTTGGGTGTACGGGTACGACCCGGAAACCAAATCCCAGTCGTCACAGAGGACGCATTCCACGTCACCAAGACCAAAGGCCCGCGAAGTGCGCAGCAATGTCAAAGTGATGCTGACTGCTTTTTTGACTCCCTCTGTGTGGCACACCACGAGTACGCACCCCACAGGGTCATAGAATGACTAAAGAGTACTACAGGGATGTCTTCCATTGCCTACGTGGTGCTGTGCGGCGCAAGAGACCGGAATTGAGGTCAACAAGAAATTGGCGCATCCCTCGCGGCATTGCTCCTGCACATTCCTCTCATTTGATTCAGACTTTTCTGGCGAAAAACCAGACTCGTGTAGTTCAACAGGCTCCTTACTCTCCTGATATGTCCTCGTATACGACTTCTGGCTGTTTCCTAAAATCAAGAGGCTATTGAAAGGAGCGCGATTTCAGAAAAGAAAGGACATTATGGCTGCAACGACAGCAGAGCTAACTTCCATTCCGAATAGGGCCTTTTCGGAATACTTCCAACAATGGCAGCACCGCTGGGAGATGTATATGGAGCCCCAAGGAGACTACCTTTAAGGTTATTAGGTTTCTAACGCTCCAGTTATGCCAGTTTTTTTTCTTCGGGCAAAGGTCAGATACTTTTCTAACAGACTTCGTATACCAGGTGTCCCAACTGAGTGTAACCAAGCTTTTAAAAAACACGGGCTGTCCTAGCCGTCGGAAACCAAATGAGGGTTGTTTAGAGTCATGTGACCTAGTCTGGAGTATTTTTTTCGTTCTTCAAGGTTGACTAATTAGCAGACACGTACAAGCGCTAAAAAAACACGGACAGAGAAGCGACTTGGACAACACGAGCGCTCGTGTTGTCCAAGTCTCTTCTCTGTCCGTGTTTTTTTAGCGCTTGTACCTGTCTGCTATGAACCAACTAGCCCAAAGGTCTGTGCTCCTGACTAATTAGTTTAACTTAATTAACTAACTTTTTAATTACTGACTTGAGGAACAAAGTGTCAATGAAAAAGTTGTAGAACGCATTGAGAAACAGCTTATTGAGGCATTCGCAGCAAAGTAATATTTACGTAAAGTAGTTTTTTTATCGGCCTTTAACCATAACCAGCACAATGAGAAAAAGCTTCCACATGACAACTGCGCCGCTTCAAAGTCCCAAGACGCGCCTTAAAGAATAAAATCCGTTTTTTTCCGAAGTCCTCTCCTCGATGAGACTTTGGGTGCACATTGTGGCAGAGAAGTGAGCGAGCAGCTGGTCACGGGATCACTTTCTTTTAAGGCCAATAAATGAAGGTACGTAAATCGTAACTTTACGGAAACAGCACTACTAGCGGTTTTTCGAGGGGATCTAAAACTTTTTCATTGACACTTCCTTCCTGAAGTCAATAATTAAAAAGTTAGCTAATTAAATTTAACTAATTAATTAACTTTGAAGAGCGAAAAAAATACTCAAGACTAGGCCACGCGACAACGAACAACCCTCAGTTGGTTTCACTGGACTAGTGCACTTCGCCTTTTTTAAAAGTTTGGTTACATTTAGCTGGGACACCCGGTGTGTGTGTATATATATATACCGGGTGTCCCAGCTAAATGTAACCAAACTTTTAAAAAAGGCGAAGTGTCCTAGTCCAGTGAAACCAACTCAGGGTTGTTCATAGTCGCGTGGCCTAGTCTTGAGTACTTTTTTCGCTCTTCAAAGTTCTTTAATTAGCTAAGTTTAGTTAGCTAACTTTTTAACTATTAACCTCAGGAAGAAAATGTCAATGCAAAAGTTTTAGATAACCTCGAAAAACCGCTAGTAGTTCTGTTTCCGTCAAGTTACGATTTACGTAGCTTCATTTATTGGCCTTAAAAGGAAGTTGTCGCGTGACCAGCTGCTCGCTCACTTCTCTGCCCCAATGTGCACCCAAAGTCTCATCGAGGAGAGGACTTCAGAAAAAATGGACTTTACTCTTTAAGGCGCGTCTTGGGGCGTTGAAGTGGCACAGTTGTCATGTGAAAGCTTTTTCTTATTGTGCGGGTTACGGTTAAAGGCCGGTAAAAAAACAACTTTACGTAAAAATTACTTTGCTGCAAATGTCTCAGTAAGCTGTTTCTCAAAGCGTTCTACAACTTTTCAACTCACACTTTGTTCCTGAAGTCAATAATTAAAAAGTTAGTTAATTAATCTTAACTAATTAGTCAACCTTGAAGAACGAAAAAAAACACTGCAGACTAGGTCACGCGACTCTAAACAACCCTCATTTCGTTTCAGACGGCTAGGACACCCCGTGTTTTTTAAAAGCTTGGTTACATTTAGCTGGGACACCTGGTATATATATATATATATATATATATATATATATATATATATATATATACTTGACATTATTTATAAACAAACTATTATACCTAAAATTCACCTCGTCTCCTTCCGCTTAATTAACGTTATCATAACCCCATATTTGCCTTCTTTAGTTCCACATGCTTTCTCAGAAACCTTTCGATATATTGAATGCTTCACCTTTTAATTTTTTTGTGTTTGCGAGTACTGCCTGTTTGTTTTTAAAGCTGCCAAATTGGTAAATTATTGGACGCTTTTTCTCCGAAGCGAATTTCCGAGTATACATGCGCTATTTAGATTTTTACTCGCTCGCATGGCAAGGTTGTCCTGCATAATTCCAGAATATGCGTCTTTGATGCCTGAAATGTTTCCCGTGCTGGCAGTATCATTCGACAAGGTTCGGAAAAAAAAACACTTGTCGGGTGAAGCATGAGTATCCTTATGTTTCTTGTAAAGTGGGTGTGGTATACAGGATTGCGTTATATTGTGAGAAAATGTATGTGGGTAAAACTGGCAGATGTATCAATGTTTCGTTACGGGAAAACGATAGATCACTAGAGATTGGTACGGGGTCGAATCTGGTTACGCATTGTAAGGGGTGTAAAGACTGCAATCCTTTTCTGTCCCAGACAGTTATATATATGCCCATTCGGCAAATATCAAACGGGAAATCATAGAGGCCATACATATCATGAGATTAGGGGAAGAATGTGTGAGTGAACCTTCCATTGCTTTAACAGATAATGAGGTTAGATTTCTTGAACAGGGCATGTGCAAGGGGGTTTTCAAGACATGCTTTTTGGTTTCAGATGATTGTGTGGTTTTGGTGCTGCTTGCCTTGGATATATTCTGTTTTCCTCAATAAACGTTAGTTGCGAGTTAGCGCTCGTCCTATTTGCTCTTCGTCCTCGTCTTTAGCGCTGTTTATTCATTATGACTAACGTTAGTGCTGACATAACGTGTATGGTTAGAAAGAAACTCTCGAATCCAGTTTAAAACGCGACCAACGTGTAAATGGCCATCCACAGGGTGGCTACAAGCCTCGCAATTCGACGTGGAGGAACGCCGTAGCGGAACACACGACGTGTGTTGCGCACTTCACTGGACCACCACGGCGAGTAGGGGTACGACAAGCAGTGCCAGTCTTTGAGCGTGCAATGAACCTACAACAATGACGCATCTAAAGAAACCTTTTTGTCTTTACTAAATTAACAAGAAAGCTGGAATTCGAACGTCGACAGAATGGCTGCCTGCTCCAAAAGTGTTGTCATGCAAAGGGCATGGATTGGCGGTGACACTCTACATTTAGTGCACCTGAATATTTCGCAATATAATATTGTCCTTGTATATCTCAGTTGTGATGTAAGCACAAGGAAATAGATCATTTAAAAAGCAGAATGCTTCCCGTATTCTGGCAGCACATGTGCCTTGCTAACGAACGTAATACATTTATAGCGGATTTTAATTATGCCTTAATGAAGCCACTTTCATTGCATCTGACATTATTAAGGTGAATTATTGTTTCTCTTCCTGCCGAGATATTGTTCGAATTACTTACACTTTGTTGTGCGAATTAAATCTTACAGATCGCTGCTCAATAGTTGGCATACAGCTGTCCTTTATACTTAGACTGGTGTTTGTGTCGACAGTAATAATTAAATATTTGACTTTAACATCCCCCTGTGGCCTTTTTGTGCACAATCCTTCGGACGGCTAATTTTTCAGCTTGTTGTGTAAAAATATCGCCAGGCTCAGTGCGTGTTAGCGCGAGAATTGTTCCGTTTGTTTTGACGTCAACAAACTGCGAGACAGATATACTATGTCCTCGCCCTGTCTTCCTGTCCTGCGCACTGTCGGACATTTGCTTTTTTAAAATGGCTCTTGCCTTTAGTTGTTTTCTATTGATGTAAATGGCTCACTACGTCTTAAAAATGAAATGATGAAAAATATTTTGAAGAAAAAACACGATCGCAGCTTTTGAATACGCGAAGCGAGTTTACGCTGTTCCTAATTGCACTGTCTTTTTCATCCTCGTCAAAAACTACTTTGCATTATTAGCCGCTTTTGATCATAATTAGCACGCCACGTTTTTGCGCACCTGTTTTACGTAGAATGTATTCTCCTTTCAAAGCTAGCTCAAGTTCTAGCTGTAGTTTCTTTTCTTCCTCTGGATCCTTCTGTTTCCGTTTTGTCCGATACCTTTAGTGATTGCTTTAACTTTGAGAGTTTCGTAACTTAACACCGGAACACGTATGCAGATTCGCGGCCTTGAGAAACATGTTTGCGGAAGCACTTCCAGGATGCCGGACTTCCCGACGTCCATGCCTGTATCTCTGGCGGAGACTTCACCGCCAGGTTTCCGCTCTGGCACGGAACACCAAGATATGCCCGTGTATAAATGTGGCCACCGAAAGCCAGGCTTCCATGAATGCTGCTCGCGAGACAGAAGAAGGAAGCGCATCTGACAGGTGAGTATCCTCAAGAGTGTACAAGGCGCATCCATACCTACTGCTTTGGTCGAAAAGCAAGCAGCATGAAAACAGTGGGGCGGCCGTTGACTGAGTCTGGTCTAATTAACCAAGTATTATCTCGCGTGGCTCAGATAGTGTACGAATTAAGCCTAATATATTTTTGAATACTCTAAGCGGGAGGCCACCAAGAATTTCTTACTAATAAGTAATTCGTGGGTAGGAGTTCTAAGACTTTTCAGCGTTGCTTTGTGAAGCACCGAGTTCATTCAGTGCCTGATACATGATATTTCACATCTAGCGTGTTAATTATCTTGTTTATTAGTGATGACCCCGTGAGAAGGTTTAACAAGGTCGAAAGAAGATCTCAGCGCAGGAAGCCGTAACCGAAGGCAACGTCGCGAATGAACCTTGTCGCGAATGAAAACATTACTCGCGTGGTCATGCAAGTGATGCAGAGGCTGTTGTGGAAAACACATACTAGCAGAGAGATGAGAACCAGATGTGGGATTCCTCATCAATTAGGATATAGCTGGCAACATAGAGCAATTTTACAGCATTAACGAGAAGGTGGCAGTTATCCCAATTAAGCTAAATAAGAGGTAGAAACTAAAGGTTGTAGAGGCGTACGCGCCTACATCCAGCCATAATAACCTGATCGTCGAAAGCTTCTATGATGGCGTGGAATCAGCAATGTGCAAACTAAAAACTGCGTTTTTAGTTTGCACATTGCTAAAAACGCAGTTTTTAGTTTGTGCATCAGCATAGTTTGCTCAAAACTATACTGATGGGCAACTTCAAGGACAAAGTAGGGAAGAAGCAGTCTGAAGAACAAGCAGTGGGCGGCTTAGGTTCTAGGAACACCAGGGAGGAGTTATTAGTGGAGTTGACGGAAAGAAGTAATTTTGCGCATCACGAATACCTTCTCCTGCAAACGACAGAACAGGAAGTGTACTTGGAAGAGCCCTCTTGGTGAGACTAAGACAAAAATAAAATAGACTTCATACCGTGCGCTCATTCTGGCCTTGTTAAGAATGCGGAGGTCGTCAGAAAGGTGTGTTGTAGCGAAAACAGGGTGGTACGGTCTCTAATTGGCCTAGACTTGAAGAGGGAATGGAAGAAGCTTGCGAGTAAGGAGCCCATCAACGAGTAAGCGGTAAAAAGGAAAGTAGAGGAATTGGGGATCCTGCTGCAATAGAGATACTGAGCTTCAACCGAGAATGACGACGTTAATGTTCAAGCAATGAACAATAATCTCACACCTATCATTACGCAGTGCGCAGCAGCAGTAGGCGATATGATGGTTAGATCTTAATCAGATCCTTGGTCTCCTGAGAGAGCTTGTCCGTATCCTAAGAAATAGCATATCGTGAAATGCTCTTACACCGAGGACAGAATAGAACTGGCAGAGCTACCGAAGTTAATCAGCCGTAAGGTAAACGAAATAAGGAAGTATAATATTGATAGAATCGCGCGTGCTCTAAATAATGATGACGGCATAGCAGCGGCCAAGTGTAATTGAGGCATAGGCAAAAATGAGACGCATCGTTAAGAAACCAAGACAGGAAGTTCATTAGCAATGTGGATAAGATATCTAAGTAGCCGAAGAGCTGTACATCAATGTATACAGGAGCTAATGTAATCAGGACGTTAATGAGAGAGGCAGAAGCGCAGTGCAATAAGACACCACGCAAGTAAAGAAAGAGGAAGTAAAGAAAGCCCTATGAACAATGGAAAGAGGGAAGCAGGCGGTGAGGAATCAGGTACCTTCAAAACGAGTGAAGGGAGGGGTAGGTGGGTGGATGGCGCTATGAAAACAAGCCACTGTTGAAAACAAGCCATGCTTTATGACCTTAAGCTAAACGGAACCTACAAAGAGGCTTAACGTCATCTTAATCTATTTGAAAGAGAACATCACAGAAAAGAAAATTTATTGACCGCTCAGCTTACCGTCCGTTGCCCGTACTGTACTTACCACGATAATCCCTAATAGAATCTAGACAACATAAGACATCAATCAACCAAATGTGTCTAGGCATGCCTTCTTCAAGGCTACTCACCAATAGAACATATATTCACACTCTCAAAAAGGTGAGAGAGACGCACAGAATACGACCAGCACTGTACCAGGTGGTTCAAAGCAGCCAACTATTAGTTTTTGAAAATACGTGTTTTGAGTTACAGAGGAGCTGTTTGCGGCATAGTAATACCGCTGCTGGCGGACGTCAGGAAACGGGGGAATAGTTTGGTTTGTTTTTTTAGGGTTTAGCGTCACAATGCGACTAAGGCTGTGAGGAACGCCGTAGTAGAGGGCTTCAGATAATTTCGACCAACTGGGTTTCCTTCACGTGCACTGACATCGCGCAGTACACAGGCCTCTAGCCTTTTGCCTCCATAGAAATGCGACCGCCGTGGCCGGGGTCGAACCCGCGTCTTTCGGACCAGCAGCAGAGCTCCATAACTTCGGCGCCACAGCGGCGGCTGAAACAGGGGAATCAACTTAACTAGTAAAGTGGTACACTAAATTCGAATTGTGAAATTTTCAACTATTGCAGGTAGGCGCCTTACTACAATTTTAAAGATTTGTTGGCAGCCGTTAGTTGTAGCCGTATCAGTTTTTAGAATAAGAAAAACGCTATTACCGTGACCAACGTGGCTAAAAAAATCTGGACCATTTCTCGCGCCACCTGAAAATAGCGTGCCTGCGAAGAGCGCATCGCGACGGTCATCAAATCACCTGACTCGATGACGCAAGTGGCGCGTGACACTCTGTGCCCCGCCCCCAGTGGAGCAACTAAGTGGCGAGGAACGGTGAGCAGCCCAGCGCAGTCGTGGCAGAGACTGTCACGTGGCACATGTGCTTTGGAGTGACGCGTTTTTATCGACGTCGCACAGCGTGCGGTGCCGGTGCGTTGTTTTAAGTTGGCGAAATAAGAGGCCAATTTTTTTTTAGCTACGGTGATGACGCAGCGCATAATTTCGCAATTTTATAATCTGATGTGGCTATTACTAACTCCTGGCTACAAATCTCTAATTATAATGGAGCTCCTATCGGCAATAATTATACAGAAAGCAGTCAAATTTACTTATTCACACCAGTTCAAATGACTCTCCTGATTTATAACCGCCGCCAACACTGGTGCTTCTATGCTGCAGAAAGTCTCTCTTCACCGCGAAAACCTCATTTTTAAAAATCAGTGCCGGGCTTCTGTGAAATACGCGGTCTATAGCCTTCATATATTACGAGAAACGATATGACTAGGTCGGAACCTTAGCAGTCTTGCTGGCATTAAGGAATCAGCGTGTAGAAGAGCCTTATGTAACAATACTGGAAGATATCTTGCAGAGCCACCTTAGTCCTCCATAAAGTGAGTAATAAAATTCCCATCGGGAAATATGTCTGGGAGGGAGACAAGATCCCTATAGTTTGGTTGTTTTGGTTTATGGGGTTTAACGTCCCAAAGCGACTAAGGCTATGAGAGACGCCGTAGTGGAGGGCTCCGGATATTTCGACCACCTGGGGTTCTTTAACGTGCACTGACATCGCACAGTACACGGGCCTCTAGAATTTCTCCTCCAAAGAAATTCAACCGCCGCGGCCGGGATCGAACCCACGTCTTTCGGGTCAGCAGCCGAGCACCATAACCGCTGAGCCACCGCGGCGGCTCAGATCCCTATAGTGTTATTTACCGCCTGTTTGCAGGAAGTATTGAGAGGCCTGGTTTGGAAACCGTTCGGGATTAGAGATAATGGAGAATGCATTAGTTCTCTGCGATTTGCTGATGACATTGCCTTGCTGAGTGACTCTAGGGACGAAAGGAAAAGGATGATCAATGACAAATCCAAAGCTTAACAGTGGGTATAAAGAATAATATGCCGCGTAAAGTAATGCTCAACAGCTTCGGAACATTACTAAGTTTAAGGGGATAAGGTCGTCGTGACTGGCACAAAACCGACTCAGTTGGAGATATACGGGATGTCTTTCTCTTGCAGTCGGCGTATTCAGGCTGATGATGGTAATCTGTACATGAGCAGCAGGATCTGCTTCATTTTTTCTTTGAAACAAGAGTTCTGGGCTCATTAACTAGCCGTTAGGGGGCACCTTTAGTTGTCATAGTGTTTCCAAAAGAAAGATGTTTGGGGTTGGTTGCTGCGAAAGTAAAATTAGATTTAGTTTAAACTACTTATATTAGGCCGGTCATGGGTAGGGAAAAACGCAGACTATCTTCATATAAGAATTCTAACTTTCTTCTGAAGGTATTTTAGCCGCTCTAGAATATGCTACAGATGTGTACACATGTGCGCTACCTCTGTTCTTCAGAGAATGCTCGAATCTATCCATATGAAACTTTCTTACGTTATATAACTTGAGCGCATTGATTGCCTGATCTGTATGTGCCTGTACGTGCCTGTATGTGCCTTTATGATCTGTATGTGCCTGTTATATTCTGTCTGTGAGATTTTACGCTTTCATGTTTTAGATCATGTTTTTCATGTTTTTAATCATGTTTTTAATCAGATCTTTCAACTCCTCAGAGAGCTGGCCGGCATACTGTGGAATCATCATACCGCCTACCTATTCTCCGCACTCCGTAATAATAGCTTTGAGATTGTCGTTCATACCTTGAATATTGTCATCGTCGTCTTCAGACAAAGCCAAATATGTGTTCTGTAGCGATATCCTCAATTCCTCTACTCTCCCTCTTACCGCTAACTCGTTAATGAGCTTCCGCTTCACTGGTATCTTCCGTTCCCTCATCAAGTCTAGACTAACTCGAGACGTTACCGTCCTGTGATCGTTACAACGCACCTTTCCGAGGACCTCCACATCCTGCTCGATGCTAGGGCGAGCTCATAGCGTGTAGTTTATTTCATCTTTAGTCTCACCATTGGGGCTCTTGCACGTCCACTTCCTGTTGGCTCGTTTGCGGAAGAAGGTATTCATTATCCGTAAATTATATTTCTCTCTGAACTCTGCTAATAACTCCCCTCTTCTATTCCTAAAGCCTATGCCGTAGTCGTCTACTGCCTGGTCTACAGCGTGCTCCTTTCCTACCTTGGGACTAATGTCACACATTAGTAAATTGTACAGCGTTTTTACTTTATTCATTGCCGATTAAGCGTCTTTATAGAACCTTCCGCCTATTTGTCCTTCATGGCTGGATGTAGGCTATTAGGCCTTTTTTAGCCTAATTACGGTAACTGGCACCCTCTCGTTAAAACTATATAATTCCTATATGTTGCCACGTATATCATCACTCATGAGGAATCTTACACGCAGTTTTCGACCTTTTTGTTTTTAGGAGAGCGGAAAGTTGGGCTAGTTGATTGATATCCATACCACACGAGGCGGATTTGGGGTTGCTTGAAGGCGGAACAAATTACTAGTCCGTTAACGCAACGGTTTGGTCCAAGATCCTTTTCCCAAGCATCTCACCGCATAAAAGCCGAGCATCAGGCCGGGGTAAATCATGTACCCATTAGAAAACCGGCGGGTAACCAGCGGCACTGGGGATCAAACCCAGCACCTCCTGAATGCGAGCCCGATGCTTTACCACAAGGCCACTCTTTGGGATTTTCACTATGCATAGTTTTCTTGTGCCCGCTAATTCCCGATAGCATAGGACGTGCCTATTCCTTAGCACTGTATACGCCTTATCTGTGCTCCTCACCCTATGACTGCTCATTTAATACCCGATAGTTCCTCAAACCGCACCACTAGAACAACCTCACTGGATAAGGTTGTAGCGTTAAACGGTTGCAGGTTCAGTTTCCAATATCAGTCTGCCGGAGCCCGAAATTCTTAGCACCATCCGCGGCGTCATATGTCTCATCGCCGCCTAGGTCAATTGTTTCGCAGTTGCTGAGGACTGAGGGTCGAAGGTTAATTGGTTTAGTCTTATAGGAGCTTGGGACCAGGGTGATGGAATCGTGTTCTGGGGAGGGAGTGCGTTTTCGGTTCTGGGTACCAAAATGGGACCGCACCCAAGTCCTGGTTATGCAATTCCATCTACACGCGACGATTTTTTCTAGGTCCGGCGGAGAATTGCGGAACCCTAGAGTGAAGTTCGCGGTGCCGTGTTTTGTTTGCTGCATCCGGTCGCTTTATGGGAATGCCCATTAAGTCCCTTTTCTTGGGCCCTCCGCACAGAAAGGGGTCAGTGAACCCAGCGGGAGAACGGAGGCGCCGAATGGCGGGGGATTACAGGAGACGTCAAACTCCCCTCATGGACTCAGTCGTTAGGCGGCATCCTGTGTGCACGTGTGTACGGCGAGGCTGACCCGCGCCACAGTGCGTGGCTCTTTGTACCATGTCTGCAGCGGCATGCTTTGACATATTGTCACGCTAGCTGCAGGCATGAGGAGCGACGACGAGAAACAGATGAGTTGAAATGGCGTTCCTCGAACTTGGCTGCAACCGGACGTTGGGAAAGCGAGTGTTCGCGAAGCTCGCAGCGGGAAAGCATAATTATCCGAAATCGTGATGGTGGAAAGTGTGCATATGTGTACAGTGTCGCGATGAGTTACCTTCTTTCCCCAATCATTCATTGGTTGTGTTATTCTTTCCCCAACTGCTGATTGGTGGTATTTTCCTTTCCCCAATAAGTTATTGGGTGGATGTTTGTATAGTACTTCATTGGTTATTCTCCAACCGAGGGCGGGGACATGGGATTTAAAACCCGCTGCTTCGGCAGGACCGAGGGCTGGTTTCGTCACCTAGAACCGCGAGCCAGTCAAGTGTAAATATGTTTTCTCCTTGCTTGTATCCTCCTTTGTGCTTTTAATTGTTATAAAAAGTTAACCTCTCCTAAAGTGTCCTCTTGCAATGTGATTGAGCAAAACGAATCTTCAAGACGTCAAGAATCCTTCAATCATCATCATTAACTAAATTTCCCTCTACGAGATCAAGTGGGAATCCAACTCCTAGGCTTTAACCCAGGTACCCTTACACGCGAAACGGATGCACTACGTCTGTGCCATCTCTGCATCATTTTGCATGCTCCCGTAAACCGAATTATCATCCAAACCAATCATCCTGTTCTTTCCGTCGGTGATAGGCTGCCCCCTGAAGGTCTGTGTGTTTTCACCAGCGCATGTGTAGTGCACAACAAAGCAATTTTGGGCGAAAATATATTTCTGATTTGTTTTAGTTTTCGACCCTTTCAGTCCAATGTTTTAAGTACAGAATTTCAGTCTAATGAGGCAATATTTACTCAGTGGCATTCACCCTAGCGCTTTCATGCGGCTAAAAAAGGAAAAGTATAGAATTAAAGAGTTAACTACGCGAAAGGGTTAGGACACCAGGGAGACACATTCACGACACATAGAAGCGCAGACTGACAAGATTATTTTTCAGGAAAACGCAAGCGGTATTTAAGCGCTATCTGTGACAAGCCGGTACATTGCAAAAGATTAACTCCAGATTATGCCACCTTCGATTTTAACAGTAAAACATGAAAAACATAAGTGAAGCTATCACTGGACCGGCCCTCCCTATCAAAAAAGTGATAAATGCTCTGAAATGCATACATGCTTATTTAAAGTGATACCAACAAACAGGAAACAACTCACGACGAGATGAAGAATCGATCTTTCTAAAATCAACATTGCACAAATCTTTCTACAGCACTTGAAGCTTGCGTCAATCGAAAATACCCTGAAAAACAACAAAGTACCAGGTAAAAACGAAGAGGAACGCACCATCTCTGCAACCCTCACACGAAGGCGGCGTAAAAACAAAAAAAAACAACAGTAAACACCACTAAATCATGATCTAAAACCACAGTGAGCATTTGTGCATCATCTCAGAAGTCTTCGTCAAAAACACGGTGCAAAAAGCTCAAGATAATGTAAATCTAAAAAGCCCATTGATACACTCAAGGACCACCAAACTGAACTAAAGCTACTAGAAAACTTTGAAAAGCTTCTAAGGCAGAACGAAAAGAAAGAGCGTTTTCTGCTGATATTCACTGCTGATATTCTTTAGCAGGAAATTTAAAGAAGAAACTCTTTCCTTTTATTTGCATAAATACCCATGGAGGGAGGCGGCAGGTATTCCGTAAGAGATGGAGTCATCAAAAAAGACGAAATATGGCTCCTTCGTAAGCACAAGTTCTCTCTGAGAAAAGCTCTTTATTCCACGATTTCATCGAATTCGCACAAAAGCCTTCATCAACTTCGCAGCACATAGTGCACTAGAAGGGCGCATCAAAGCGTGGTCGAAAATCTAAAATTACAGAATCGTTTCTGTGGCGGTGGTGATGGTAGTGATGGCGTTGATGGACTAGCGCGATTAGCCTTACACTGAGCACGTCGAGAATTGTTCCGCCGGTGCAGCTTGATCTAAAGAAAAGATTACTGCCCCAGCAGTCCAGTGTACTCTAACATTTTGAAAAGTATCCTTGATAGCACATGATTATTAGTTCGTAGGCCTTGAGAGAATTATTTTTAAAAATCACATCTGCATGTGTGAGCAGCGCTATAGGTTTTGTTGAAATTACTGCCGGTCTTTGTGGTGGGCAACAACTATTTTCGAAAACTTGAATTGCGCTACAAACTACTTTGCGAATTCAGGCCCTGAATAAATATTACAAGTTGCCACGGTTGCACAAACTTCTAATAATCCACAGTTCTATCTGATGCGCTTTTACGGAGCAGAGAAAAGCTATGGCTTGTCTTTTAGTTCAATACGTAATAAAAGCGTCACGCTAAAGCCCGTTATATTTCAATTATTCCTAGCAGCAGCACTAAAGAATTGGTTCGACTAATTTATTTGACCGAAGGTGTGCGATATGTCCGCGATAAGGAATCTTCTCTGGCAGCATCAAGATGTTCTTTGTCGTTAGAGGTTATCTTGTTTTTTCCAGCTTCTTGTTTCGTGGTGCATCCAGATGGGAGAGAGGTTTCTCCATGCATTCGCACAGGGACAACTCAGCGCCTGCCAAATATGCACAGTGTGCGACACGGCTAAAATCTGTTCAGCATAATCGCTTTTTCGAAATTACAAACAGCTAGCTACTAAACTGTATTTGAAACGAGGCGTATGAGTCAGTATGTTAGGAATCAGAAATACGGCAACCACTGTACACCATCAATAGTATTACTATGCCGTAAAAGCGATCTTTATAGCCCAAAATGCCTATTTTTAGCAACAAGGGTTTGGCCTTAACTGAGACACCTAGTTTATATTCAATGTTTTCATCACAGTTTTCAACCATGCTCCAGTCGCGACATTTACGCCATCTTGTAGCAGCACCCAAATTGACTGTGTAATTATTAAAATATTTGCACGCAATCAGCAGCCAACGAGGGACACCACGCAGCAAGGAGACGCGATATTGCACTTAAAACAGCCTCAGTTTTAAGCGCAATGTAAATCAACTAGCTCACATCCTGATTATTACGTGAAATATTTGCTTTGAAATATTGTCTTACCTGTAGGACATTACATTCCAACAATTCTGGATAAAAAACGTTTTTTAGTGAGAAACAACGTTTGAAAACAATTTTTTCATATAATGCATGATTTCACTGTGGCAAAAATTACATTTGCAGGTCACCCGATGGCAGTTATGCACATTGTTTCATTAACGTTTTTGCTGTCATCAAAAGTCTTCCCAATTGGTTCCCAACTGCTCGATGCGATCGATGGAAACTTTTTAAAAGATAGATAGATGTCAAAAAGAGTGGAATATTACCTTCAAAATTTCCATAGTAGTATCTTACAATTTTCGAATTACCAAAATTTTTGGCCGATAATATTGGACATTGGCTAGAACCTTTGAATTCACTTGCACGCCATCCTATGAAACTGTATATTTATGTTTCATTAGATGGGCGTTTTTGCATTTTGCAGCCACTGAATCGCGGCCGAAGGTTCCGAGCTCAGCAGCCGAAAACGATTAGTACTGAACCGCCTCAGCGAGTAATTTACCGTATAAACGGCACTTGCCCTAAAAGCAATACATCCATGTTTTAATGCCTAGCGAAACTTGATTTTAAATAAATAATGTGCTGCGTCTACCAATCATTAACTGCTCGAATGGTTTCATCTAAGGTTAACAATATGCTGATATTCGTACATAAAACAATCAATTCTTGATTTCACGATCCTTTCTCAAAAACTATGACAGCGGATTTTTCTTTCAAAAACTTTACCGAAGATGGATTCATTGAAGTTGATAACGAGCTTAGAGCGGACATTACGAGAAAATTTCTTTTGTGTTTTTTAGCGCGCAGAATGATTAAGGAACAGCCATTATTAATATATGAAATTTTTCATGTCCCAGTGGAGATAATGCTAACATAGAGGCTTCTTATTCGCAGCTGGTTCCTTCGGAGCTGCCGAAAGTTTTCGACAATGAGGGCTGTGGTGTTCTGCTTGCTCATCATCCTCGTGTGCGGTAAGTACTGCTGCTGCTTTCAGCTCCTGAAATAAAGTACGTGGAAGTATCTGTACAAGGCTACATTTATTGCGTTCCTCACCGCCCCTGACACCGAAATTTGCTGCGAGCTCCTCCTCCCAAATCGATTTCGCGCTTGGGGCTGGCTGCATTTTTGTCCACTTTGCTGAGGTGTAAATGCAGCTGCTAGTTTCAGTGGGGACTGACAAAAATGGGCCAGCAGTCTGAATGGCTATATCCCGCCTCTGTCTGCACTAAAACCTTAAGTGCGGAATATGAATGGGTTTCTCCCTAGTGCTAAGCTGTGCAAGTAGTTAAATATCATTTAAGACATTCCGAAAAGCACCTAATAATATAAAAAGCTGATATATTCCTATTGCGGAATCTTTTAGAGCAGCCGCATTTGCCATGCTTGTCATAACTTTAGTCCATACTTTGTCTCCACTAGCATTTGTCACTTTAGCGAGTGGATGCTTATTAACCGCTGTAGCAATGAGTGAGAGTGAATTATTTTTTATACTGTTCTGTTAAATTGGCTTCCGCCTAACATGCATTTTCTTATTTCGTTTCCTACAGTAGAAAACAACAGTAAACGTCATATTATAAACAACGATCGCTAAATCAAGGACTCTACAAAGCTTCGTGACCCAAAGATGATGAAATATTTTCGCTTTTAATGTTCTTGCTTAATTTACATTTCGCCGTTGGAACCTAATCACAAAATTATAATTGGTTAATACTGACATGCATATAAGAGATCAACGCGAAACGCTAAATGAGAATGGCGTGGGTTTCACATTTCGTCAGTGCGCGAAGCAGTGATCACATACGAGAAAACTTATGGGTTACCGGTACTCGCCGTTGAAGCACAAACTTGGAGGCTAACGAAAAACGTTCGCTTTAGTTAAGGACGACGCCGCGTGCTATAGAAAGGAAAAGGACAGGTTTAACGTTAAGAGAGAGAAAGAGGGCAGAGTGGGTGAGGGAACGAACGCGGGTGAATGGAATTTTAGTCGAAGTCTAGACGAAGAAATGGCCTTGGGCACAGCATATAATGCGAAGACAAGAGAAACGGTGGTCGTAAAGGGTAACGGAATGGATGCCCAGAAAAGGGAAGCGTAGCAGGGGGCGGCAGAACGTTAGGTGGGCGGATGAGATTAAGAAGTTTGCCGCCAAAATTTAGCCGCAGCTGGGACTGGAAAGTGTTAATTGGAGAGATGAGGAATAGGCCTATGTCCTGCAGTGGACATAGTCGGGCTAACGGTGATGGTGACGATGATAGCTTGCTATGTGCAAAAATAAAAAGAGGGTTTATGCGATATGGCAAAAAATTTCAAAATTTTTCCGTTCATGTGCAGGACCATAAAAACACGCAGTTGGATCATTTCTTGCGTACCTCACAGTAAAGAACGTCATAGAACTACGTAGTTTAGTATAGCAGGTGTTGAATTAAAATGAGCAGTAAATAGGCGGTGCGCCGTGGAGGACTGCCAGTGAGTAGTCCTTCGGCGTCGTGTCTCGAATGTCTTCTGTCTCGTGTAAGCACTGTTTCTCTCTGTAGGTTCTCTGGATTTAGAGTCCGCTGTCACCTGTGGCTAAAGGCGAAACCGTCAGCAATGACTTTAGCGGTTCATGAAGCTAACAGCTAAAAAACCTATATGGAGCCACGCGTCCACACGTCATGCTTACCAGGCAGAGCTCGGGTATATGTGTGCACTCCTAATTAGTTCATAAGGCTTTCTTAGTGCTGCAAATAATTGTTGTGATGGAGCGTAGACTTAAGCGAATGTCGCCATCATTTTTTCCCGCGCGATTGCTTTCTTGTTTTTACAAAATAAACTTGCCGTGTTCTGACAGGCCTCGCAGCCAGCACTGCTGCCTCCCCCGCCGAAAGCGAGGAAGCCCACCTGAGAGTTCGTGAGTAAATTGCTTCTATTCCTTCTCACAGGGGAGTTCGTACCTCGTGCGCAGGATTATAGCATTTCAAAGTTCCATATTCTTGTGCTCTGCCAAAGCATTGACGAGTTCCCTTTCAGTACGTAGATCAAAGGTGGCGAAATTTAGTGGCGGGAGCATTTTTCACATTTAAGCTCACAGCGAATCTTGTGCGAAGTATACAGGGTCTGTTCTGAAAGTAGTAGGACTGGTTTTTTCCTGGGCGAACGGGCGGACGAGAGGTGGTCTGCGCGTGCAGGATCGTTGAAGGGGGATATTGGGAATGCTGGGGAAAATCGGCAATCGGCTCTCGGCCGTTGAAGAGAGGAGGTCCGTTGTACTGTGAACCCCTGTCGAAACGTCTCGTCACGCAGAATCATCGAGCGTCTACTGGATCAGCGATACGCGATTAAATTTTGAGTAAATCTTGGTAAAACGGGCAAAGAGACTCACAACATGACTAAGGAGGCCTACGGTGAGGCTTCCATGGTTAGATCAGGTGTTTTTTGAGCGGCACAAGCTGTTCCGAGAAGGTAAGGAAATAGTGGAGGAAGACGACAGCTCCTGACGCCCTTCGACCAGCAAGACCAACGAAAATGTGTAGCAAGTGAAACGTTTACTTAACAGTGATCGTAGAATGAGTATCAGAATGATGGCTGATGACTTGAGCATTCCTCAAACCCAAGTTTTTGAGATCGTGATAGAAAACTTATCCATGAGGAAAGCGTGCACGAAGCTGGTGCCGGGAGTGTTATCAGAGGAGGAAAAGGCCAACCAGTATTATCTTCATGATGTGAATGAGGACCCCGATTTTTTGCCCAGCACAAAGCGGCAACACTGCCTCAGCCCCCCTACAGCCTCGACTTGGCCCCGCCAGACTTTTTTCTATTCCCGAGAATAAAATCGAGGCTCGAGGGGAAACATCACGGATCGGTACAGGTGGTTCAACAGGCCGTGACGAGGGAGCTAAACAGCATTCCGGTCGAGGCGTTCCTGGAGGCGTACGAAAACTGTGAAACTCATTGGCAGCAGCGTGTAGGTGCGGAAGGGTGCTACCTTGAAAAATTGTAATCGTCTGTACTATTCTCTTCAATATGTTTTGTTTAAAAAAATGAGTCCTACTACTTTCATAACATACCATGTATGTCAAGGAGAACTTATGCGAAAGCAACTGGACTGTAATGTATGGCATGGCTTGCATCTATTCGTTCGCTTTCGGGTTCCGCTTTTACCCCTCGCCTGCGGCCTCCGAGCATTCATTCATGGGAAGCCGATTAAAGGAAAAGGTACGGTCATGACTGCATTCTGAGAACCCGGTGAGCGCAATGTGTTTTATTGCCATACTTGGCGCCATCACTAGCATCGTTTGTTACGCATCGGAAGTATACGAGCGATAGTTTCAGTTTCAACCCAGCAGAGCAGGAAGTTTTGGGGAAGATTTCTAAATTTCACGCTACAAGCACTCGCTTTGGTAGGCGACTTTCAAGCGCCTCTTAGACCCGTTCTAGCTGCTGCCGCCGGCCCAGCCACTTGAAACGTCCCTGTGTCATTCAACCCTGAACTGCCTTCAGGCTTTCACAAAACAGTTGCCAGAAGCGATGAACCGTCCATGTTGCAGGGAGGCGTTACTCATGCTGCTAGTTTGTGATAAACGGCTTCGCTACAGAAAACGCATTTATTTAGGGACCGTTTGATGCAGGGGATCCGCGGCCCACTAAGGCACGTATGTGGAAACTTTCGCCACAGCGGAGTAGAAAACAAGCGGTACCCTTTCACGGCGTCAGCCTGAGACATTGCTGACCAAGCCGAATTTTAGTCAGGAGGACGTTGCCTCGTGAAGTCTTTCGTGCGGTTACAAGCTAATGATTTTCCCGGAAGCGATCGATGGAATGCGCCGGCAGGGAAGTGCTAACGTATTTTGCCGTCAATTTGCAGGTCGCGGCTTTGGATGTCCTTTCAACCAAGGCGCGTGTCATAACCACTGCCGCAGCATTAGGCGCCGTGGCGGATACTGCGCCGGCCTCTTCAAGCAGACCTGCACCTGCTACAGAAACTGATACCTGCACGATTGATGCGCTACTTCATCCGCTTCTCAAGTGGTCCAAGCTCCTCCGGCTTTCGCTGAAGTCTGTGCTAGCAGTTCGTAGCTAATTAGCTAATCATTTTTTTATGTGCTGCTGAATATATTACAAGCCGCTATGAGCTAAATTTCGAAAAAAATCTTTGTCAAAACAATTTTACATGCTAATCTAACTGCAAGAGAGCTTTACTTCTTGTAACGCATAATGTGCTCTCTTTTATTACTACATGCACATAACAAAGAAAATACTGGAATCAAAACGTTCGGTATTGTGAATGCTCATTAGTTACATACCCTCACCAATGTCCCAGAACTTTTGTTGTGCCCCCGGTTCACAATGCAATCCGGTTCCTGGAATTCGCTACGCGTGTATTTGATGCTCGTTTCCTTACACTGCAACCCCCAAAATGCTGGCAACCTTCTTGCGCAAAGATTTGTGCGTTGGCTTTCTCTTGAAGCGCAACAACTAGAAGCGCCTGCATGTTCGCCTTCATTTAGCTAAAAGAAAAATAAACGTTGTTTCTCACTGACAGCAACTCTGTGTGTCCTTAGTCTCCATATTACCTCAAAAATCAGTAAAAGCAGGAAAGCAAGTCCTGTACAGCATAAGACACAACAAAGAGCTCCTTTTGTGGCACTGGGGTTTTGGTTGAGACGTTTTGGCAGTCAGAATTCTATCTCAAGGTTGAAGATAATATTTTTATTTTCACAACGCGGCCAATTTTATCAGCCTCCGTATTTTTGCTATAAATGTTTGAGGGAAGCTCGGGTTAATCGCACCGGCGACATCATTATCACCACCAGCCTGACTACACCCACTGCAGACAAAGGACTCTCCTATATCTCTTCAGTCAAACCTCTCCTCTGCCAGCTCCGGCCCCCTTATCCCCGTAAACTTCTTAATCTCATCCGCCCACCTAACTTTCTGCCGCCCCCTGCTACGGTCGCTCTGTCTTGGAATACATTACGTTACCCTTAAGGACCAGCGGTTATCTTGCCTTCGCATTACATGCCCTGGCCACGCCCATTTCTTCCTTTTGATTTCGACTAGGCTGTCATTAACCCGCGTTTGTTCCCTCACCCACGCTGCCGTCTTCCTTTCTCTTAACGTAACACCAAGCAGTTAAACAAGTGTCTCGTTTGCACTTTTAAAATGATGGGGTTGGCAGGTCATATCAATCCCGAGAAGACATGGGAAAAAATGATCGGAAATGAGCGGTAGTCCTTGCAGCGGGAGAGTGCAGACGGCTTTGTGGTGATGCTCGTAAACATTAATGATAAAACATATGAAATAGGCACAAGCGACCCGTTTAAGTTGGTTCTGGATTTTCACGTTCGGATAATATGAGTAATCAGCATAAATGATGCGAACGGCATGCTTATATGCTCATTCCAAGTTTAAAAGAAGTAAGACATACGAGGGCAGCATTTCGCTATTGCGTATTTCGGTTTAGGAAAGGCAAATATTAGGTATGCTAATAATTTGATGGAAAGAATAGCAAGGCAGCGTATAAAGCCTAGAGTGTGGTGAGCGTTGTTAGTGATGTTCAGGATATGATATGACGAAGTTAGGATTTGCGTTACAGCATTTACGGCAAGAAACGGACGACACTTCTTAACAAAAAAAGGTAACAATGCTCGAAATAAGTTCTGATATGCATTATTTACACTGGGTATGTTTTGGGCAAATGACCAGTCATATACACTGGTATCATTCCTGAACACGGAAATTGCCGTAGCTGACACACGCTGCACTATTAGCACATCATCGGCACAAATTTTAATCCGGCCCAGTGGATAACAAAACAGATAAACACAGCAGTGCTCACCGATGTTGCATGCTATTGAACTGGCATCAGAGAACCAGCTGGTGATGTTGATAATGTAACACAAGTGAGGGAAGTGATTACTTTCATGAAACCTGATGAATGGAGGCTGGTGATGAAGGCGTGTCCTCAGGAATGTTAATCATGAAATAACTTCCGAAAAATATTCGAAAAATTCAGGATACACGGAAGAATGTCATTCAGAGGTCACTATACCACAGACATAACTTACGATTTAAATTTCACTGCCAACAATTTACAATAATCATTTTCATACAAAAACTGTAAAGGAAGTCGTAATCGTGGCAAATTTGTGCATAAAGAATGACACCACCACCTCGTCGGCTCACACAATTTACAAAAAGTATTATTATACTCTTGTGGGCTGGAAACATTACCTTCATCATCGTGCTAATTAGTCGCATTCAGCATCATTATGCCGGGTTTAAAAGAAAGTAGGCGGCGCTACCACTCCAGATTTTCTGTTTTTTTTACAGCTGGACAAACATCAGGGTAGAAACCTGCAGGAGGAAACAGGTACTATAACAGAGTACTGTACTATAACGGAGTACTGTACTATAACGGAGTTAGACAATTTATTGTTTCTGATTCGAGAGGAGCCGCAGTACCGTTTAGTACTACTTGCTACTGAGGCAGTGCGCTGCGCACGGCAGAACTCACTCTATGCTCCTTTTGGGCTGTGCGCCGTATATCCTCACGCTTCGCTATTCTCCTGTCCAGCTCTGAGCACGGGGACCAGCTGAGAGGACCCATGACAGATGACTGTAGCAGACAGCCTCCTATACGTTCTTATATGAGCAAACACAAAAGCTTTTCGCTCGCGCTCGCTAAACCACGCGCGTTTAGGATTCAGTAAGCCGCTCTCGTCTCGTTAAAGGAATAAGCAAACGGTTCGAGTGTCCGAAAACTGAGGTGGAGAACGGATCCCGAAAACTGAGTGCACTTTTTCCACTGCTTCTTCTATGATCACGTCTCATGCGGCTGGAGGAGACAAAAATGTGGTAGCTTTCCAGCTATTTCAAATATGTCTGTTGTTACATACTGCATTTTCCTCAGCTTGATTAGGCGGAAAGGTGTGTATTGCTTTCCGCGATTGTCGTTGCCTTCTTGCACTGGATTGCACGTAATCTTTTCGTTTAAAGAGCGGCAAGTACCACTCATACTTTCACACACCAGATTTGCCTCTTTTCACTGTCTTGAAGGGATCGCTCTGTCCCGAAGCTAGTGATAATACGCTTTGGAAACAATGGCCCGGCCAGACAGCCCCCGAACTTTGCGAACAGTTGGCGCGTTTCTCGATTGTAGCTGCTCACCTGCTTGGCAGTTCAGTAGCCGCTGGCGGAGCGATGCCATCAGTAACACGTTAAAGACATGCTGGATGTAGCCTTCAAGTGCAACACACGGTCACGATTGAAGCCTAAGCCCTACTTCCCTTCTTGATGTTCAGGGGCGGAACGCGGAAAATGGTTTGCGAAAAACTCGACGACACTACAGAAACCATTTCTTCATTGGCACCCTTCGTGAAACAGAGGTTTTCTTGGGGGATTATAGGATAGAAAGCAATTCAATCACTCGTTCTCCATCATCCAATGTTTTGGATGCCGATACGCTAATTATTCAATTTCAAACATTTCACTCTCAGCTTCTAAATGAAGGAACAAAATGTTGTGGCGTTATTTTTTTGTTCGTCCCAATTTCATACAAAGTATTTATACGGCATGGTTCTAGCCGGTAGGGCTTTTAATAAAAATGGCAAAACGGTTTACTGTGGCTGCGCTGAACATGCGCGAACAATGTAACTTAGTGAACGACACTGTACATCCGTGTGACATCAAGCGAGCGTTCAAAAATTATGAGACAGACACCGCGAAAGAGTTCGCGCGATAGCGTCCGCGTTCCTTATTGTTTCAAATAGTTTTAAAGCAATTACACTGCTATTTGTTTTGATTACGATCATCAAGTATTGGTTTTTCGTTCTGAGCATTTGACACCCCTGAACCCCATTTTTCCAACTTTTTCATTTTTTCATTTCTTTATTTAAAAATTACAAACTACAATGGTTTAATTAAGTCGTTATCGCCTATCACACACCAATCAGTCATCAATCACTGGACTCACAAACTATCATGATAAGATTTTTTTATGAGCCCCCAATTATTTGCGACACGCGGTGCCGACTGCTCCTACGCCGATGGCTTTTCGACCGAAGAAGCTGTATACGCTGCCGCGTAAACGCCATCCTGAGATAACCCCGCTAAGAAAAGAGCAACCATGCGCTGGCGGTTGAAAACAAGTGCGCCCGCCGGTAGTCAACGGTTCGTATCATCGCCAGTCTCTGGTGCTGAATGCGGCGCCGAGCTTCAAAATTATTAGGCATTCAATTACGATGAATGGAAAAGCCTGGAGAAAGCGGGGCGTGTCCGTGATTTTTCAAAACCACTCTGGTAGTTTCTTAGCTGTACAACACGGCCATTTCATAGCGGCGATAACCCAATATCATAAAGAAAGAACAAAAAAAGGAATCTTTCGGGGAAGTATCATAGAGTAATATAGAAGTAAAGAGCGGACACTCCCGTAGGCCCCAGCGGCCGACTTTTGTGCACAGCGCACCTAGCGGACCCGGGGAAACGCACTGGCCTCGGAGATGACAGCACAACAGGAATCTTGGAGGCTCTACTTTCATTTTCGGTTTCGTTCTCGCATGCATAGCGTCGCTTCGTGCAGGTTTGCCCAGGTGTCAAGTGCACGGAACTTTGCATTGCTATTTATTACATGCTATTACCCTACCGCTTGGAGTCACGCAAAAGAACGTAAATGCACAACACAATCACACAAGATGATCTTGACTGAGGTGTGTTTTTATTATGCAAAACATGCTTGAAAAACATACTTGACAAAACTTATTGGCATGAAGCTTTTGCTCACGCAGGATGGCATAACCAAGCCATATTTTACAGTTCATGAAAAGAGGCGAGCGCACGCACGCACGCACACACACACACACACACACACGCGCACGCACACGCACGCACGCGCACGCACACGCGCACGCGCACGCGCACGCGCACGCGCACGCACACGCGCGCGCACGCGCACGCACACGCGCACGCACACGCACACGCACACGCACACGCGCACGCGCACGCGCACGCGCACGCACGCGCACGCGCACGCACGCACACACACACACACACACACACACACGCGCGCGCGCGCGCACACGCACACACACAAATATATACATATATATATATATATCTGCCAAAAATGTTCAGTTATGAGCATTACGAAAAGTGAGGAACCACCTTGATAAATTAATCTGCAAGTTTTCACGTGCTGAAAGGAATAGACGCACCGTTCTTTGATCTGTGATTTATAACTTGTAATGATGCTTATCAGAATATTACACATGGATGAGCAGGAGACATTTTTTTTCCATTTAATTACCTTCAAGGCCAGCGGGCATAGCAGAAAAGAGTGCAGGTGCGTTAGAAAAAGTTGGGACAAAAAAGACAGTGTAGTGAATATGTGTACATAAACAAATGAAATTGTTGATGTCTGGGAAACAGGTTGCATAAATGCACTAAGGATAGGTAACAAAAAATGTCTCACAGAACAAGCAAGCAAAAAAGCAGGTAAGCATAAGTAACTATTCCAAACAAATGCAGAAGAAAACCGACAGTCGAGGCAAAGATATAATACAAAGAGCACGCATTACAAAATGTTCCTGCAGTAAAAAATGAAACGAAGCCATGGCAGGCAACACCCTCATGAGGTTATGTCATGTAATTAGCAGGTTATTTAAAGCAACTGCTTTGAATTCAGCCTTATCAGCTTTACCAACGACAGTGGGGAAGAAGATTTACATAAGACAGCTAAATAATTCAATACCGATTATCTTCTCTCCCTTGTTTTCTATTGAACAGCCGAGCGAGGACTACAACATCAAAGTTCAGCGTAGGTCACGTGAAGAACGCAAAACACAGGAAGAGAATCGCTACTCAGTCGTTAATTACTGCAACGCTAAGTGAGCATTCCTTGGCAGAAATCATAGGAAGGGAAAAAGCACCAGTTATATCCCAGTTTTTTCAAACGACTACATAACCCTAAACTGAGTTTTGACATTAGTCACTGGTGAACTGTGAAACGAGGTCAAGTGAGGAAAAATATGCTATTCTAAATTATTTTGTGGGTGTGGTTAAAATAGCATGAAAACCATGCATAGTAACAATTTATGTATCATTTTACAAGAAGGAACTTGAAAGGAAATATAGATAGTGTCTGCACATGCTGTTAGGTTGTAATTAGTCGACACCAAGGAATATTACTTGCTTATTGTCATTAATGTTTGAAAGAAATAGTGATCATGCATTTTTACGGCGCAAGGACATCTGAGGCTGAAGGGAGCCACGGCACAAAGTACTCTCAGTCTACTCAAGGTGGGGTCAAAGACCCATTTCTCAAGCGTATCACCCCAAAGAAGCCGAGCACCAGGCCAGGGGACAGCTTGTACCCACTGTATCACCGGTGGGCACCCGGCGGCACTGGGGTTCGAACCCCGTATTTCCCGCATGCGAGGCGGATGCTCAACCACTGGGTCGCCGCTGCGGTTATTAATGTTTAAAAGTAGTACAAACAGCACTTTTTCCTATGGAAACAAATGAACATATATGTCACATTCTAAAAAATGAAAGTTACCCCGAGCTAGCACAACTTGAGAGCACGTCAGTGGAGCCGCAGTGGGAACTGCACTTTTTGTGAGCTTTGTTCGAGCAGGGTCCATAAAGCAGTGAGCAGAAAAGTGCTCGCTGCACATGTAATAGCACCTGCTGAGTGCAGAAGCTGGCCTCGAAAGAAGCTCGTCACGCCCGGCGTACTGCACCCATGCTTTTGCCCTGGGGAGAGAGATTATTCTTTAGCAATGGTATCGGGCTTGATGCTTGTTCAACATATCTCCGCAAATTTGGCGTAAGTGGTGCTGAAGTACAAGTACAGATCAGAATGTCTAGATTTACGCACAACACATGGCAGAAGGTGACACCAAGGGTGATTTTAACCAAAACAGCACTGGATCGGTAGAAAATATTAGCAGGCAGTAGTTGTCCCAAGACGATGTTTCAGCTATCAGACGTGATGGGTGCACTTGCAAGATGTGCAGCGTCAAAACTAAAAAACGGGTACGCTTGAAGTTTACAATGGTATTTTAAACTGAATGTGGATGCTTTTGACGAGTAGAACTGAAAGTAAATGAAAAGAAATATAACACATGTGTGCACAGACTGACGTCTCCACAGAAATTCAGCTTACGTTGAAAACAAGTGGCAACATTAAGCAATTAAAATGTATACCTGCTGTCTCGTGGCAAACAGAAGAATTTTGTGCCTGGCTTCCTTCGAGTTTTTTCATTGTTGCCGCACCACGTGACACAGCAGTACCTGCCGTAGCCCCCCACTTCCCGGTGGCATGGCCTGAGAACATAGAAAAGCCACAATTTTGCATATCGGCAAATTCCTGCGTTGAGATAAACCTAATGAACACTAACAAAAATCCAAAATACACAATTTCTCACAACGCATGCTACGCGTAGCTAACCAAATTCACACAAAGGCGATATCATAGTTGAATTCACATGTCCTGAAGCCGCCGTGTGCAGCTTTAGTAAATAAAAAAAACGGCTCTCGCGCCGAATGCTACAGTTATGCCCTATTTCTTGTTCGAAATATGCGTATTTAGGGCTATGCCCCCCAGCGAGACACATAGAGGAATATTTACGTGCAGACAGTACAAGGTGGATGTAGAATGGTGGCGAAGGCTGGGCCCAAAAACGGTCTAGCGCGACTGCAGCACAGCCACTTTGGGCGGCCGAAACACTTACATCATGAAATTCAAAAGCACAAATAAAAATACTATAAAACAACAAAAACAAATGAATATTTTAATGCCACGTTTCATAAAATAGATAAATTACTTCAGCAAAACATATTCAGCCGAATTTTGTAAATTTTGCAACGCTCTTGTTGCGCCCTCTGTTGAGTGGCGGTGCATTTGCAGCGCGACTTTGCAGGCCTTGTTTCGGTACCCGGTCCCCCGACCACACTGGGCTTCTTCGATTATCCGCCTCTGGCAGCCCGCGGGTTGCTTGCGGGCTGCCCGAGCGCGCTCGATTTTCTCGGGTTGCTCCGCCCACTTCCGGTGGCTGCCCGGAACGCGTTCGTTTTTCTCTGGCTGGGCGGTTTCGGGCTGCCAGCCGGCGGCCAGACTCGCCAGGACGATTTTGTGCTGGCAGCGTCGTCTGCTAGCTGACACGGCTCTCGCTGTGGCAGCTAGCAGACGACAAAATGGAGGCAGGCGATTCGCGACAGCTCGGGAGTGGGGCTAAGAGCGCGAAGAAACGGGGTTCGCGTTCGTATCTCCGCTGTTTCCCTAACATTTGCACGTCGCGTGGTGTCCTGAAACGTGTTGCAAATCTTGTTTCCGGTGGTTATACGTATCTCATTTATAATCGAATCTCCGCGGCGCATCGTGTTTGTTTACTCGTTTCAACTCGTGCTTCTTATCTCGGCACCTCTGCGCAGCGTCGATCGTTACTTCTCTTGATTACTCGCGGAGATGGGTTGGTTTCGGGTCGTATTTTATTTTACTGCATGCACGTGAGCGTCGGCATATCGCTCTGACGTACTGCATGCATGCATGCATGAGAGCGCTTGCTTCTTCTTGCGGCGCCTATGCGATATCTCTATTCTTGTATCAGCCGTATATATCTTTGCTTCGTGTATTGCAGGTTCAGCGACCACTCCCGATTGATTTGTCCTTCGGACGACGACGATGGCAGCGCTGGCCGCACGGCAGTTATGCGTGGCGTCTCAAACGGGGTGGCGTTATCTCTCATGATTACTTTCGCTGCTGAGTTGGTTTCGGGCAGCATTTTATCTAAACATACATACTAGCGCGTGTCGGCGTATCTCTCTAAAACTCGTTAGCGCGCGCGCTTATTTATCTTTTCGTTTGCGCGCGGCGCGTCTGTCTCGTGGTTTTATCTTCGCTTTTTTTTCGCCTACAGGCTCGGCGATCGCTGCCGAGTCCCGACGCCTGTTTCGTTCGCACCGCGTGCTTCGTGGCTCCGACGGCTTCGACTCGATCGTATCGGCATGCGCGCGCTCCGAGCGTCTCGTAGAGAGATAACGAATGCATCGATGCATCCGTTATCTTTCGTGAGCTCATGGAGTTGTTTTCGGCTCGCGTTTTATTGCAGCACATATGCACGCGCGCGTCGGCGCATCCCTCTGATGTCCATGCCGGCGTTGTAGCGCCTTGCTGCTGGCTGTAGTACATGTGGTGTCTAATTCGTCGTTTGCGGCGTCTTATCTATAGCTTTCTTCCGGTAACAACGTATCTTTGGTTCGTCTCTTGCAGGTTGAGCGATATCGTTCTGATGCCTGTGCTTCGGACCGCGTTTCGGCATCCAGCTCTGCGCGGCACCCGTGCGGCGGCATCTCTTTGGTGCAGACATGCGTGCATGCGCCTGTGTTGGTGCAAGCTTACGGGTGGTATCTTATTCTGTTTCTTTGGCGGTCTGCGTATGTCTATGGATCTCAATTCTCTATCTTTTGTATCTTCCTTCGTCCCTTATTTATACGTCAGCTCCCTTCCGACGTTCACTTCATACGTTCATTTCGGAGGAGATAGGATGGCCGCGCCACTGAGAATCCTCCTGGCAGGTGTGGAGACCGAAATTTTTGAGGCAGTCGATGACACCGGTGCACCCATAGTCCACGGAAACCAGCGCCTTTATGTGACGACAGGTACGTGCCTGTATATATACTTTCAATGTGCAATATTTAATGCATGTAGTGCGCAACATACATGCTTACCTTTGGTTGCAGACAACGTGCAACTTTGGCTGAATGCGCCGGCAGCCCCTGCCCCACCTACCACCGATCCCGAGGAGTTGTGGTCTCGAGCCAAAGTTCAGTTCCTGATCGAAGAATTTAAAAATTTCAAAACAGACCCCTCCATGCGCCTAAAAACTAAAAGACAACTCTGGGAACATTTGGCCGATTCGGTGAATTCAAAATTCGGATGTCATTTAACCTATTCGCAAATTGAAAATAAGTGGAGGGGTCTTGAGAAAAAATACAAAACTGTGCGTCAACATAACAGCCGATCAGGGACGGACCGGAGAACATGCGACTTTGAAGAGTAAGTATTATTTATGATCTCGGTAGAGTCTACTGAATGGAAAACTTATTATGTTTTTCTAGCTGATATATGCATGTGTGACATAAGCCCCTGAAGCAGTTTAGTCATTCCACAAGCCTGTGAAGAATTTTGTGGCATTTTTTTTTACTTTTTTGGTCCAGGTAGAATGTGCAGCAGAATAGCTGTACCAATTTTGGACATTTTTGTCTAAATGATGTAATTCCTGTTGTAATGTGAAGGTGTGATAGATCACACAGCAACTTATGCATGTCGTGGTCATGGGCTATGCATGTGTCTTGTCCCACTGAAGGTATGCGTGGAATAGCATGCTTGGCTGCATATAAGTGATGTCATATATGTGTCAAATGGATCCTACATTTTTTTGTCCTCAGGGAGCTTGCTGAAATTTTTGAAAAAACCCACAGCATCAACCCGCCCTACCTGCTGGGGCCAGGATTGGTGCGGAGCACCCAAGAGTGAGTAAATTTTTTCTGTATTCAACAATTGCGACAGAAAATGTGCATGCACAACATTTGCCAAAAGTAACTAGTCAATGGGGTTTGCCTCTCAAGCCATATACTGGAGCCCTAGCTTATGGCACCACTACACATCAAATGGCCTCAAATAGTGAGGAATGGCTCTCCTTACCGATTTAGGGTTTTAGAGTTGCCATATACTGTGCTCCACTGCATGCCTAAGGAACAAACCCAGTTGCTTGGTTACTTTCGGAAAAGACTGTGCATGTTGCGCAAAACATATTTGAAATCAAACATCATCAGGGGTTTCCCCAGGAATAAAATCAGGGGGATGTTGAGGGAAGAGGAGTAGTGGTAGTCATTTTTCAGTTTTTATTCAGTTTTTATTTGTTTCTTGATGTGTCATGTAGAACTAGAAAGGCTCATGACTTCAGCACTCATTACAAAGAATGTCAACAATTGCTTTGCTGTGCGCTAGGATACAAGTCATATATTTATTTGCAGACAAAACTAAAGAACAAGGACTACATGAAATGTGTCCAGAAACTGTGGAATAGCGCGAACTAATTAGTCGTACAAAAAAAAAACTGTCACTGTTCAACACCGGTCACATATCGCAGACATGGAAACTGCAAAACGCGCACCTATGCTGTAGACACAACAGATCAAGTCAATAATTAAACACACACAAAGAAGTCGGGTGCATGCTGAACACTGTACACACACGTGAAAGGTACGTATACATATCAGAGCTTTGATATCAGCCATGACGATTTGCATGACACTGACAGGTAACACAACTTATGGCTGCACACAATCGGCTGAATACGTACAAGTACAGGCACTTCGCACATTCCAACTGTTCACTCAATAACTACAAAATAATGAAGAAATATAAACTAAGACATGAGTACCTATCTAATTCCTACTAATAAAATAACTGAACTGCCACAAATTTATGGCGCATTCTCAACCACATTCCGAGTAGCTTCATCCACAAGTTAGATGTGAAAAAAAAAAAATTCCGCTACCAATTAAGGAAGTGCCTTCAGAAAAACAAGGGGGTGTGTAGGGAACTCACTGAACCTCACACGGGATGATATAGCAGGCAGTAAACATCAACACACCTGGTTTAAGGGCATATGGAAGGCCATATGCATTGAAAAATTTGTCTGTGTGTATGTGGCCAACATATGAAGTATAGTGGCCCAGTACACACACAGCACAGCAGTCCACTGGCACATGAACACATGTTTGCACATGTTTTGAGCTATAGTGTGTCATCTGTCACCATTCAGAAATGCTCTCATTTTTTTTTAAATGGATCTTGATACATTTGGAAGGACATTAAAGCTATTGCACTTAGTTTGCACTTCTCATAAAATTCTGTGCTCCAGCCTCTTTGTAAACATAACATGTAAACAGGTGGTGTCAGCATGATAAAGTTGCTTCTATTTGTTTTCAATGGCTGCTTACGGCACAAGGGTAAACTAGACAGATTCATTCAGTGGGGTAGACCTTTTTCAACAAAATGGCATAAGAATCTGAAATTCAAAATTGAAAAGCCTTTGATGCATGTTAATTCCTGTGCCCTAAAAAGTTTAAAACATGCTCCAAACTGACTTGTTGCTGCAAATTAAATGACTAAATGAATGATAGTGCCCTTTGTGTAGAGATTATACATATGCACTAAAAGGCCCTGCTTTTTTAGTGCAAGGCATGCATAATGATGTCGCATTATTTTGCCACCAGTATTCAGGCTGAACGTGCAGCCATCCCCCAGCCCGGCCCCAGCAGAGTAACTGGAGATGCCACAGCGAGCCCAATTGCCGGCAGCTCACAGCCAAGCACGAGCAGGGGCAGCACTGCTGGAGACTCGCAGCCCCCAAGTCCCCTGCAACAGCAACCAGGCCCGGCCAGGAAGAGGCCCGATACTTCTCGAGCAGTGCTCGAGAATGCCGTCGGCCATCTAGAGGTGGCTGAAGCTAATAGACAGCAGCGGCACAGGGAGCGCATGGCCATTGAACAGAGAAAGCTTGCAGCTGAAGAGAGGAGGACTGCGGCTCTTGAGCGGGTGGCTGCAGCACTTGAGCGGCAGGTGCTTATCTCAGGCTGTTCTCCAATACATGCCCCAATTCATTCCCCAATTCATTCCCCAATTCATTCCCCAATCTGTTCTCCAAGCCAATCTCCAAGCCCTCCTTACTATAATGCATAGTTTTAATGTTTTCTTTTTTGTTTAGTCAGCTCTTATTTTTATAATTTTTATTCACAGTTGCTTTTATGTTTGTATTAAGTTATGTATGAGTGTGTTGTTTAGTCAGCTCTTATTTTTATAATTTTTATTCACAGTTGCTTTTATGTTTGTATTCAGTTCCATATTATTCCACAAAGTTATGTATGAGTGTGTGTCCGTACACTACACAATTGTACATTCATCTCTCATCCTTGGTTGCACTTCATTATGTACTATATATATACTTTAATAAATTTTAGAACAAGATCTGTGTGTTTGATATGTAATGCACATTCTGATCACTCATTTCCGTGTACACTGATAACCTGGAGGGCAGCAAAATTTCCACAGCATACTGGTATAAAATTTCTCTAGCACACACCATCCTTCCAGGAGTTTAGCTTGCACACTTGCTCTACTGTTCAGGGGACAGAATGCATATTTGAACACGCTGTCAACCATCTTGTGGCGATTGAAGCTAACAGACAGGAGCGGACGGCCACCGAAGAAAGAAAGATTGCTGCTGACTAGACGAGGAGTGCAGCACTGAAGTGGGTGGTTGAAGCAATGAATCTCTTCCTAACGTCATTCTCTAAGGCTCCTAACTAATGCAGAGTTTTTAATGTTTTCTGTTATTCTGTCTAGTCAGCAGTTGACATTTTTATAACTTCCATTAATTGCTTCTCTATGTTTCATTCTGTTCAGTTCTATATATTTCCACTAATTAATTGGCTGCATGTGTGCGTGCATACACACAGTTGTAAATTCATCTCTTATCCTCAATTACATATGTGTGTAGTTTAAATTTACCTAGTGCTTTATCTTTCCATATATTCTACAACCATGTTATAGATCTTTTAGTGTTTCATTTAATATACCTTCGGATTACTTGTAGAGCATAACTGTAAAATTTCTCTATCACGTACACACCCTCCTTCCAGCAGTTTAGGCAATGCCTCTTTACTGTTCAGGGGACAGAATGCAGGCATGTATGAAGGCAAAATTGAAAGGCGACTTTGCATGATTTGCACACAAATTTATTTCATGAACTGCACACATATAGACATCATTTTGTGTGCCGATATTATTTGCAACATTAAGCAGTCTGTGCAGCTGACAAGCAGTAGCAAAAGTTCTCAGTAGGAGCAGCAGATCCCACTTCAGAACCAGAAGTTCCCAGTAGGGAAGAAGGAGGGCCCAGCACAAAATTAGTTGATGCCCTACTAGGACCATATACTAAAAGAAAACCTATTCCTTCTGGGACAAATAAAGCAACAGAAACCAGCAGATTCTCTCATTAGCAAATCAACACCTCGGATATTGTGATGAGGTAAAGCCACATCTGATTTGATATGAAGTAAGAAAGGACAGCCGCAATTAATGTTTAATTAAAGTGCTGTTGCAATTAACAATACACCATTCTTCACAGCATCATCTATCAGCAATGTGCATAATAAATTTTTTATTGTAAAAAAAACTTAGAAATTGCAAATACGAAAGTACAGAAATGAAAAGGACAATACAAACTCTTGGCAAAAATGTAAGAAGACCGGCCACTCTGCTGCGTTTAAAGAAAAGATAGAAAGGCCGCAAGGCATTAATCGTGCCAATTGCACTGCTTCAATTATATAGTCCCAAGAGACGACTACAACATATTTGTTGGAACATGAAAGCAAAGAATTTCTTTGCTTTCATTATATATACACACATATGATTTGAAATGAGTACTATAAATTTTGAAGCAATGCATGGGCATGCATGATGAATTATACATATGCAGCCTCAATTTTATCTTTAAACGTAATGAAGAGTGACGGAAACCCAAACTATAAAACTCAAGCAACAAAAAAAAAGCAAATGAAAGCAGGTGGGAGAGTGCACGATTACAGGCTCTGGGCCACGCTGTCGCGCAAAGATGCAGCCAATACTGCACACTCTTCCTCGTCGTCGGCAGGCTCGGTTGGCGACACGTTGGCCCCGGTGTCCACCTCTTCCAAAACGTCCATTGCGTCGCCGCACCTCCTCGCCTTGTTGTGCAGCACGCAAGCTGCCAGCACGATGTGCACTGCCTGGCTTATTCTTGCGACGTCGATGTAGAGGAGCCGCTGAAACCGCGCCTTCAGCAGGCCGAAGCTTGCCTCCACCACAACCCGCTGCCAACTGTGAGCATTGTTGAATGCCGTCATCCAAGGCTGCCAGTTGGTCGTGGATTGGCGGTACGGGGGCAGCAGCCACGGCAGCAGCGGATACGCAGCGTCGCCCAAAAGGTATCCTCCTGCGCGAATTCACATGCAAGGAATAAAAATTAACAAAAAACATCCTGTGTATATGACCGGCTGTAGCGTATGCACTACATTTTTAAACTCGTAATTGCGAGCATCACTATCTATAGCTGTTGATCACAGTTCAGCTTCGTTAAAGTTAACGGAAACGATCGCATGACGATCGATTGGTCGATCTTGCATATATATATGCGCGCACCGTTTTCCGTTTTCTTAACTCTCGATCCGTGCATCATAAATGCATTAAACACGCATTAGTGATGTAACAATAAGAAGTTTTTAACTCACCTTCGCATTTGGATGCACCGTCTTTGAAGAGGAAGCTCTCGCGGAGGATTCGAGAGTCGTGCGCGCTGCCGGGGAAGCCGATGAATACGTCAATGAAAACCATGTCCGCGTTGCAGACCCCCTGGAGCACAATCGAATGGAACTTTTTTCGGTTGTAATAGCTTTCTTCAGACTCCGAGGGTCGAGCAATGCGGACGTGGCATCCGTCGATCGCCCCGATGACGTCCGGCAGCCCTCGTCCGCGACGGTCGAGCTGGCAGAAAGCTGCTTTGTTGCGCTGTAGCTCGTCTCTATCTGGCCAGCAAATTTCTCTTTCACTTATAGAGAATAAAAAATCTAAGCTCCGACATATTGCAGCGTGCACCGTCGACTCACTCACGTCGAATTTGTCCGCGATCTGGTACATCGCCATCTGAGTCCCGATGTACGTGAGGGCGATCAGCATGGTTTTCTGTGCAGATATCTGGCGCCGCCCACGACATCCTGCCGGATAGAACGGCGACGCCTCAAATTCCCCACTCAATTCTGCGCACAAGTTTCTTGATATCCGAAACAGTTTCTTGAACTCAAATTCCATATATGTGGGCACGACTTGCTCCACGTACAGCGGAACCCTGTGACGGTCCTGCCTCTCTAAATGCGCCGCCAGGAGAAGCACGACGAAGTCGTCACCGTCGTCGTCATCGCTGTCAACGGGCTCGCTCCGGTCAACAGCATCGGTGAGCGCAGCAAGGGCAGCTATCTCTTCGCTAGTCATGATGAAAGTGAACGTGATCAGCAGACGACGCAGCAGAAGACGCAGCAGACGATGCGGACGCGCGATCACGGTTTCCGGTGGCTGCCAGTTCACGTGACCATGATGCGACTTCCTGTCAGGAGCCAATTCTCGGGCAGCCAGCGGGCTGCCCGAGCGTGGAAAATCGAAGAGGCCCACTGGCTGCGGAAGCTTACGAAGCGATTTCTTATCTCCAGCTGCCTGCTATGGCGCGCCTTGGAAAACGTGCAAATTAAGCTCGCCGGTCTCGAAATGGCACCTTTAAGAAGTTTTTGTCGTCCTTGCCCGTCGCTTCTCTGTCACCGTTTGGCAAGATCTGCACCCCGTTGCACCGCTGCAGCGTTTCCTTCGGTGTACGGCCAGTGCGAAACCTTTTCCCGAGGCTTCGCGCTCATCGTTTCAAGCGCTTAGCTCTGCATTTCAAGATGAGGTTGTGGCATGTGAAGAAACCTCCTTACAAAAATGAACATTGAGATGCAATTAACTGTTTATAGAGTATTTATTGAGTCAATAAAAAGTCTATTAATACTCAAATCCTAATGACTTTGGTCTATAAAAAGTCAATATGTTCTTGACTGGTATGACCCAATATAAATTTAATTGACTACAAGTGAATTAAAACTCAAGCAACAAAAAATCAATTTACATCGATTTCTCACTATGTCATTAAAAAGTCAATATGTTCTTGACTGGTATGACCCAATATAAATTTAATTGACTACAAGTGAATTAAAACTCAAGCAACAAAAAATCAATTTACATCGATTTCTCACTATGTCATTAAAAAGTCAATAAGTTCTTGACTTATATGACCCAATATAAATTTAATTAACCACAAGTGAATTAAAACTCAAGCAACAAAAAATCAATTTACATCGATTTCTCACTATGTCATTAAAAAGTCAATAAGTTCTTGACTGATATGACCCAATATAAATTTAATTGACTTCAAGTGAATTAAAACTCAAGCAACAAAAATTCCATTTACAGCCCATTTCTCACGACTCATTAAAAAGTCAATATGTTATTGACTGATATGACCCAATATAAATTTAATTGACTACAAGTGAATTAAAACTTTAGCAACAAAAATTAAATTTACAACAGATTTCTCACACATTTTAGAACCAACCGCAACAACAGCTCAAACGATTCCCATTTCAGCTGAACAGCCTTTATTCATATTATATCTGCTATGGGAGAGGTCATGATGTTGAAGTTGGTTGTAGGTTGTGACTCGGAAAAACACTGCTCATGAGGTCGCTTCGCAGTGTAAAATTTAACGTACAACTGAACACAGTATTCTTTTTTGGTACCAAGTGAGAAATGTGGTATGAAACTATCCTTAGGTTGGAATTAAATTGCACAATGTAAGGGAGAGCTCACTTGAGTTACTGATTCATAAATGTGACAGCATAATGGTGCGGAGGCAGCATTACCTGAATACCGGGCGTTTCAGCAATCACCTTCAAAAATTTTCAAAAATTGGCTTTTTGGGGTAAAAATATGGTTTGTGCTATCACCAGTGTTGGCGGACAACAGAAAGCCGGTAAATTTTCTTCAGTAAGCTGGTTTACTAATTTTTAATAAATAACTTTTTAATCAGTAGAGTTAGGCGCCTAGTTGCAATCAGAGATTTGTAGCTGGTCGTAATAGCCATATCAGATTTCAGAATTTGGAAAACGCGATTACCCTTGGGGCTGCGGCTCGACAAAATTTGGCTTTTTCGACTAGTTACATGCACTGGAGGGCTTGCTTTGCCTGCATGCTTTCGAAACCGAATGTATTTTCGCACGATGCAGCCAAATTTTGTCGAGCCACAGCAGCGAGTGTAATCGCGTTTTAGAAATTCTAAAAACTGATATGGCTACTACTAACGACCGGCTACAAATCTCTAATTGCAACGAATTGCCTATCTCTGATAGTTAAAAAAGTTAGAAATTAGTTTACCAGCTTACTACCTAAGACAATTAACCGGCTTCCCGGTGTCCAGCGATACTGGTAATAATGTGCCGCAAAAGCCATATTTTTACCCCAAAAAACCTATTTTTGAAAATTTTCGAGTCTTCCCTGAAAAACCTGATATTTATTACGATTGAAGATGTCAATCCAATTGGGGATTTTTACAGGTGTGGGTTATAAGGGGCCGTACACATTTGCTCACAAAGGGAGCATTCACACGTATGTACACGAGGGTAACTAAAGACTATTACAACAAAAAGGAGGCAAACGCATGAAATAAAATGGCATCATCTTGATTGGACCATAGAGTATAAGCATACAGGCTGTTGAAATGCCTCGTGAGACCAGTATTCAACACACCTATTGAGAAACCAATATACAGCATATGTACCTTGCGCCCGCGCCGCGGACTTGCTAACGCCGTTCAAATCGAGCGCGCAGGCTGGCAGGTCACGTGACAAGACGAACACATCCGGGCACCACGCGACCACGTGGATCGTTCCGGCGTGCTGCTGTTTGTGCTCGCCGCTCGCTCGTTGGGGCATGTTTTGTGTTGTATTTATTTCAAAATCGCTGCTTCAAACTCGTGTTTGGTTTGACTTGTGATCGTAGCTTTTGGCACCGCTGGCAGTACAATTTCCAGCCCTTCGTGTGCTTCGTGAAAAAGCGACCGCGCCGGGAACCCTGCTGGCTTTTCGTCATGACAGCACGTTGGACTTCACCGATGGAAACTGCTGCGTCTTTTATCTACCGGAACCGCCTTACAAAAGAAGAAAGCGGTTACTGGAAGGCGTCGAGTCTTCGTTTTCAGGTAAGACCTGTAATAATGCGCAGGAATGCGCGCAATTTGCCACCACGCAAATTAACCACCTAGCACTAAGGCGAGAAGAAACGGAAGAGATGAGGCGCTGCCGCCATTGTGCACGGTTATTTCTGCGGTGGCAAAATGCACTCTACATTGAGTCACTATAACTAGCTGGCCTGTCTGTGTTCACAGTGTATCCGTTGCGACGCGAACGCCGTGAAAATAAGCTAAAATCATTGTTCGACGTGGTTGTGCACTGCTGCCTGCACGCATGTTTTTCGTCGCTATCCGCTCGCAGCGGTTTGACGATAGTGCACGCAACTTGACCTGTTTAGCGTTGCATTATGTGCTGCGCGTACACGCATCGATACAATTTCTTGAAGTGGCTTCGTAAGCTTTGAACACACCTATGCGAGACGATTAAACCTGCTGTCGAGCTCTAGGGGTATGCTGTGTTCGCTCTGCATTCGACGCAGCTAACCCATAGCTGCCCGCCTCGGTGGCCCATAGTGCGCGTCATTCGGTCTCTGGCGCTGCATACTGCGCTACGCGAGTACGCGTCAGGGCTCGGCATTTGATATACTCTGCTCGATACGACATCGAGTCGTGTTCGCTGCAGCGGACTGTGCGGCACCAGACCCGCCGCGGTGGCTCAGTGGTTGCGGCGCTCGGCTGCCGGACCCGATAGACGCCGGTTCGATACCGGCCGCGGCGGCCGAATTTTGATGGAGGCGAATTCTAGAGGCCTGTGTACTGTGCGATGTCAGGGCACGTTAAAGACCCCAGGTGGTCGAAATTTCCGGAGCCCTTCACTACGGCGTCCCTTATAGTTCGGGACGTTAAACCCCAATAAACCAAACCAAACCAAGCGATACGCGCTACTGGCCACTGTGGCGGGCGGTTAATCGCGTTGGAGTCAAAGGCAGACTGAATACGTCGTCCTCCAAGGCTGAACTGTCGGTGCAATCGCCTTGCAGTGGTGTCTTACAAGCTCAAAAAGCCACATCCAGTAACAGGCTGTATGAACGCGTATTCGCGTAAATAGAGGAGTGATGCGGCTTCCCCAATGAGAAAACTGCCTGTTCGATCATTAGTGTAGCCGTAAAGTGCTTTTAGTGGCAGGCGACCGTGAAGAAAAATCATTGTTAGATGTTGAAGAATAACCAGTCCAAAAATAGGCTCGAGCACTTTGCAGCCTTTTCTAACAGCCCTTTCAGATTAATTATTTCTGAAGAACCCTAAACAGTGCAGAGCTTATTGTGGATTCAAGTGTGAGGAAGGTAACTTTTGTCTGTTTAAACTTTGCTTTGTGTTTGTGTGAAACTGGCAGTACGAATTCTTACCCATTAACACAGTCATTGTGGGTACGTCATCTTCCATAGATTGCACAGGTGAAATTCAAATTATGATGTTATGCAGGTGAAGTGCCTGCTGTCCAATGGTGAAGAGGTCTGAAAAGAGCTGTCACTGAAAAGGATGTCTCCGCTGTCCAACTGTGGGGCTGTCTTCCTTGTCTGTGCCCGTTCAACGTGTATTGCAGAACACATGTAAGTACTGAGTTTTCTAAAGTGCGTTTTTCTAGAACTCTGTGTTGAGATCAGTGTGTTGCACCAGTGTGCTTTGAACCAGTGTTGACGGCATATGTTGGCATTTGCCTTTGAAATAGTATATGTGTGTTTCTTCTCAATAAGGCGTCATCCAATACTGCAACTTTGATTCTGGATTTGAAGTGGCGGGCTACAGAGCAGCATTTTAAGGCGATATTACAGCAGGAGGACAGCCTTGTTATCCTTCTACTGTAATACCTGTGTCACATAGCACTCCTCCTAAACAGTTGTAGCCGTAGGATAACTTTCATTCTTCTACTGTAACGCCAGTGTCACATGACACTCCTCAGAGACCCATTGTAAGAGGCTGCGCAAAAGAAACCAGGATGAAAGGGAAGACACGTATACCAAAGGACGAGCGCTGAAGTACCAACTGGTAGTTCAGCACTCGTCCAACTACCAGTTGGTAGTTCAGCGCTCGTCCTGTGGTATATGTGTCTTCCCTTTCATCCTGGTTTCTTTTGCGCTGCCTCTTACAATGATGCTTAACCGACTAGCCCAAACAAAGTTATTGATCCTCAGAGACCTTTCCAGCGAAGGCATCTGATTTCACTTGAGGAGCAAAATATGAAAGGCATTAATAGTAATTTAACTGTAAACCTTAAGATTTTTGCCATTTCGGTGAGTATAGTTGCTCTAATTCACATATATTTGTCTAGGAGATTGTAGCGACCTGGTTGACTCAGATTTTTGGCTTGCTACCTGATGGCATGGCTAAACAACTCGAAAAGAATAGGATATAAGACATGAATGCATGCTGCACTAACAACTGTTTACATTATCAGTTTTCCACATTATATGGGTTGCACTGTATATACTCAGAAATAGAAAGGAGCCAAGTACAAAGAAAAGCAAACCAAACAACAAAGAGGTAACATGCGAAATGTTACCCTCTTTTTCTCATGCACTTAGCAGCAATGGTCATAGTGAAAAATAGCATAGCAATAAAGAAGCACTTGGCTTGTAACATGCGCACCTTTTTGGAAATACTAGAGTGTAGTGGTGCTTTTGCCATTCTAAGAAACTGGCTTGTCTGGCATGGCTCTGCATCTTGATGTGACTAATTGCATCATGTTTTGTTATGAAGGCTAGTGCGTTTTAGTGCTGGTTATTGCATTACTATTTCTACTTCCTCTGTCTACTAGTGAGTCGTCAGTGTGTGTTACACTTCCTTCTTTATCACATTTAAATTTTTTAGGTATTGCACATTTCAGTGTTGTGTCAAGGGCATGTGGAAAAGCTGGAATTACAGAATTGCTCTTAGCAAGCCCAGCCTCTTGTGTGATATACAGGCAGTGCTCCTACTGTTGCATACTATTTTTATTTTTGAATATTTGCTATTACACACACTAATCTGTGATTTTCATCAGCATGAAATCATTTTCCTAAATCATTTGTGCAGTTAATGTTATAAAAAGGCAAAGTACACAATTGCCGTTTTCACTTCTTTCTTACATCGGAACCTACTACTATTGCATGACACCATCATTGTGAGGGTGTAAGTTTTGTGTTTATTTTAAACAACTACATGACTTCTGACTTGCATGCTTCAACAGGCATGAAAGCATATTACCATATGACACTATGCAATCAACAAATGCAATTCGATCTTGGCCGCGCCGGTGTAATGTCGATGGAGGCAAAATCTAGAGGCCCGTGTACTCTGCGATGTATGTGCACATTAAAGAACCCGAGGTGGCCAAAATTTCTGGAGCCCTTCACTGCGGTGTTCCTCAAAGCCTGAGTCGCTTTGACGTTAAACCCGCAATTAACGCCTCATTCCTGGCTGTGACTATAGCATAGAAATTTTATTCCTGTGTTCTGTTTCCTGCAGGTGCATTCATTTATTGCTTCGAGATTGAAAAGGCTGTGTACAAACTCTGGACGGAATCCAGAAGGATGCAGTATTTCTGAAGCGGGCCACCACAACTGTGTGGTGAAGAGAAGCAGTGGTACAGCGCAGCTTCATTGGCAGCTGCTCAGGAGAAGGATATTGGAAGGCAAGGAAAAGGCTCTACAGAAGACACTCACGCAAGTGAAAATGGATGCACTCACAGGTGATTACTGGTTTTAGCTGGATTTAGCACAGAAGTATATATTCACTCCGTCAGTGTATTCGAGAATTGCAACTCAGGATTTGTTAGTGGTTTATTAGGAAGCACAAAACAAAGGGTAATAACAAATGTATGGGATGGAAGATAGTGACCAATTCACTGTAGGTATGTCATCATGTGAAGGTTTGTGTAGAAGAGGTTAATTGATGGGCATAGTTTGTAGCTCATGTGAGGGACAGTATAAATAGCTTAAAATGGCGAGGTTCTGAGACCAATGGGGCAGTGCATGAGCAGAAAAACTAGCCAGGAGTTAACAAATTTTCATGAATGCTCAGCTGTCATGCTTTAGAAATAAGGCTGTTGGTATTTGGCAGCCATGTGCTGTGAAGCTCGGTATTTTAAAAGTGTTGAGGCCTAAGAGATCTGATTCAGTGTTGGCATTCATGGGTGCTGTCACATTAGCCATCCTCCTTTAATGCAAATAGCAGCATTTGCTAGTTGTCTTTGCAATGGGATCATTGTAGCAGTGTATATCATAATAAATATATAATTTTTCTCCCTTAATCTTCAGGCACTGTCGCTACACACAAATGGATTCAAGCTGCCATCAAGGCAATGAAAGATATTCGACTTTCTCGGAAAAGATGCACGCTATGACGCGAGGGGCCTCCAGTGCGACTCATTCGCTGCTTTTGTCTACTAATAAAGCTAAGGTTGCTCTTAGGCAAATGTGAGCATTTTTTTTTGTTCTTTCAATACATACTTGCTCTTCGTGCTTCTCAAGAACATGAATCATGTAATACTTATTTGCATGCTGCTACGTACATACTACCGTGCTCAAATTTGAGAGACCCCTGTGAGTTCTTGCCGAATTTTACCAAACTGCATGTGGGCGCCGCCTGACGAAGCAATCCTGTTGTCGAGACCGATGCCCATATGCAATATGGGACGTTTCAGCATGCACTTGCATTGGTTTCTTAATTTTGCTCACGATAGTATGTCCAAACATTGAGCATCACTATGAAGACATGTTAGGTAACAAATTTGTTTCTGGATGGTTCACCCTTCCTTTGACATCATCATCCCGGAATGCTACACCAACCGCACCAGGAAACAGTAAACCAAAGCACACCAGAGCTGGTATCAGCCGGCTGAGTCACACCAGATGAGAACACACTATGCCATGTCACAGAACTCATTTCTGAAAATCTGGTCTCGAAACACCAGGAAGGGTAATTCGCCAATTTTCTTTTGTGCGAGTGTATCGCAGTGTTGTGATTTTGAGATCACCACACGCACATAGCGGATGCACTATGTAGCTCGGAACACTGTGGCAAAGTAATAAACAACCAGTAAACTTTCGACTGGATGTATTTAGATCTTTTAATAAACAGTCAGTTAAATGTGAACTGCAGGTCAATTAAATAAAAATGCCAAGTAATAAACTGGCAATTAAATGTGAACTGCAGGTTTATAAACAGTCAGTTAAATATGTATTGCCAGTCAATAAAATCTCTTTAGATCTATTGAGTTAAATTAATAAACTGCCAATTGGAATACGGTGGCCAATTTTAAATTGAAACTCAACACAAAAAAGTCTATAAACTGTCAATTAAACCACAAAAGAGTTCATAATAAACTGGCAATTAAATGTCAACTTAATATGAATTCAGTGTTAATTGACATGCAATTAAATGTGAACTGCAGGTATATGAATTAAATGTGAACTGCAGGTATATGAACAGTCAGTTAAATATGTATTGCCAGTCAATAAAATCTCAATTTGGATCTATCGAGTTAAGTTAATAAACAGTCAATTGGAATACGGTGGCCAATTTTAAATTCAAACTCGACAAAAAAAGTCTATAAGCTCTCAATTAAACCACAATACAATTTATTGCCGAGAGTCAATAAGTATTTAATTAAAACTGGGTAGAAATTTTTGTAAGGGGTGGGTTGTACCGTGGGTGTCTTACCAAGACTGCACCGCTTCCCTCTGGACTTTCACAGGTGAGCTCTTGCCGTTGTCGTCTGCTCTAGATATGCTTTTGTCGGGCTTTCCGCGCCTATTCGTAGCTGTAACCGTTTCATACGCACTTGGCTTCATGTTTCGGGATATTTTAGTAAATTGACTTGCCGCATGGTCAATTTAAAACCAACTGCGTTGCCTAACAGCTCTGAGCATGACATTAATGGGTTTTGCAGCACCGTGAAGCGAATTTGAGGATCCCCTCGCAACTGACAGTATCGAAACTCAACCATGTGTATGTGCACCGCATTGACTGTGCCTTAACTGAATTCACCCAGCAGTAGTTATTGCCGTTCTACGTATACATGACCGTCAATGTAGTTTTAGACTCATTTTGCTGCATCGCTCTCGTTACTCTTTGAGCATAGAAAAGCAGCTAGCCGCGTGGTATCAGGCGAACGTAACCGCACTCTGAGGCGCGGAGGCTTGGCGCGAGCATTTCCTGCCATAGTTATAACGTACTGCATTTAGGTGAAAGGAATCTTGGCGTATTGACGTTTGGAGTATATGGTATTCATTTGGGTGCAGTTGTATAACGTGGATGCTGCTTCATGTCCAGATGCAAAACGTGGGTGGAGTTCTGCCGCAACCACAGCCTGGAGAAGACGCCGTGCCAGCTGCGAGACCTGAGGGTTTCTTCCAAGCACTACGACGTGTATCTGCGGCCAGGACGGCTGCATCTCGATGCTGTGCCTACTCGAGGAAAGAGTGGCTGTATTGAATGTCCCTGCACTTCACTTTAAACTTCACTTCATGTATATTTTAGTTTGATTAGAATTGCTTCAAATTACTTCGGTTAGCGACAAGGAGCTGTCGAGGTTGTGCGCAGGCCTTATGTATGGTGTAATGCTCTAGCGTTGAGCAGATTTGTTGATGCTAAAGCTTGTTTTTAATACTGTCATGCAGGTGTGAACATAGCTGCTATATTCTGTCAGTTGAAGAAATGAAATGTGAAGAGTAATCCCCGTGTGCTGCATGGTCTATGTGTTGATGCGCCTACTTATGTCATGTCATGTTTGCCTCAATGGAAGCTGTCGTAGCATTGTTTTCTATACTTTTCAATTTCCTACCTGGCAACGTTCGCGGAACTTCAGGGCTTTTTCCTATCCGCACTGTGACCATTGAGATGAATAGCCAGCTTAAAAAAACTACTGCTTGAGCTGCCTGTGTCGCGCATTTTTTGTTGGTGTGCTTTATCACTGTATTTGTTTGGTTGTTGTAATAAACCATGAATATGAAAACCATACTTGCCGTACACGGTATTGCAAACTGTGCACTTGAGCCTGTGCTTTGTGCATCAAACTTTGATATACTCACAAGCACTGGCACCAGTATTTCCACCAAGGTTTCCACTACGAATCATGCATGCTTACCCGGCGTCTGCTAGTGTTGTTGCCTTTCTATGCTGCCTTCTTTGCCAGTCACTTTCACTGGGTTCCCAATTGCACATTAACAAGGCCATAACTAGCAGGAACTCGAGCACATTTGACTGGCAAATGTTGGTGCGCACTGAAAGGCAACCTTAAAGTGATACCGGATCGAAAATGCGGGTTCTATAAAAAGACCACTTCATAATTCGCGCCAAATGCATACGTATGCGTGACGTCACTCATACGTAGTTTTCCCCCCAAATTAGTGGCGCTGGGGTGCCCCCATGAGCCGCCATGTTTTAGACCAATGGGCGTCTATGGAGCCTTCGCTACCATGGTATATCTACCTTGGACAGTACAGCAAGAATAACGAACTGCGGTCTTACCAAGAAACAACCGTCGCAGCACCACAGCAGTACACAAAACGGACGTGCCCCCGAAGCTTGCAGACGCCGCAAAAAAATACAGCAGCTCACACCGTCAGTCCGTCGCTCACTGCCACCTGGACGTGCTTGCCCGTTGGCTTGACGCACTTAAAAAACGCCGCTGTTGCTGACGTAACTGCGGCCGTAGGCGCGCAGCACACGTCACTGCAAGCCAAGACATGCCAAGACCATACTCTTTTTCTTTTTTTATTTGGACGTTCAGTGCCAGCCTCTATAGTGCCATCTGGCGGAAACGGGGAAGCGCCGAACTCGGCCGCGAAAGGGCCCGAGTGTCTGCTCTCTACTTTTATGTTACTCTATGGAAGTATACTATACGGCAATCTAACACCACAGCTTTCGAGCTGCATACGGATACCATGCCACGGCTTGACTAAGATACTAAACTTAGGCTTATAGGCATGGATATAGCTGGCCGACCGCAAATCTAAATCACCCGTGAAATTGGGCTACAAAGATGCGTCCGTGCGTAGAGAGAGGAAGGCCGGGTACAAGATGAACCAAGAGAAGGGTGACCCCCAGTAACCATGCCCGAAGAAGACCTTGCCATCGTTGCTGCAGTCAGCTGCGAGCCGGCGCTGAGCCTCGCCCATGTCAAAAAGGAGCTGGGACTGCTGCTGTTTTTCTTGACGCTATCTACAGGCGACTCAACGAAGGTGGCCTAGGAAGCCGCATTATGTGTCAGAGGTCTTGGCTTAGCCAGAGAGATAAATTTGCCCGCGATAACATTTCTTGGGGTTCAGAAGAATGGCGGCTTGTCGTCTTTTGTGACGAGTCTACGCTTGTGAGCCGCAGAGACCAGCAGCAACGCGTTTGGCGACTGGTTGGCACACGGTAAGGCGCACGTTTTTTGCCTATGAACAAGTTTTCGCATCGACGCTAAACGAAGAAAAGAATAGACATGCATAAATTAAACTCGCCATGGACAACTCGGCCACTGACACATGCGACAAGAGGCATACTGCTTAACACATTATATATTCAACTTTTTGACTCATAATGCTTATGAATAGGATCTCACTGGGTAAATGAAGCAGTTTAGAAATAGAGACAGCGATTAAAACACCAAAACATAATTCACAAATTTTAGCATTTAAGATAATATTGTAACGTGGCGGTGATGGCGATGAAGGGACCCCAGCACCTCCACCAAATGTAACGTGGCGGCCAGTCGAAGAATGAGGCGTGGTGTACCATGAACGAGAGATGATTTAATGGACGCTGGCCTAGCGCGAGCGCTCCGTCCCGCGCCACTGCCAGCTTCGTCTTCGTCACACTATGAAATAGAACCTGTGGCTACAAGCACAATTTGTCTGTTTCAGCTACCATATTTCATTTGTTACTTTTAACTTTGATACCGAAGCCAACTTCGCACATATTTCCTACAAAAGCGCAGCCTCTTTTTTGGTGAAACGAAGGATGTGGAACAGCCCACACACCATCTTTGTTTTGTAAATTTTTCAAATTTCTTTTACGGTCAGTCGGGCACCAGGTTCAAAAGCGAGACCAACTAGGGAACACTGAAGTGTGAGCGTTGTCCTGTGTACTTGTGCTCCTTGTGAATGCGTCCTTTTCGCTGGTTTTCTACATACCATGCACCAACTGGCCCAACAAGCTACGCTTCTTCAATAATGTGAGAATACCCCTCGAAGAACCATATACATTAGTATGCAATCCTACTGGCGATGGTTATCAAACTGCCATTCAGTGGAATATGCTACGTATGAAACTGTGCAATGCGGACCAGAAACAAAGCTCTTTTATTCACTCTTCGAGAAGTCCGCGATCAGTGTAGAGGCTTTGCGGTCAGCAAGCAGTGTGGTCATGGACACTTGCTGGCAGTGAAAGCCGGTGGAGACGCTGAGAACTCTGTAATGACAAAAGGAAAATACAGTCACACGTGTGTGTTGGAGGGGAGGGGGTAGTTAGCGGAGTTTAGCTTGATGAACGCAGCTTTCACTTGACACTGGAGAAGCCATTGTAGATAAGAGCAGGGATGACTGACGTATTTCGCTCGGTTCACTGCCAGAGAGGTTTTGCGGAGAGCTGGGCGCACATTGATATGTGAATGGTTTTAATACACTGGCAGAAGAAATAGACTTATTTTTGCAAAGCACCGTCGTCTCAGGTCGGAAAGACCTGCGAGGCCCAACGTGACTTGCCGGCAATAAGCAGGCGGGCCGAGCTCTCCGTACAGTGCGCCGGTAGTACAATGCATATAATGCATTCTCGTTTTTAGGCTGTAGGTCGGTGTACCTATATTTTCCTAATTTACAACTAAAAAGTGAATACGTCTAGCTCTATCGTGAGGCCATTCATTCAATGTATTATTCTTCCCATGAAAAAAAAAAAACTATTCTGAGCATTATTTGCAACGGTTGAAGCGTCTTGTTTATCGGCAATTTTTCTTATCATATATGCTACCTAATCACGATGACGCCTGTGTGGAAATTGTAATTAGAGAACTTTTCTCCTTGCTCCTCGCCTAATGCAGGTGCATTTGCTCTTAGTCGGGTCCGTATTTTTTCAGTTATTCCACTTCTGCAAGTTGGACGAATAGGCATCGTTGCAAAGATATGTTTACTGGGCGTCAATTTCATGCAACCTGGTTATTATTTTACTTCTCTTGCCTCTCTTATTGCAGGGATGAAAATGCTAGGTGTTTCCTGTCGGCGGGTCTCTCCGCTTGTCCTGCCATGAAGTTTTTTTCTTTCCTGTAATGCGACGACCATTTTTTTTTTCAGATATGACCCTGAGTATATTCATCAGGTGGCAGCGAGCGGCAGATGCTCATTCAGCGTCTGGGAAGACAAGTGATGGCCTAGGCTGTTTGGACCACTTTGAAGGAAATCTGACTTCTGAGAACTACCTGGACATCATACCGTACGTTCTCCTCCTTTTTATTTTAGACTGGTTCTCTCCAGGCAGCATGTTCCTGTTTCAAAAGGACCGTAGTCCCATCCACGTGGCCAGGTGTGTTTTCGAATTGAACGCAACACCTTTACTGCAGTGCGCCTGTACTGGTCTCTCTCTTCGCCATTGAGAGTTAGTACTCGATAACAAGTGGAAAAACCAGGAAACAAAAGAGCACTTGGGAACCTGTGATATTTTAGTGATATTGCCTGACAAATGGGAAATATTTATTTATACCGAAAAATGTGAAATTACAATTCGTCGTTAAGCAAGCCTGAGTAAGGTGTGTACATGCTTTCTGAAGAGGCATGTGTTTCATTGGATTCAATGAGAGAATGTTGGTAACTGGCCTGAAGAAACTCTAATAAGATTTTTCTGCAATGGTCTTCCTTCTACTTGCTTGCGGCATGAACGTTTTTGATTCGCACCACTTGTATATAATTTTTTTCTTTTTTGATGCAGCTTATCGGCATAATCTCAGCAGATTATGGTACACAATACCTGAGCAGGACTAACCAAAAGGCTGAGCGCTTTTCTACACGCAAGAATATCGTTTAACGTTACGCCTTAGTAGCGAGGACCGCACGTTTTACGCGTTGGCTAGTCTTAAGACATTTAGTGAAAGCCGCCGTAGTGTTATCATTTACCATGAAGGACAGCGCAGAATGTTGGCAACAGAATTCTGGTGATAGTGCCTGTGCAATAGGAAATAGAAATGCACGGCAGACAACTGTCGATTTTTACATGCGGAGATAAGGGCTGGTCAATCTTTCTCGCAAAAAGAAATATTCTTAATCGGCTTTCTGTTCAAATATTCTTTTTGTTTTTGTAATATTGTTTTTACCCAAGAACGTAATCGGCACGCTTGAGAACCTAAGTTTGCAGCTGCTTCCATGGCCTCCCAAGCGGGCTGACGATTGAACAAATTTGGGGCATGATGAAGAGAAACCTCTCCAAGCGCGCATTTCAGAGCAATGTAAGGAAGAACCCTGGACGGCCATCGGTGACGAATGGGAGAGGTTGAGAGTAATTCCAGGCCTTGCTCCCCGTTTGTATGCGTCTATGCGCCGGCGGCTTGAAGATGCCGTTCATGCGAACGGTGCATTCACAAGGAACTGTGGCGTGGAAGAACCGTCGTAGCATGTCTGTCCGCAGAAGAAACGCCCAAGCAAACCAAAAACCTCTCATAGACGTCTAGCTAGACGTCTCTGAGAGGTTTTTGGTTTGTTGGGGCGGACGTAGTGTGCTATATGATTGCCTGTGGTTCCGTCAAAACTGCTTCAGGAGGGAACCATTTGCGTTTTTTTTGCGTAAATAAAGTGTTATTTCATGTTTTCTGAACACCACTGGTCTTCATGCATTTTGTATATTCCAAATGACTCAGAAATATGCTCTCAGCGTACAAATAAATCCGCTCAGATGAACTTATAGCCTGAAAGAAACATTAGGTATGGGGAACAACTAAGACATATCTGCAGTTCTGCCTAAAGAAGATGTTGACACAAATCAGAACTAGGCTGAGCATTTTACTCAATTTCCAGGTGGAATAAAAAAAATTTCTTTGACTAAAGTTTTTTTTTCATTTCAAATTATGGTGAGTAAAGTCGAAGACAATTTTCATTCTTCACTCCATGCTAACCATGCCATCCATAAAATAATTCCGCGTTCATTCATTCACTTCTATTTGTAAAGCAAGAGGTTATTTTCAGCACCGTTACATAAATATATGCGTGCATAAAATGGAGAATCATCATTTACAGTTGAAGACCTGAAACCGGCATCGCCTATCATCTAGGTCGAGCAAAGGCCGACAAGAAAACACACATCATCTTCGCGTTTCCACGCGACCACACTACTTCACTCCTGTCATTGTCCAAGACTACGGCCGTGACAGTGTTTTCTTCGTAACAGATTAATTTTAGTGCCGGCCGTGGTTTGTCCGTCCAGCTGGTGAAGCTTCCAGGCGAATACCTGACTATAACGTCAAGAGGCCACGCACAGGAAGGAAAATGTATTTAGTTTCGCTTTTATAGGTTTATCTATAACCTCAACATTGCTTTGTGGCCAAGAATCGGGCTTCAAAAAAAGGTGCCCTCGAAATATCACTCTTGACGCTTCTCTGACCACGGTCGGACCTCAACCTGCGACAAAAGCGAAGCCTTGTCATGGCGCATGTGGCAAACTTAGGTACAGAGCGCATCGGCCTCCACAACGTTGGATAAGGGTGAACGTGCAATTTAAATGTTTTCTAACGTATAATCCCCCCGGAAAACCTGTCAAGCAGATGAGCAGCTCAAATTGAGAAACGTAAAAACTGTTCACAGAGTTCGGGGGCCGTGTGCGTAAGTGGTTGTTTCTATAACGTATTTTTAGATTCGGGATAAAGTAATCCCGTCAAGAGAGTGAAAAGAGTCAAGTCTGCGGAATTAACAGTGGTACGCGGAGTTCTTTCTTAAAACGGAAAGATTACTTACAATCCAGTGCAAGAAGGCATCGACAATCACGGAAAACATTACACACCTTTCCGCGTAATCCAGAAGAGAAAAAATGCAATATGTAGCAAGAGACACACTTCAAATAGATGCAAAGCTGCCTCATTTTTCTTCTCCCCCAGCCGCATGAACCGTCATCACGGAAGAAGCATTAGAAAAAGTACATTCAGTTTTCGAGATCTGATCCCCATCTCAATTTCTGACACTCGAAACGTGCAGAAACACTAGCGTTTGCTCGTTCGTTTGAAGAGACGAGAGCGGCTTACCGAAAATAAACACGCGTCGTTCACCGAAAGTGAGCGAAAAGTTTTTCTGTTTGCTCATATAAGAACCTGTAGGAGGCTGGCTGATACAGTCATCTGTCCTGGGTACCTTAGCAGCTGCCACAGTCTGAGCCCCGGCCACCTGCCTCAGCTGGTCCCCGTGCTCAGAGCTAGACAGGAAGATAGCGAAGCGCGCGGATTTGCGCCGTAGAGCACAAAAGGAGCGTTGAGTGAGTTTTGCCGTGCGCAGCAGCGCCCTGCCTCAGTAGCACAGCGCTCAGAAGGCCAAATGTCGTACGACGCACATGCTACCCACTTTTTACCATCAGAAGAAGGAGGGCGAAGGAGCAGTCTGACGTCTGCCAGTGAACGCTCGCAGTCGGAGAGCAGCGGCCGGCGACCGTAGCGCCGCCCCTCGCCAGCAAGCAGGCCAGCGTTAGTGCTCGGTTACTTTTAGCAAAGACAGTACATGTTGACAGCACAGCAAAACGTTTCGCAAGACTACCTGCATAATGCCATTGAATGTGAATTTGGCAACAGTGTTATGCAAATGTTACTAGTATACCATATACCATTTCTCCCCAGTCACCTGCGTGACACCGTGCCAAACCAGAGGCTCCACGTCTTGGAGCTTAAACGTCTGGTTTTGACTGGCCACGAAACGCTTGACGTCGCTCCCAACAAGCTCTATTGGGTTTGGGTTCAGTCGGCACTGGTAGGGTGACAGGCGCACAGAGAGATGGCCAGCAGCTTCGGCGATGCAGTCCACACGGTATCGCTTCCCACTTGTGTTCACATTGTTGACAAGTTTTATGAACTCGGCCTTCACCATGCCGCTGGTCCACGCGACACCTTTTCGGGACAGCTAAGCCAGTACGTCTTTTTTGAGGCTACTCATCAGCCGCACTTTATCCTGCTTTACAGAATGATATGGCGCGTTGTTCATCACTGTAACGCTGCCGGGTGGCAGTAGTAGTAGAAGCTTCGGGGAAAAATAGTTTTTGCAGTGCTCCCCTTTCATTTGCTCGTCGTAATCGCCCGAGTTTTTCTTACCTCGGAAAACATCCGCTGCGCCTTCGACGAAACCTTGCTCACTTCCGTAATGCGTTACAACAAGCCTGCCACCTTTGCCACTGAGGTTTTGTAGATCAATCGACAGTCCGGATCGATGCGCTTGAGGCACAGATTGGATGGTCCAGAGTCCACACTCGACTTCGCGTGTGGCCGGCGTTCACCCACGTTTCGTCGGTGAAGAAAATAGGCCTACCCTGGCGTCGCAGCTCCGCTATATGGCGCAGGTACCGGCAGCGACACGGCGCAACGTGCGTCGCTTCGGTTCGCATCGCATTCCGAGAGCGCTTCTTGTATCGGAAGCCAAGTTTCTTCAGCATCCTCTGCATTGTCGCTGTGGACACGGTCAGTAGCGTGCCGTCCTTTTCGAAATGCGCCACCATCTTCGCGATAGGTGGGATTTTCCTTCTTGAGAAAAAGCTGTGTACTACCCTTCGCAACACTCTCAAGTCAAAATCGTCCAGATTCTTCGTCCGCTCGCGGCCTCTTCCGCGAGCACGCTTGTTCGGTGACAACACTCGGCCCGCCTTCAACGTCTGCGTTGTCCACTGGTAGAGCGTTCGCTCGCTCACCTTCGTGAGTTTTGCCGTCCTCTTGATGAGAGAATTTGTACTCGAACTGTGCCCGCACTCGACGCGAATCTCTTCAAGAACATTTAAAGCCAACTGCTTCACCTGCTTCGGAAAACAGCGCACTGCCGGTGTAGAGCACACAGGTGACACAACCGACTCGGCCGATGCCATGTTGGAAAATGGCGACACATCAATACCTCGCAGCAGGCCTCCGCAGAGCTGTGTCCGTACGGGCTTTGTTTATTAATACCATAAGAGATTGAAACACTCTTTACCATTTAAATATACCTGTCCAAACTACGTTTTAAATTGCTATGCTTATCGTTTTGATTAATACTCATATACTGCTGAAATATTTTAGGGAATATATTTTGTGTTCCTGCAGCACTGATTGCACGAGAGAGCTCTGCCTTCGGTAGTGCTGCAAACATCTTGTGAGACGAAGTATAGATCCTCTGTGCGTGCTGGGAACTGGAGCCCGTGGCTCAGCCGTGGTTGCTAGCAGTAACTTAGTTCTGTAGGATATTTCTGAAATTTAATACTTTACTTGCACATGAAAAAAAAGAGGTCTGGTGCCTTCCAATTGTGCAGGCCACTTCTTTTCACAACGGGAGCTGAGACAAGCAATTAATAAACAATAAAGAAGAAATGGACACGCCAGAAATACGCACAGTACATGAATATTCCTTAGCGAAAAAGAGGATGTGCTTAAAATGCATTTCAAACATATTGTATTAATTTCATATTTATTTCGCATTTTTTGTCCCTGTGCCTAAACTGCAATACGAATGCTTTCTAAGTATACTAGGAGTAATATTTGAACGTTCTTTAAAATACGTGAAAAGTGCATTTTTGCCCACTTAGCATATTGTCACGTGCTGCTCACTGACGGAGTTGGTTAACGTCGCGACGGAACCTGACACACCTTCTTCGAAACGGGCGAGTTTGAGGCCCCGGGGCAACACAGCTGGCTCTTCAGAGTGGTTCACTGTCCACAGCTCGGTACGGCCTCTCACCACGGGAACGACGCAACGAGGCACGACGATACTCTTCTTAGAGCAGGCGAGTGTCGTAGGCTCTACCACAGCTTCAAAAGATTCGCACTGATTGTGAATAGAGGAAACCCGCACGAATTCTGCGGAGAATGCTGGTACAATAGTGTCTTCTTCCACCGCAAATGCTCCAAAATCCGGTGTCGAGTTATCCACAAGAGCTGAAAGTAGTGAAGAATTCAAAGCAATTTCTCCCGTACGACAGTCTAAAGTTGCACCACACTCTTGCAGAAAATCAATCCCAAGAATCACATCATGCGTTGACCGTGGTAGCACTGCGAATTCTGTTCTAACGTAACAATATTTATAATACATTAAAAATATACCAAAAATATACATTAAATACATTAAAAATAGAAAAAATATACATTGAATACATTAAGAATACTTAAAAATACATTTTTTAAGCCTTCGGCTTAAAAAAGGTCTCCTGGTCGGCTTTACAGAATGATAAGGGTTAATGCTTGAACTGCAGAACAAATTGTACACGCTTTGTTATCATCAATAAAGGGGTGCATGAGATTATAAGGTCAGGTGACGGAATGGGAATGGCAAAGATACCTACACAGCAAATCAGGGCGAAAGTGCCGTAGCAAACTTGAAATGTTTCGACAAGCACCATACTTGGCTTGCCTTATAAGGGTGTCCCAGCTAACTTGAACCAAGATTTATAAAAAAACTAAGCGTTCTTCACAACTGAAACCCCGTGGATGTTGTTAAGGTTTATCTTAAGTTACATTACCATTTTTTCTCACGTCCTATTTGAATAATCAGTCGAGATAAATAAAATAACTTTTTAAATATTGCTTGAAACGTTCAGGCCTCAATAGGAAAGCTGTGGAGCTCCACAAATATTGTCCAACACAGGCACTTCCAACGAGAGAGACTTAGCGTAGCCGTTTTTATTCGGGAATAACGTTGTGCTTGTGCGCGTTGTGCTTGGTTCCAAGATAAGCGTCAGTGGGTAAGCGAGGGTATATATATATATATATATATATATATATATATATATATATATATATATATATATATATATATATATATATATATATATATATATATATCCTCACTTATCAGATATTTATGTATTGTCTTTAGTGTATATTTAATCATTATATATATATAAGAGAGAAGCCAACAACCACCGAAACCAAGGAACACAAGGGATTTTTTATTAATTTATTTATTTTGTGCTTTTGTTCGATTTAGAATATTACTGAAGATGTTATAGCTTAAAGCTAATTGATTAGAAAAGCAGAAGAAAAAACAACCACATGCCGCCGGTGGGATCCGAACCCACGACCTCCGAATTACGCGTCCGGTGCTCTACCGCTGAGCTATGGAGACGGCTGTCAAATCTTCTGCTTTCGGGGGTATTTATGTTTACAAATAACCTAACCTTGAGAGTCCATGGTAGAGAGAGGGTGCGGTAGATGGTCTTTGGCGATCACAAAATGAACAAGGGAGGGGAAAACCTCAGGTTGCTTGAGCCAACGTTTCGACAAGGGGACGAAGACGAAGACAAGTCCCCTTGTCGAAACGTTGGCTCAAGCAACCTGAGGTTTTCCCCTCCCTTGTTCATTTTGTGATCGATAACCTTGAGAGTGTTCATCAGCGCCACCCACGTTCTTAAGCGGCGGACGTAGCACGTCCTGAGTTCGCTGATGTGACGTAGAAGGTCATCGAACGGCGAGGGTGGAAGTTCTTATGCTTCCTATGGCATCAAGGCTATATATATATATATATATATATATATATATATATATATATATATATATATATATATATATATATATATATATATATATATATATATATATATGTGACGATGGCTCTTTTTTAAACATGTGTTTTCAGAACTCCCTAAGAAAATCTTGTACGCACAGGATGGATAAAAGTTTTAAGGAGCAGACAAAAAGGCTGACTGATGCTGGGTACCCCGCCGATGTCCAGGGGCGCGATTACGAGTCGCTCGAAATCGTCTCAATCGGAAAGTGTCTCAAAAAGTGTCTCATTTGCCCCGTTCCTATTGGTCGGTCGTGACCAGCGGCCATATTGTTTTTTTGCGTCATCTGCCGACGTCATAAAACGGGCAGAAGTGTTGACGTTGCTTACCTAATTATGCGAGCCGAATGAGACGATTTTTTGCGACAGGAACGATTGGTCTCAAACCGCTCGAGACAGAAAATGGCGGGTTGTTTACATGGCCGGTGGCCGCGCGAGCAACGGTGTAAGAGGGTGCATGAAGACGGTTTTGACGTGCCGGACGAGTTGTTTCGTCGTTTTGACATAGGAAGGAGCACAATGGCTATGCGACGAACTCGCCGTTGAACTTGGAGGTGTGCGGGTGAGTGCGCGGTCAGTGGAGCGGCAAGTCTGTGCGCGCCTTCGCCGCCGGTGGGTTTCAAGAAACCGTCGGAAATGAAGTAAACGTCGGCGTAGCCCAACCGACTGCAAGTGTTTGCGGTGACCACTGTCAAAGTTAAGTCGCAGAAGGTGCGCGCTTTCCGGCGAGAACCCCAAGACAAGGCGGCGGCGAAGGAGGACTTCCTTCGCATAAACTTTCGCCATCGCAGTATCCCCGGCGGCGTCATCCGAGCATCATCCGAACGGAACGGCAGCAACACCAACACGAATGTCAAGTGCTTAATCCGTAGCGGGCGGCATGAGTTGGTTACGAGGCGTCGTGAGCGATTGTTGGCGCAGTGACCGGGCGCGTGCCGGCTCTTAATTCCCACAGTGAGATTGCAAGCTCCCAGCAGCTGCACTGGTCTGCTCCCGTGTGTCGGCAGTTGCTACAGTGTGATTATTCATGGTCGCCTGGTATTTTCTGAACAAAAATAAATAGAACCACGCATCGCCTTAAGAGCACATTTGTCGTCGATAGAGTTCACACTGGCGAGTCGCGGAGGTCGCGCTACAGGCTTAAATCGATTTATTACGCTCCCTCCCCGCTTTACATGTACTTCAGAAACCGTAACTAATTGACCGAAATCGGACGCCTAGAATACTAGCGCGACGTTTGCAACTCGCCAGTGTGAGCTTGCCTTGAAGCTGCCTTCGCCGGTCTTCGAGCCAAGCGGTCCTTGCAAATTGATTTCGGCAGGCTCGTAGCGATCACTGCCTTTAAACAGATTTTTCCGCGCACTTAAGACGTCTGCGCAGTACTTTGATTTTACGTAATGTGTAAAAAAATAGGACAGCCGTCGAATCAGCTGATTTTTTTTTCTGGCTGCCATGTTTACGATGGGTGAATATGTGGGTGGAGGGATAAGCCTGAATGTAGCTGAATCCTTTGAATCAAGCGGCAGCTCACGCCACCTAGCCGACGCTTTTCCAGCGTCAGTGCACTCTCGCGGCAGCAAAAGTGACTGAAGAGCAAACTTAATTGCAGAACTGAGGACGCTTCTTGTTTTGCTTAATGTTGTTAGGTTTGAAACATAGTTTGTTGTGAAAATAAAACATTGTTCATTTTATTAACGTCTTGTTTACAGCAAAACGTTTGCATACGGTCCCCTATTGCGCAACTAAATGCTTCCTGGGTGGAGCCCTGCTACTAGCCGCTAAAGCCCCTAGCTAGGGACTTCACTGGCCACCGCTGATTGGTTGACTCCGCGTTCGCATCTCGCGGTGTCGTCATTTTGACGTCAGAGTCTCAAAATTGAGACGATAACTCGTAATACCGTCCCTGAGTCGTGCTCATTGCCGGGGTTCATAGCATAAAGGAAGTGAGAACATCCGCCTAGACATTCACGATTCTGTTGTGAAAATCGCCGTTGGTTCTAAATTTACCGCGACTAGAAAGCACGTCTAGAATGTGCCATCATTGTTACGTTTAACTTACGTTTGGCTACGTTCCCTTCCACAAACAAAAACCTATTGACGACCGTTCGCGATGCTGCCAATGCTACTGCCTCCTCAGCTGATCGATAGGAATCTCGCATTGGTGCTGCAGTTCCTGTTTACATCTGAATTGTTTTAGAAACGGTATTTTTTATGTGTGGTAATATTTATCTTGAAAGATAAAAACTTTTACTTTGCAAGCTTACTTCGCTACGAAAAGTCATAGAGTTTCTAAAAACTGTATGCAAATAAAAAGTCCCAGTGGTCCCAATTAACGTTGGTCCTATAGTAGCACTCAGTCACTCAGTATCCTTCTACCGGTGCTTACGGATGGCGGCGCCATCTGGAAGCGGCCAATAAAAGCGCCCGCTCAATATCACATATGCGCCCATGAACGTGGCCAGAGCTTCTGTTACCATTTAATTTGTCACTCAGATGGTTATTCAGTGGACCTTCTTAATGCATTTGTTTCACTGATTTTGTTGCCAGGCGGTAGTGCGTTTGTCAACAAACTCGAATTTTTAAACTTTGCAATGGTTCGTAACTTGAACAGAGCTCACATTATTGTCCACGGGCGTCACCGCAATGCGTCAGTCGTGAATCAGTCAGAGCAGTTTTTTTTTGTTTGTTTAAGGAGCGTCTTCGTTTGAAGCTAAAGGCGCGGCTCGTGGTTCGTTTTAGAACGGGTGTGCTCATAGAGAAACATACTTACGTAAGTTTGTTTCTCTAGGGGTGCTTGCGTACATGGCTGGTACATGGTGCATGGGCGGTAGTTAAACGTGATGTAGGAAGCTGGCAGAGGGATTAACAGAGGGCTTTGCTTAGGTATTTTCGCGGGCTTTTACGTTAGGTGGTCGACCGGACGATGGGTTGACAAGCCAGGAAAGCCAGTGAGGACGGGAGCCAGTGCAGTGCGAGTAGTGCAAGCGTTGGTGTCATCTGGACGAGACGGACATCGAAGGCTGTGTAAGAGATTTGAGGAGGCGGCTCGGACGATGTAAGGAGAATGAACAACATTAAGGAACTCAAACAGACCTAAAGGTGCTGAAGATGGAGCGAGAGAGGCGGACTGAGCGAGAACAATGGCTAGATAGAGACTCGGGTTAGGGTGAATGGAGAGCTGTAAAGACCGCGGAACTTTCTTTACGCTGCGCTCGGCCCTCTTGCGCACCGATGCCGCTAGAGGAGAACGTGGAAGCTCAGCCCATGGCTCAGCCCGTCTCAGCCGCACCGATTGCACTCGTCTGGTATCATGGAGTTTTTCTTATCAAGCCTGGTATAAACACAGCTAGTTCAGCCGCTGGGCTCCTTCTCATATTGCGCGTCTTGGACGTCATCACATCGAACGGTGCCATCAACAAAGGTAAAGGCAGAAGCTCGGGCAGGTTGGTACAACTTTCTAAGCAAAAATATTTCGCTCCTGGCGGATTAAACTTGAGCTGCTAGCCAGCGCCTTGTGTGTCATTTTCTTCCTTCGTCCAGTGTTTTGCGCTGTTTACCTTCCTTGAGAGAGGTAAAGGGAAAGATGAAAAGTCTCGCGCTCACATGCGCATGCGCCGCCCACTGTGCAGCGCGTATCCCCCCCCTTCCCCCGCCTCGTACCAATTCGGGCGACAGCCTTCTATCGCGTCTTCCTCCTCTCATCTTTCCGTGCAGCTATGAACCTAACCGACCACGCAGTGATTCCGGCACGCGGCGCACCAGCAGCTCGCAGTGTGAAACAAAGGACCAAGAAAAGCAAGTAACGCCCGCGCCTGGTGTAACTGCGGGGTAGCGGCTGAGTGCTTGGCGGTGTTGAGCTAGCTTGCCGAATTTCTCGTTCTTATTTTCTGTGCCTGCTCCTGTTATAGGGTGATTGGGCGCGGGACGACGGCTTAATGTCTACCTCTTCTCCCGGCCAAGGGTTTTCCCCTTGGTCGGCCTCTCTTCCACAGGACCAGCTGCCAATCGATGTCTTTTTTCGCAGTGGAGTAACCAGCATTCCTGTGGCTTTAGTTCCTGCTGATGGAGGCGCGATTTGTTTGAACAACCCGGAAGCAGTGCAGGTGGCCCTTCAGACTACATCGCCTCACTACATGCGAATCACAGATGTGCGGCAGTTCGGCAAGGGTGGGATATTGTGCAGGTCACCGGACAAGGATTGTGTCGCCGACCTTTTGAAGTGTACCTCCTTCGCCAACCACCCGGTGAGCGCATTTATTCCGCCTCATCTAGCATGTTCCAAGGGCTTAGTCCGAGGTGTTGACTCTCGTTTGAGCCCTTCGGAAACGCTGGAGAACCTCTCGTCTGCGGGCGTCATTGTGGTCCATCGTTGCAGCAGAATGGTAGAGGGGGTGAAAATACCTACAGAGTCCGTCATAGCAACATTCGCAGGAGTAGTGTGCCCTTCAGAGATCAAAGTGTGGCCACTAGTGTTTCGAGTTGACGCATTTAACTCTCGTCCCCTTCAGTGTCAGAACTGTTGGAGATTTGGCCACAGCGCCAAAGCCTGCAAATCGGGCTCACGATGATGTGCATGCGGCGAAAGCCATGCTAGAGAATAATGCCCTGAACAGCAAAAAAAATGTTGCCTGTGTGGTGGTGCCCACTCTGTCAACTGTCCTGTTTGTCCTGCACGAGCTCAAGAAGTGCAAGTTCTAGAGATTATAGATAAATGTCGATGCACGCGACGAGAGGCCTTTGCCGCAGTCAAAGATAGAGCCTCATGTTATTCTAGTGCGGCTGCCAAATGTCCACCTGCAATGGACGCCTCTTGGACACAAGCCATTACCGCGGCGGTTGAAAAAGCAGTGGCGAATGCAATGGAACGCATTATGGAAACTGTATCCACGTGCATTTCACAGGTAGTAGCTACCCAGATGACTAATCTGCTGCAAGCGCACGCCGCTCCGCTCTTGTCCTCTATGGTTTCGGCTGCTCCTCCACCATCTGTGGACATCAATAGCGCTCCAAAGGGCCAAAGTCAGCATGAGCGACAAACGACTCATGAAAAATCTCTCCCGAACAGTGTTAAGGACGCATCCTCTGATGAATGTGTTGAGATGGAATTCGATACCCGCTCCCAAAAAACGAAGTGGGTCTCCTTTGAGTGTCCCGGATCCATCTTGTCACCAGTCCAAGTCCAAGAAAAGTCATGCAAATCAAAATCCTAAGACCGGGATTCTCGAAGCGGCAGTTGCCGCTGCAGCACTCCCGCCAAGATAGGGTCGTTAAGTGTTCTCCAATGGAATTGCCGATCTATATCCTCAGCTTCAACAGATTTAATATGCCTATGCAATCAACTTCAACCGGATGTAATTGCGTTATAGGAAACATGGCTTACTACAGATATTAATTATCATCTTAAACATTACCGTTCGTTCCGGCTGGACAGGTCTTCACGAGGGGGAGGGTTGTTGTTGCTGATTTCCTTAAAGTTTTGTCACAGGGCCTTGATTTCTTTTCAGTATGCGGACAGTCAGTGCGAAATACTTGCGGTTGATCTCAATATCCGAGGTCAACAGCCCTTCACTGTAGCTAACGCATATTTCCCTTCAGGTGTGCATGACACTCGGCCCCTTGACTCATTGATGTCTAGCAGCAGATCTCAGGTTTTATTAGTTGGGGATTTTAATTCGCACCACGAGACGTGGGGGTTTAAAACAGATTGTTTCGGCTCTAGACTATTTGATGGGTTTGCGACAACAGCATAGTCTGCAACAACTCAGGAATGCCTACATTTCTACGGGGTCGGTGCCGGTCTGTGTTAGACTTAACTTTTTCCTCCCCAGGAGTCTCTGTCACGTCTTGGGCGCCTGTTGACTGCGCGACAAACAGTGATCATCTACCGATTAGTTTCAGGGTTGCGTGTAACTTAACTCTTCCCGAACGACAACAGCGCACCTTCATAAATTACAGTCGCTTTAAAGACACTCTCAAATCAGCTCTCACAATCGATTCGGCCCGAAACACCACTACAAATTCCGAATGTAAAGCTACACATATATGCACAGTGTTGGAACGCGCAAGACAACATTCTCAATTCATTGTCACAGGATCCAAGGATGCAATCACCAATAATTGGTGGAATGCAGAGTGCACGCGTGCCTATAGGCGGCGGAAAGCAGCCTGGAAGAAACTCCTCCTAAATCAATGCCCAAAAATTTGGTTAGATTATAAGTATGTCGCAGCAACATTTAAGCGTACTATCTCCCGCGCGAAGGAGGAGTATATTACAAGTCATTATGATTTTCTTTCTCAGTCAGGGAATAAACGGGCCTTGTTTATTTTTATGAGGAGAAGGAAAGTGATTCCACCGGCTGTCAATATTGAATCCCTCGTTCAATCCCCTGCTGACATCGCTAAGGCCTTAGAGGGAATTGCGGGTGGCCTAGAACATCGATTCACATCTGCACTTTATTCTCCAGCTACATTCTCATACATCTCAAGTGATTTCATTGAGGTCACTATGCCTGAGCTTTCGCAAATCGTTCTGCGCCTATCACCAGCGGCTCCTGGCCCCGATAAGGTCACTACATCTATGATTAAAATTTTGTTTACCGAATCTCCTGAAGATCTATTGGCTCTGGTTAACCATTCCCTTAAAGGTCCATGGATACCCCATGAGTGGCGTCTTACGGAAATAGTTCCACTACTTAAAAAACAAGGGGAGGGTTTCACTTCTGACAACATACACCCGATTTCATTAACATCGAATTTAGTGAAATTGGTGGAACGGGTCCTGCTTCGTCGTATCATGTATTTCATTTCCGCAAATGATATCTTGAATCCTTGTCAAATTGGTTTCAGGCCGGGCTGTTCGATTTGGTGTGCCCATACTGACCTTGAGAGCCGTGTTAAATTAGCTCGCAGCACTAAACAGTTTGCCGCGCTTGTCACTCTGGATATCAGTAAAGCCTACGACAGCGTCGAGTACTCGATGCTGTTACACAGATTACAGGTCTTTAATTTCCCAAACTATTTCGTAGCCTGGATGTTTGCTTTCCTGGAAAACAGAGAATTTTATTGCTGCCGAAATGGTGTTTCTTCAAGGAAATTTCGACAGACAAGAGATGTACCGCAAGGCTCAGTTCTTTCCCCTGTTCTTTTTAACATCTTTCTAAGCTCCATTCCATGCATCCATAATGTGACAACTTACGTGTACGCTGACGACATCGCATTTTTTGCTTCTGCAAAAGATATTCACTCTCTGTATCAGATCTTGCAGGGTTACCTCAATATTCATGACAACTGGTTAGGAAGTATTCATCTGTCCCTCAATGTGAACAAATGCGCCTTGTTGGTATTCCCGGTTTCTCATCCTGTACATATCTGCGTTGCTTATAGAAATCATATAATTCTTCAGGTTCAAACAGTGAAGTATCTTGGAGTGATATATGACTCTACTCTTTCCTGGCGGGCTCACATTGAGCAAGTTTCTGTAAAAGGAGTTCGGGCCATTGGCATCCTGCGTCGGCTTTGCAGAGCTAGGTCAGGGATGAGAAGGCACACACTTCTGCTGATATATAAAATGTATGTCCGCCCAATTTTGGAGTTCGGATCTGTTTTGTTCTCAGGAGCTCCTGCCTATAAACTTCGACCGCTTGTGCTCTTGGAGCGTGAGGCGTTGCGCCTCTGCTTGGGACTTCCAAAGTATGTAGCTAATGTTGTCCTGTACCTTGAGGCGCGAATTCCATCTTTATTAGCCAGATTTCGCCTTTTAACAGTCCAAACCTTTTTAAAATTGTGCGACTCTCCTCTCCACACATCCAATGTAATATTTCTTAGTCAACCCGCAGTCTTTTTAAATGCCACCTGGTCTCGTTTGCATACTCCGCAGATATGTTTCGTGCAGTCTCTCCTCGATCCCTTAAACATTAAGCTCACAGATATCCATCCACTGCGTAACATCTCACCTTCAGTCGAGATTGCATTTGATAACATTTTCCCATCGAATGCCAAGCTCCAGCCCTTTCCTCTCCTTCACGGTTTGTTACAGGACCACCTAAGGTCCTTTCCTTTTGATATTCTCATTGCTACCGATGCCTCGCAGGATCGTGAAAAGGCAGGTGTGGGCATTTTTTCACCTGCATTGGGATGGTCCTTTTCTCTCCGTCTCCCTGACTTCACTCCAATTTATCTGGCCGAATTATTAGCTGTCATTCTAGCCTTACGTAAATTAGATCCTGCCGTTTCCCAAGTCATGGTTATGACGGACTCTCTATCTATTTGCTTTTCATTATCATCACCCTCTGAGTCTCGGGCATTACGCCTCTTTAGGCAGCTGATCCCGCTCCATCTAAATTCGGTGCGGTTGCTTTGGGTGCCGGGTCATGTGGGCATTCAGTTAAATGAGGTTGCTGATTCATTAGCAAAGGCCTCTCTCTGTGGCCCAATAATTGCTGTCCTGCCAACCTGCGCATATACACCTGCGGTGAGGTTTCGCAGTTACACAATATTTCAGAAATTTTAAGCCTCGGCGCTTACTTCGTCTCCCGAATATAAGCACCTTCTGCACCCTTGGAGCAGCAAAGACTGGAGTTCGCGCAGACTGGAGGTCTCTTTCACGCGTTTGCGATGCCGAGTTCCTCTGCTAAATTTCTTCCTTCACAGATCTGGTCTGGCGGTTTCTCCACTGTGCCCATTTTGTGCCGAGCCTGAGACAGTGGATCACTACCTGCTGTTCTGCCGCCGATTCTCTTCTTTGAGGAGGCACCTATTAGAAATTCCGTTTCACCAGCTGGGTCTGCCTGTGACCACTGAGGTTGTTCTTTCCTTTGGCGCTACTTCGCTTGGACGAAGCAACAGGAGTGCGCGTTGTGCAGTTCAAAAATTTCTTCTAGAAACACAGCGACTCCCATGGTAATGTGAATTTTATTTATTTATTTTTCTATTTGTTTTCATTTTTCTGATTATCAAACAGTTTATTTTTATTATTATTATTATTATATTTTTATTTTATTTTATTTTATTTCATTTTTTGTCTCTCTTTCAGTCAATACAAAATTGAACCGTTCCATATGATGCATTCAAATTTGCACATAAAGCCGTCGTCCCATCTTCGATCTCCCAGCTAACAGGACCCCTTTCGTTGCGGCGTCCAATCTGTCAGCCTATACCCTATTAATTCTCCTTTTCCTCTAAAGCTCCTAATCATTCCAACAGTTCACCGCCTGTGTCTTGGCCACTCCCCTGTAGTGGGTATGTGCCATTCTACTCGAGGCCAACCAACTGAGTTTCTGGCAGTAGTTCTTGCTCTGCGCAAGCTTGATCCTTCTATTTCTGCAGTGGCAGTCATTACCGATTCTTTATCTTTGTGTTCGTCCCTCGCATCGCATGTTGACTGTCCCACTTTAAGCACTTCTTTATCGCTACTTCCTTCGAATTTGAGCCTTGTTCACTTGATATGGGTACCCGGCTACAGCAGCGTGACTGTAAATGAGATCGCGGATAACCTTGCAAAGGCTTCTCTAGGCGGCCCCGTGTTGCCCATCATCCCGGCTGCAGCGTATATCACAGCATCTAGGTTCCGCCGACGAGCGTTATTAAGCGCGCAAGACACAACACTTTTAACATCGGCGGAATATCAGCATCTGAAATATTCCTGGAGCAGCAAAATTTGTCCATCTCGGCAGCTAGAAGTATCTCTAACGAGGTTGCGCTGCCGCATCCCTCCTCTAAATTTCTATCTGCACAGATCTGGTTTGGCGTTATCTCCCCTCTGTGCATTTTGCCGTGAGCCTGAATCTATCGATCATTTTTGGCTCCATTGTCGTCGTTTCACCTCTTTGAGAAGAAGACTGCTGGAGTTGTCCTTACAGCAACTTGGCCTTAGTTTGAGCAGCCCACACTTGCTATCATTGGGTGCCACCACGCTTTGGTTCGGCCACCGGTCTGTTTGTGACGCTGTTAAAAATTTCTTGCTGGAATCTCATCGACTGCCTTGCTAAAGCTTACAGTATTTTCTTTTTATGCTTCATTATTTTTCGAAGTAATCTCTCTCTTTTCTCTCTCTCACTCTCTCTCCAATCCAAACTCCTATATATATATATATATATTATTTATAATTATTATTATTTTTTCACTTCATTTACTTTTTTATTTTCAATTTTATTAAAAAAAATTTTTTCAGCCTCTTCCTGCCGTTCTTGTGGTAGACTTCCCCGGTGTTCCTCCCCCGTGTGCTTTCCTTTTACCTTTACTACGCACAGGTGAATACCAACCTTTACGTCCCGATTCTTGGCCGATCCCCCAGTGTGGGTATGTGCCATTCTGTCAAAGACTACAACAACAACAACCAGGTTTGATTTCAGCGCGTGGCTGTTAGCTGTAAAGGAACAAAGCGGCCCGATATCCTTTTCGCAAGAACTGGTTGCCATCGAACGACGTGGACGGCACGGCTCAACCGTATTCTAGAACTCCTCAATGAAACGTCGGGCACCATCGAAGGGAAGGTTTACTCGTTCGACTGTTTCGACATCTGCTACCCGGACAGTGATGAAATCTCGGGCTACATCGTCGACGTGTACACCTTCGACCCCGTCTCGTATCGGTGGGAAAGGATACAGACTCGGTCACTTCCCGAAGCTGAGCCGATTAACATCATGGGCCGCAGCGTTGTAGCCTACGGCCACTGCGTCTACATATGGGGCGGACAGCACATCAGCCCAGAGGTTACCGGCCTCTACCGCTTCGATACCGATGCCATGACATGGAGCCGTCCGGAGGTAAGGGGTGAAGTACCGAGTGCTGATGTTAACCACTCGGCGTGCGTGCTTGGTCACCGGATGTACATTTTTGGTGGATTACACAGAGATTCATCAAATTTTGTACGTTTTCTGGACCTTTAGACCCTAGAGTGGCATCGTGTGCCGACCAGCGGAGAGGCCCCCCTCAGGCGTTACTGCCACACGTCGACCGCCATTGGAACCCGCATGTACATTTGGGGTGGCAACGCAGAATTCTCACGACCCGACGATCCTTATGACAATTGCTTATATTATCTGGAAACGACCACGGCGACGTGGGTGCGTGCGCCCACAAGTGCAAGGCGTGGCCCCGGAGGGACGCGAGTGTCACGGTGCCTTCGTGTAAGAGAGACAGCTGTGTATCTTCGGTCGCTACAACGAAATGCTGAACACCTACTTTGAAGATATGCACAAGTATGACGTTGAAAAGTCGTGCTGGACTAAAGTGACGCCATTTGGATCAGGCCCGTCTGCGAGGCACAAGCCCGGCTGCTGTGTCCTTGGAGAGAGGGTGTTGGTCTTCGGAGGCTTCGGGCCTCCACCCAGCCTTGAGGAGGAAGACCACCTCGAGGACATTTCTGAGGCGGAAGAGGAAATGACGGACCTGCACGTGTTGCACTTAGCACCGACGCTGCAGAACTTGTGTATGCTTGCTGTCATCGATGCAGGTCTGGATATGGGCGAATTACCAGAACTGATTACAAACGAGATGAACACCATCAGATCAGGACAATCTTAATCGCTAGGTTGGTGTTGCACGTCAGCGTGATGGAGCGCCTTGGGCAGAGCCACATGTGGCGGTGCGTTGGCTAACTTCAGTGTCCGTAAGCGTCGCGAGGTGCTGCAGGCATACAGGCGGCTGGAGCTTATCCCGTACTACTCTATGGCGTTTCTTTCGGCGTGTAGCAGTGCGCCCTCTAGGGGTGGAACGACAGTGAGCCTTTGCATGCATCGAGAAGACAGGCTTGTAGTTCTGTTTGGTTGTCGCCCGGTAGCCGTGCTCTGTCAGGACGCTCTGCATGTGCGGTCCTAAGGACGGAAATCAGCCACGCTGTTAGCGCGCAGTGTTAAAAGTGGCAGCACATGACACTGCGCTTTTTGAGTGTGCAGTATGTAAGAACGTGTACATATGTGATATTAGCTCAACGGTGGTGGTGATACGAGCGGCAAAGCGTTTAATCCCGGCGTCCAAATCATGTAGGTTGGCACTATTTCCGAGAAAGCTTTTTTCTTTAAAATTCTGTGCACATCATCGTTCCTGTGCTTGCTGCTGCTGCATATTTCTAACCGCTTTTCTTCCTGAGTTGCTGTGTTTGTGAATACATTTATTCTATGTAATATTCCGATGTGGTTTTACTTTGTTACGAGGTGCTTCTGAAGAATACTGTTTTTCAGAAGCTGCGAATGCGATTATTGATCTTACCTTAGCCCCGGAATTGCCATGACTGAGTCGCTTTTTAACGCTTTAGATGGCAAGAGGAAAAAATTAGTCAGTGGCTGAGCTCTGGTTACGCCTGGATACACAAGCGAAAAACTTCAGTTGTGCTTGGTTTGACGGCCGTCCACACACTGCCTGTACGGAGGCGGAGGAGGAGACGAAAATCGGCGCAGTTAAAACTGCCCGCAGAAATGCGGTGAGGAGGGTTGCCGGCTGCGATGCGGGCAACACGCGGCTGCAATGAAAGGTCGAACGGCCGGGAGGAGAAGAGCGCGCGCAGTAGTAGCGGCGGTGAGAAGGCGGCGCACATGCGCAGTAGTGCGCAGCTGCGTCGAAAGCTGCGTGTGACGTCACTCGGTCGTGGCTTGCGGCATGCGCGAAGCTCGGCTCCGAACCTGGTAGTGAAGCTTTTCGCTTCAAAAATTGGAAGCGCCAAACATCTCATGTTTTGTTGCTACAAGGGGCGAAAAAATTTTCCGAGTTTGCACAAGAAAAAGAAGCCGAGCTTAAAAGTGTTCTGACAGAAGTAGGAGCAAGCTTATCGGGATAGCCGAAATTAACGAGATAGTTATTCTATCTTTCATGGACATGGTCGTCAAGGTAGAATAGCCTGTTCAACACCTGCTCGAACAATGTGATGTTTATTTATTAAAGATAAAACAAGAGTCAACTGGGACTGCAGTATTCTAAGAGAGGGTTGAGAAGGTTGAAGCAGACCGCACCATTGTGAAAGTTGTCAAGATAAGACGGTAGGTAAAACATGAGGGCACACTTAAGAGCACCGCCTTAATAGTATGACGCGATAACGTTATTGGATACCTTCAGCCTTTTGGGGTCCTCTGCGTATCACGTAGCGAACATGGTGATTCTCTACTTTACGTTCATAGATCGCGGGGATGCGCCACTGCTCCGACAGGCGGTTGTTTCAAACACAGCAACCGGTGGGGCGTGTAAGACCCTGGCCAGAGGTGAGAAGCTCGGGCTTGTTTCGGTTTCACCTCCTGCAGCGCACCTGGCGACTGAAGGTGAACTGATGTTTAACATTGAAGGATTTCTGCGCACACACGTCCCGCGTTATAAGACTGTGGCTGTAGCCGAATTGCCTGAGTAATCGTGATACGAAGCTGCTCTTCTTCGCTGGTAGTGGTTTGAATCCCGCTCGGGGATGAAGCTTTTTCTGATTGAAACCGCATTCATGACGACGGCACGATGCTATAAGTTGGCGTCCCTGCAGACGATATGGATGGAAGTGGCGCTGGCGTCTGCATTTGCTGGACAGTTGTGTGTATGGAAGTTTCCCACTAATGTCCAGATTGCTCTCCCAGAGCAGCCTTTCGCAACCAATCAATAAATTTACTGCCACCTGCCACGGCGGCGAGGTTATCATGACGTCCCATGACGTTGGCTCTAGCTTTATTTTTGTTTTATCTTCACTGCGAACTGTGTAACAACCAGTATTGCTTTTTTTTGGCGTTTGTTTTGTTTTATATGTTGTTGTATAATTGTGCCTAAGCAGCGTATAATTGTCTATTGTACGTATTGTATTATCTCATGTTGTTAGCCACCACTGTATGCCCCCAACTCTTAAGTCCGAATGCCCGTGGCGTAGTCAGGCTGTCGGAAGACAAGTTTACTATGGGCACCCTTCCATCATGCACTGCATGGTGGCAAAATAAACATTACTATTACAGGTCACGTGACCTAGGTTACATGTGGGACACCTGCTTCATCGCTCAACACCGAGGCTGAACTTTCTGGAGAAAGGGAGTCTCAACGCTAACGCGTTATAGCCTCGGAGAGTATATCTGGCGTAAAACCTTGAAATTCATGAATGGCCTCATAATAAAGAAGATATTTTTCGGAAGGTCAACTACCTAGCGTCCGAATCCGAACTTACTAAGCTTTGCTCGGTAGACATAAAAAATCTTAGTAAGCTAACAAGAGTTCGGGATAGGAGCTGCATGTGGAATTTAATTTGTGCCATATCTGCACTGTTTGTATGGACTCTTTGATGGAATAAAACCTCAGTAGGTAGACTGCGCTTCAGAAATGGAGAGCGCACCATGCTGAGCGTTTAGTCAATAACATGAATGGACAGGATAATTTTTCTTGCGGGGAACGCTTGCCCATTCTAACACAGGTAAGTAGCTTTCTTAAACGGGTCGTGGTACTATGTGAAGCCGGCCGCTACTGAAAGTATTCGTGCTAGAGGTAACTACCTGCCTCAGCCACCGTTGCTGCAAACAAAAATTAAGAGACGGGAGCTGCCTGGCCAGCATCGCCCTCTTCATTTTCCTGTGGTTGCAGCGCAGTGTATCTTTCATGCAACAGCCGAGGTCGTCGCCATTTGCTTTAGTGCGCGCTGCTAATGAACTCTGATTTGTTCCTAAACTTTCCGTCTCATCAAATCTTCAAATTAAATGCACGCATTCGAGAAAAAAAAGTTATGTGAAATCTTGTGATTCGAAGCTGCTTTTAGGCACGAAACACTTTTGTAGCGAAAGCTACACTAGTCTAGCAGAAGCGCATTTCGCGGTGCTTGCCAAAAGCCACTACTGCCCATGCGTCGTTACCAAGGCACCCAGCACCATGGCAACGATGGCGCCGCTGCCGCTGCGCCGCAGTGCGCATGCGCAGAGTCGCGCCGCGCAGCTCGGATATAAGCCGGAAGCGATGCGCTGGCTCCTCAGACGCGCACCGTGGAAGAAGGAGAGCGCCGTGCTCGTCACGGCAGCGTTACAGGCTGCGTGAAATTGAGTGTACAAGGCCGCATGGTACAAGGCCGGCGGACAGCGTGAAAACGAGGCGAGAAAGGCTGAGCTGGCGGCCCAGACGCCCGAAGAACGAGAGGAACGTCTCGCGAAGAGACACCACCAAGCGGCTGAACGACAACGACGACGTGTCACTACCGAAACGTCAGTAGACAAAACTGCTTTCGCTACGTGCATCCTGGCCTAGCTGAGCGAAGCCGCTGCGAGATTTTTAGATCTCATTCTTGGCAGGTTCAGGTGAACATCACCTGGGAACCACGGCGAACGTGATGGCGAACATGACGCCAAATTGACGTCGAAATTCTTGTCGAGCATTCCGAAACTACCCGTCCACATGGGTTATGGGTTTCGATTCTTGAAAATATCTTGAAAATTTCGGTGCCGGATCGAAGCGGGTATCCGTCAAAGCGCGTTTGCGTCAGAAAAATCGTTTTCTGGCGTTGGAATTATAACGCCCATTTGCGTAAACTCCGTCCCCCGTAGTCCATGTGAAGCCTCATAAGCTGGTAGTGGCATTGGAAAACTCACCATGCTTAGAGTTAGAGGCCGGAGTTTTAGGCACTAAAAAGCACGTTTTAGGCGCCATAAACAGGCGGCTAAAATTGCCTTTTAGGCACCTAACGGAGAAAAATAGGCACTGTAAACTTTATCAAAAGTGCAGATAGTTCCGAACTTCAGCGCGCAATATCTGCCGTAAAATAAAACAAAAACACAGTAGGAATGATTTGGGACCTTAAGCAAGGTGCGAACATTACAAGCCGTTTTTTTTAAGGCTGTCGCGCAACTTTTCATACAATACACATGCTTCAGCAGATAAAAGGGACGGTTACCAACCCTTTTAAAACACTTTGGTATACCTCGAAACAAACAATTCGCTTGTCGTGTAGAAAAGTAGAAACAATGAACACCTTAACAAGAGGCCATGTATTTAGAAATTGATAGAAACACTGTCAATTCAAAGCCTCTGACAAATGAGTTTAGTCTTCGCTCACACAGGAATTGAACTTATTATTGAAGGCATACACGATGTTTCAACATTAATGTTGTCATTTGTACAAACAGTGTTTTATAGTTTGTGGCTTCACGCGTCTGGAGCCACACGACTATCAAACGGTGCTTGCCATTAGAAGGGCCTGGAAACCATAAATACGATATGCTAGAAAATGTTACACAAAGTGCTGCTTGATGCGGAATATGCCGAAAAGAATCATAGTTCTGCAGGGGCCTACGTACATCCACGAGGATCCATGGTAAAATAAACATCATCCATCTAGAAATCACTGTTAAAGCTATGGAATCAGTAGCAGACAAGCACTATCTGGGGCACAAGGAACGAAAATAAGGCAGAATACTCAGGTGGAAATTTTAATCAGTGAAACTGTTCAGCAGGTTTATGGAACATTTGACAGTTGGTTTCAAATGGAACCAACTGGAATTATTTGGACGAACCGTTAACTTACTCCGTATACTTTCCGAAATGTGGTGCTATCTGGTCAACTACTACTTTAACAGCCAAATTCATCAACAAGTTGCCACGATAAAATGGCAGAAGATAGGAAAAACGTGGATTCGATATTTTTGGCGGACGTGGTTGGTATTGTGTACACAGCCGGCGTAGGTGCAGTGTTCACCACAGCCAACTGACGAGGTCATCTAATGTTGCCACGTGTGTGTTCTATTCAAAGCCAAAATAGATTCGAAAGCAAACAGAATCTGAAAGCAAAACCACAGCGTATTTCAGGCCCCTTTTCTGTAAAAAAAAGGCATTTTTAGGCACCGACGTAGGAAATATGCATTTACAGGCACTGACACCCGAAATAAGCATTTATAGGCACTATAAAACATATTGTCAACACCTAATTCGTGCTCATATGTAAAAATGGTGCACCTATGAAGCGTTGAAAAAAATTGGCATTTGCCTAAAATCCGGTCTCTACTTAGAGTCTACAGCGGGATTCGAATCCGCACAGTGCGAACATATCAGCTTCATTTTCCACTGGTTAAACGAGTATAGACACCTAATTTTGGTGGCATGTTTTCTTCTCTACAGTCGTACGGAAGACGCTGCTATGCACGAATCCGCATGTGGTATATTCCCCTACGACCGCTGATTAATTTATAACCAAATTTTTCTGTCTTGCTGTTTCGGTTTCAACAGCCGAACGATGGCTGCGAGGTCGGAGAGTGGTTTCATGTCATGCAAGGCAAGGATAAACGTCGATATAATCATTGCTTCGTTATTTAATTCCTTACAGTGCTGAAACCAGGCTTCCTCAAGAGCCGTAATGAAAATGAGTGTAGAATCAGAGATTATATTGCAGTTTCTTTCATGCCTCACGTGACCAAAAATCACTTTTTGACGTCACAATCAATCGATCGGCTATTGAAGCCGAAACAGCACGAGAAAGAAATTGAATTATAAATTATTTAGAGGTCGTAGGAGAATACCGTGTGGTAATCCATATATAATAATGACCTATGCATCATTACAAAGAAGAAAACATGCACCCGAAAAAAGGCCATTCGGCCATCGCCGCAGCTTTACACCCCGATATCCCGCGCTGTGCTTTGCATATCGTCGTCTTCGTCAACTTGCATACGTCCGGCCAGTCAGTAGAAACGCAAGAGCACACGGACACTTGGAGCCAAAAAAATGCGCCCATAAAGGCACTCTGAGCGCCGTAGGACGAGGACTTAGCAAGTCACCCGGAACGGAAGAAAGGAAATGCCGCCTGACCAACATGGAGAAAGTCTCAAAAAGCAGTGGGAAATTTAAACCACTGCAGCAGAGTAGCAAAGAACTTGAATTTTAATTGGTGTGAACAAGTTTGATTTTAACGCGATGGCGTAAAAAACGGAGTTCAGCCCTTAAAACGACAGTTTTAAAGATCTCCTGTCCAAGATAAACCTGCGCCGTCGTCGGCATCTGTTGTCGAAACAGAAGATAAGGCAATTCGGAGTTGCGGACATATGACCGACGTAGGCGTTTATATATAGCAGTGGCCTTGCCGCCATGTGGACCACTCCAGCTGCTGAGCACACTTCCAAACAGCTCATTTAGAAGAATTTTTGCAGTGCGTAATGATGTGGGACTCTGCAGGTAACTACGATTGGAAATATTGGCGGGCTTTTTCCTTCTGAGCGATGAAAAAAAAAGAGAGAAAGCAAATTTTTCTCTAATCTTCCAAGGTTTTTTTTTTTTTTTGGCACTTACATGTTTACTGCCGTGGCCGTAGCTAGTCAGCCGCGTCGCGGCAGCGGGTGAAGAAGTTCCTTCGCCCTGACAAATTCCGCCAGAGCCGACAGCGCCAACTGACGGACAACGGACGATTCAGCGTGGTTAGCACAAAGTCTGCTGGTCCCGGTTCTGCTGGCGGCCGAGGGTGGAGCGAAAATCGCAGAGCAGGGCGCCCCTATAGGCGATAGTGGGCCAATGCCTGCCCGCCGCGGAAGCTCGGTTTTTGGGGTGTTTCTTAGAAAAGGAAAAAAAAACAACGATATTGTTACCTACCTAAGTAGGAGCACAGAAGTCACTACTGTCGTCGGCTCACTGCCATCTGTGGCTCTGTTGAAGGCGCGAAATTTGTAGAGGTGCAGCGCGAGTACGCTGTCTATGATGAGCCAGAAGAGATAGCGTAGATCTCGTTTCTAATAGCTATCGATAATCCGCCTACATCAAGACCTGCATCGATGATAGCGAGGAGACACAAGTTGTTCAATATCAGTGCTAAGTGCAACACGTGCAGGTCAGTCAGCACCTTTTCCCCTTCAGAAGCGTTGCCTCTGTGCTATCCGTGTGGATGGTGTGGTGCAGAGGCCAAGCCACCGAAATTTAACACCCTTTCTCCCATAACGCTGCAGCCGGCCGAGCGCTTAGGCGATCGGAGTAGCCCATGTGGTATCACTTCGATCTAACACGACTTCTACGATGTCATACTTATGCATGTCTGCAAAGCAGGCGCCCAGCTGTCTGATGCGGCCACCAAAGATGTACAGCTGTTCGTCATACAGGAAGACGCAGTGATGTTTGCGACCGGTGAGGTGCACACCTTCCATTCTTGGGCGCACCCACATCAAGGTGATTGTTTCCAAATAATACAAGGAATATCGTACTCGTCGTTCCGTTCTCCGTCGAACACCTGGCCACCCCAAACATACATGCGGGTTCCGACTGCTGACACCGTGTGGCAGTAGCGCATAGCGGGGGGCTCTCCACTGGTAGGAATCTGATGCCACGTCAGGCTCTCCAAGTCGATCAAACATATACGGTCCGAGTATTCGTGGTCGAAGCCATCAAAGATGTACGTCCGTTCACCCAGCAAGCAAGAAGAAAAGATAGTGTCGGCACTTGGCCGCGCATCTCTGGGTGGCTCCATGTCACAGCGAGGGTATACAACCGGTATATGCCGCCAATCCATCACCTTATGTCCGAGGAGCTCCCCCACATGTAGACGCAGCGGCCGTAGGCCACAACGCTGTGGTCGATAAACTTAATGAGCCAAATTTCAGGTTGCAGCTCCGTCAGCAGCACACCCCATCTTCACGATACGGGGTGGAAAATGTATACGCCTAAGCGGCTGCCTAAGATTTCATCGCTGTCATCGTGGTAGCTGTAGGGCAGGCCGAACGAGTAGGCCTTCCCTTTGATGGTGACAGCTATGTTGTTGAGGAGTTCTGGAACGCCGTTTAGCCGCACAGTCCACATCGTGCAGTGAGGACCAGTCTTCTCAGAAATGAAACCGGGCGCTAGTTTTTCCTTACTGCTATCGGGCAAGCACGGAGAAAGAACAGATCTGGTAGGCGTTGTTTTTCCTTTTTTTGAGCTTTGCTTGGTTTTGATGTGATAGCTTCTAAAGAACCCTTTGCTGTTATGACGACATAGTAACTGATCCTGGGGCTTACGCTAAGAAAAAAGAGGCAAAGCATGCAAGAAGAGTTACGAATCAAAAGGGGGACACGAGGAGGGCAGGGAGGGCGCTACGCACTGGACGGCGCAGGCGTGTGTGACTTCGAGACACATTTTTTTTTCGCTACAGCCTAGTGCATCATTCGATGTGATGACATGGAGCGCTAGGAATATTTAGCCTCTTGACTGCAAACGCCTTGTGGAATTGCTTCATAAGCCACGGAACTGTAGGCCCTGCGCACGCATAAGATTTGCGGTGCTCGCAAGATTGCGAACAAGAGCGCAGACTCTGCGAAGACGTACATAGCCGTGCAGCTGATATCAGAAAGAAATCCGAACATCCCTATTAGACAGCCGTGGATGTAGCCAGGAGGCAGGTAAGGGCTTGGGACGCTTGGCATCAGGAGGCCAAAGCCCGCGAACATGCGGCTATTGGAAACGGAGATAAACGCGGTAGGAAAGCCGAACTCAAACGCGCAACACGACAAGATCACTCACATCCCGAGGTACAAAAATGCTTGCGCCCCCAATATCTGGGCAGAATGACGTAGACGTGAGTCCTCAGCTCTGCGGGCAAGCCAATTTGACGCTGCAATTCCCGTTACTGGTCATAAATGCTTCGTTAGTTTTAATGCAGGATGGCGATTTCGACGTGATTAAAGATTCTTACTTGACAAGAAAAAAGTGGGAAGCTTCAGTTCCCTGCGAGAGTACGACGTGATAGCGTTAAAGGGTCCGTACGGTCGCTAGGGGGTCCCCTGGCGCACCGTTTTGCAGATGACGACACACTTGTTGAAATCATACACTGCATTATTGCACATCATCGTCCAGATTATTTAGTGACGATATTTAGTGAGCGTCATTATATGTGTGGTCCTCTAATGTAATTTGCCTGCTGGGGGGTTGGTGGTACTCGTACAAGGCCTCTATATATCCCACTTAACGCACGTTCCTCAGTGGCGGTTTGGATTTCGACTGACCACAGTTTCTTTTAATATCAGCAAAATTGCTTTCCTACTCCACTACCTTCTCGACCAATCAGGATTTTCCATTGTGTAAACGATCCTGACGATGGGTTTCCGGCCGAACGGGGCCTTTAATGCTGCCGCGTAAGAGAAAATAAAATTAGAGGGGACACTTGAGCTCCCCCGTAATAGCACGACGCTATATCACGATGGGTTAATTCCCGTACATGCAGGCCATTCACTATTTTACACTGATAAATCCTTGGCAGTCCTCATACCCCACCTCTCTCACTGGTGTAGTGGTTAAGCGATGGGCCTTGCGGGTGCAGGTTGCTATTTCCGAGCTGCCAATTATTTATTTAACTGCCACAGTGTGCAGTTTGGTCACTATCTGGTGGGTAGGTTGGGATGACGCAACAAGGACACGTGGCCTAGGTGGCCCATCCGCCTCCTAGGTTTCTCTCGGGGAACCACCTGCCAGAGCCACGGCCACGATTTCTCGCTCACAGCGCCGACGAGGACACCGGGGCCTTTAACGCTGTCGCGTTGAAACAGCGCCATCAAGCCGATAGAAGGCAGTCAGACACAGTGTTAACGTCCTTCTTTCTGCTGCTCAATAACTAAAGAAATTATTCCCGGTAGTTCAAAAAAGAGAGGCGAGCGGTGTTTGCAAATAAAGCGTCTATTCCACTGCCAATTCACACAGTACGGGAAGCGTAAAACCAACGTAATTTATCAGACACCATTATTGCGTATGAGTTCAAAAGATTAATATTGTCACGACGGCATTTCAAACCCGCGGTGGAGCAAACAGGTCAGCTTCGCCGGCCACTGCACGAGGGAGCGATGCTATCGCCGCAACCGACGATCGCGTCTCGCGTCTGCAACACACTTTCGCGCTGTCCATTGCAAACCGCCTCTTCAACAACTGCCACCCGCTGCGCTCCGCTCGTAACACGTTTCCCATAACCGATAGATACCCGCCGCGGTGGCTCAGAGGTTAGCGTGCTCGGCTACTCAGCAGGACTAACCTAAAGCCCCTCGATAATTTGAAAGTAGCGACACTCTCCTCCACTCCGGCGTTTTCCTCCTTGAATATCGTCGCCCGCCGGCTGCGCGCGCTGCACACGGCACGCTTTTTTGGGCATCGCTCGCTCGCCGTCCGGGCAGTTGGCTGGCACATGCGCGCGCTCTTAAGTGCGCGCTTTTTCCACGCTCTGTTATCGAATAAAAACACGAGAAAGACATGCGAAACGCGTGACTGCCACGAGCCACATAAATTAGCGTCTCGTACGCGCAATGAAAGTGCCAATTACGAGCGCTTGTGGCACGAACAAAACCACTTGCTGCATACATCTCACATTCTTTTTGACTTTTCAATACTGTCTGTCTCAACACGGCATAGTATATGAAGCATAATATTTACAATATATTTGAACATTTCTGAATATTTTCAGCATACCAATGTTTAGTTAAATGTAGATTCACTTCGAACTAATTATCGCGTAAGTACAGTTTATAAAGTTGTTCACGAGTGGAGTTTCAGAAGTGGGATGGGTGCTGGCAACAAGCTGGGGCATTTGCTTCGATGGCAGTCCTAAAATTTTCCATTAAGTTCAGTCTGAGTTTGGCACCACGCAGTGCACATGCAACGGCTTAATCGTTTTTGTAGTTGAGAATTTTCGCGGCGGCTTGAAAACGAATATGAACTTTTTCCTATTAAGCATGAAACGACTTCAGCTCCCGCTGTCGGCGACCTTGAGGTGAGGTCGAGCCGAAGCCGAGAGTCAAAGATCCGCGCACCGATTTTCCGTCATCCAAGGAAAGTGTCCGCACCCCGAAATTCGGCCCTCACAACCACCGAAATTTGACCTTGTCTGAATTTCATGAAAATTGGTGTCAAGCCTAATTTTAATATAACCAATTCAATGGTGAGCTCCAAAATTAGGTGGGCTACCCCCAAAGTTTGTCTCTCTGGAACCCATAAATTTGACGTCGTCCATATTTGACCAACATTGGGGTCCAACCTAATTTGACTATGGGAAACTCAGTGTTGGCTTCCAAATTTAGGTAGACCACCCCCAAAGTTTGGCACACTTTGGAATTTTCCGCCCTCATTCTATTCCTTTTTAAATCGGCTTAAAGAGATGTTACGTTAGGAAAGAAAACAAGTGATAGCAAAGACCGTGACAGAACCCAAGAGAAAGTTATAGGGTCTTAGCAATTTGGTCAGCCACAGTCAAGGCTATCCTAAAGCAAGTGCCTGACTAATATAAGTCTTGAGTATAAATACAGTCACAATATGACACATAGTTTTTCAGATGCAATGTTTATTACAGATGAGTCGTGTAGTTTTACGCCGAAAATATTGTAACGGAAAATAGGGCGACAGGTCGCTAACCGGCACAATACAGCAAGCAGCCAGCCAGCCAGCGCGAGACACTTCAACGTCTTCGAAGACACTTCAGCGCCACCTGAGAACACCAGGTGGCATTACTCCCCCTCCCCAAAAAAAGAAAAACATAAAAGCGGGGTTGCAGTACGGGCAGTGGAAAGAGAAAAAAAAAAGCACAAGCACATAAAAATGTACAAGGGAGGTGGGCGAAGGTGTCCCACGCGAAAACTAGCGGAACACTGAGCGTACTATCCATTACCGCGTGAAGTAGGGTTTCATGCGGACAACGTGCACAACCTCAGAGCGGGGTGGACGACGCTGAGGCTGCACAGTCCCGTCAGGAAGAACTTCGTAGGTCACTTCGGTGACGCGGCGCAAAACTCGGTACGGTCCAAAGTAGCGGCACATCAGTTTTTCAGACAAGCCTGGGCGGCGTACCGGGGTCCACACCCAAACTTGGTCACCCGGATGGTACTCGACGTGCCGATGACGGAGGTTGTAGCGGCGAGCATCCGTGCTCTGCTGCCGCTGAATGTGAATACGGGCAAGTTGACGTGCTTCCTCGGCGCGCTGAGCGAACTGCTCGGCGTCTGGCGTGAGTGGGTGGTCATCAGTGCAGCATGGAAGCATTGCATCCAGCATCGTCTGAACGTCACGTCCGTAGACCAGACGAAATGGTGTAAATCGGGTCGTCTCCTGGGTGGCCGTGTTGTAAGCGTACGTGACGTACGGGAGAATCTCGTCCCAGGTTTTGTGCTGCGAGTCTATGTACATTGCGATCATGTCGGCGATCGTTCTGTTGAGTCTCTCTGTGAGCCCGTTCGTCTGTGGGTGATAGGCAGTGGTTTTGCGATGGTTCGTGTGACTGAGCTCGAACACGTCGCGCATGAGCTGTGCCGTAAACGCCGTACCTCGATCAGTGATTACGTGGGACGGTGCGCCATGACGCAGCACGATTTGTTGCATAAAAAACTGGGCGATCTCAGATGACGTACCGCGCTGCACCGCCTTAGTTTCCGCATACCTTGTTAAATAGTCGGTCGCGACTATGATCCATTTATGACCGGCCGATGACACAGGGAATGGGCCCAGAAGATCGATGCCGACTTGATCAAAAGGCGTTCGAGGCGGTTCAATAGGTTGGAGCAAGCCCGCTGGCTTGAGAGGAGGCGCCTTACGACGTTGGCAATCGCGGCAGCCTCTGACGTAACGCTGGACGGCGTGAGAAAGTTTGGGCCAATAATACGCCTGGCGCACGCGTGCAAGTGTGCGGGCAAAGCCCAAGTGGCCGGAGGTCGGCTCATCGTGACAAGCCAGAAGGATATCGGCGCGGAGATCTGCCGGAACAACGAGGAGGTGTGCTCGGTCAACAGTGCTGGAGTTTTTCTTAAACAAAATGCCGTTCCGGAGACAGAAGGCCGGCAGGTTTCTAGAAAATTGTCGGGGTACGACAGAAGCTCGGCCCTCCAGATAATCAATGATAGGTCGCAGGTCTGGGTCAGCGCGCTGTCGGGTCATTAGGTCTATGTCGCTGACAACTCCAATAAAACCACTCTCGTCCTCTATGCTATCATCCGCTAACCCGACGGGTGCGCGAGAGAGTGCGTCAGCGTCTTCGTGCGTCTGGCCAGATTTGTGCACAATGGTGTAGTCGAATTCTTGGAGGCGGAGGCTCCATCGGGCTAGGCGCCCCGATGAATCGCGAAGATTGGCAAGCCAGCACAACGAATGGTGGTCGGTAACTACTTTGAACGGGCGGCCGTAGAGGTACGGACGAAATTTCATGGTTGCCCACACAACCGCAAGGCATTCTTTTTCTGTGGTCGAATAGTTTGTTTCAGCGCGAGAAAGCGTGCGGCTTGCATACGCGATGACCCTTTCCACGCCACCTTGGTGTTGGACGAGTACGGCGCCGAGGCCGACGTTACTCGCGTCGGTGTGGACTTCGGTTTCAGCCTCTTCATCAAAGTGCGCAAGAACAGGGGTTGTTAGCAGTCGTCTGCGCAGCTCGGCAAAAGCCTCCTGCTGCTCGGCAGCCCACACGAACTGTGTATCATTGCGCGTGACGTGGTACAGGGGTGCGGCAATCTTTGAAAAGTCGGCGATGAAGCGGCGGTAATATGCGCACAGACCCAAAAAACGTTGCACACTTTTCTTTGTTGCAGGAACAGGAAAGTTGGCGACGGCAGCAGTTTTATCGGGGTCGGGCTTAACGCCATCGGCACTCACGAGGTGACCGAGAAACTTCAACTCTTTGTACCCAAAGTGGCACTTCTCTGGCTTTAGCGTTAAGTCGGCCGATCGGAGGGCATCTAATACTGTCCTCAGGCGTTCAAGGTGTTCGGCAAAGGTTTCGGAAAAGACGACGACATCATCCAGATAAACCAAACAAGTTTGCCATTTTAGTCCAGCGAGAACGGTATCCATCATCCGCTGGAAAGTTGCCGGCGCTGAACATAGCCCAAAAGGTAGCACTTTAAATTCGTACAGTCCGTCGGGTGTCACGAACGCCGTTTTTTCGCGGTCCCGCTCGTCGACCTCTATCTGCCAGTACCCACTCTTTAAATCAATGGAGGAGAAGTACTGGGCGCGACGAAGTCTGTCGAGCGAGTCGTCGATACGAGGCAGCGGGTAGACGTCTTTTTTAGTGATGTTGTTCAGTTTTCGATAATCCACGCAGAAGCGGAGTGTCCCATCCTTTTTCTTCACCAGCACGACAGGTGAAGACCAGGGGCTGCTGGAAGGTTGAATGATTCCATCTGAAAGCATCTCCTTCACCTGCGTTTGGATCGCCTCACGCTCCTTCGGTGAGATACGGTACGGCTGCTGATGGATGGGGCGGGCATCGTCGGGCGTAATGATGCGGTGCTTGAGAAGAGCCGTTTGCCGGACTTTCGACGAAGAAGCGAAACAGGTAGCGTATTCGAGTAGGAGGGCACGTAGTTCTCGCTGTTGAGTCACCGAAAGATCCGGGCTGATGTCAAGGGATGGGCGCACAGGTCTAACAGCTTCGAACGCGAAACATTCAGAAACCTCCGCTAAGGGGTCGGCGAATGCGATGGCAGTAGTACGAAAAAGGTGCCGGGGCTCGTTAGAGAAGTTAGTCACCAGGAGCTCAGAGCAGCCGTCGCGGAGATGGATGAGACTTCGCGCTGAGCAGATGCCGTGGGTGAGCAAAAGGGACAGGTTGCCCTCTGCGACCGCTGTCCCTTCACGTGGGCCGTCGCAGTGAACACTCACAAAAACACTGGCGCGTGGCGGAATCCAAACGCTCTCGGCGGATATTCGAAGGGCGGCGCGGCGTGGACAGTCCTCGGAGTAAACATCAGCTTTCTCGGTAGAAAATGTGACAGTGCGCTTTCGGAGGTCAATAATAGCTCCATACTCTCGGAGAAAATCAACGCCAAGGATACAGTCACGGGAGCACTCAGGTAGAACTAGGCAGCTGACAACAAATGTGGAGCTGCGAATTTGGACTCTTGCTGTGCATAGGCCAAGCGGAGTGACGACATGTCCGCCAGCCGTGCGAATCTGCGTGCCGGACCATGGCGTCATTACTTTTTTAAGAAGCGCCGCTAGCTTTCCGCTTAAAATCGAGAAATCAGCGCCAGTGTCCACCAAAGCACTAACCTTATAGCCATCGAGAAGCACGGGTATATCCAACGAGAATCGATCTCCGAGTTCAGGTACTGCAGTCGTTGCCTTTAAATCGCGGTCGGTCGCTGTTCGCGTTGTCGGGGGGTCTTGTTCGCATCGATTGCCAGCGGCCTCGCCCCCTGAGGTCGCTCTCTTTAGTTTTCCCGGCGGGGACTTGGCGACCGTCTCTGCGCCATCCAGGAGGAGCTTTGGGGCTGTGGCGAAGGTCGGCGTGGTGATGGAGACCGAGACTGCCGCTGGGGAATTGTCGCCATGCGCTGCTGGGCTACGTAGTCCTCGATCTCCCGGGGTCGTTGACCTCTTGGTGGACGGGGCATGTCGATAGGGAACCCCTGCAGCCCAAGCTGTCGATACGGGCACTGGCGATACAGATGACCGGGTTCCCCGCAGTGAAAGCAGAGACGCCGCCGATCTGGAGCACGCCACAGGTCCGTCTTCCGCTGTGGTGATCGTCGATTGTCGATGTAGTACGTGTCGGGGTGTGCGGAAAACAGCGAGCCTTGATTGGACGGAGGAAACTGCGCCGAAGAGGGCGCAGGACGTTGCAAGGCTTCAGCATACGTTGGACGACGGCACTCCGTGGGTAAAGGCGGCGGGTCAACGGACGGGAACGAAGGTCTCAAGGCTTGGACCTCTTCGCGGACGAGGCTAGCGAGAGAGCCGGCCGTCGGCAGGGGAGCACCGAAAAGCGCCTGGAGCTCTTCGCGCACAACGGAGCGGATCAGGTCGCGGAGAAGACCAGGGTTAGCCCCGAGGGCAGGAAGCGGCTCTGTAAGTGAAGCGGCGAGTACCGGCCGGTCGTAGGTGGTAGACCGCCGCAGGAGCATTTTCTCCATCGTGACCGCTTCCGTGAGAAACTCAGCAACAGTCCCGGGTGGACTGCGCACGAGGCCAGCGAAAAGTTGCTCCTTAACGCCGCGTATGTGTTGGCGCACCTTTTTATCTTCGGGCATGGCCGGGTCAGCTCGCCGGAAGAGCCGAGTCATATCCTCCACGTACATGCTTACAGTCTCATTCGGCATCTGAATGCGAGACTGCAAAGCCCGTTCAGCCCGTTCTCGACGATCCGTGCTGGTGTAGGTCTCCAGCAGGCGTCGGCGGAACTCGTGCCATGATGTTAGGGCGTCTTCTCGGTTTTCGTACCAGGTACGCGCACCATCCTCGAGACTAAAGAAGACGTTTCGAAGCTTGGCGGCGTCGTCCCACTGGTTGAATGAGGCCACGCGTTCAAACTCGAGAAGCCAGTCTTCTACGTCTTCGAGCTGACTGCCGTGGAATGGTTTGGGCAGTCGCGGATTCTGCAAGGTGTAGTAGGCTGCAGCTGGCATCGCAGGTCGATGGGTGGGTGCTCTGGCAGACTCCAAAAGCCCGTGTTCGGGAGGTAGGCCTTGGTTTCTCCGGCTAGCACGGTGCACGGGGGTGTCCACTAGCGAAGGACTGGAGCCCAGGGTATCCGGAGGAGTATGAGACATATACGGGGATCTTTACCCAGCGCCTACACCAAAATATGTAACGGAAAATAGGGCGACAGGTCGCTAACCGGCAGAATACAGCAAGCAGCCAGCCAGCCAGCGCGAGACACTTCAACGTCTTCGAAGACACTTCAGCGCCACCTGAGAACACCAGGTGGCAATATACATAAAAACCACGAATAAGCCAGCTGTGGACATCTGTCACCCGTTGGGTACAGTCCTCGAAACAAAACACAGAAAACAAAAACATACTTATTGAAATGAAACAGCTCAGATGTAGGCCTATAGCTTTTGAGCGGATGATGTATTCAATAAAAGGCCACGCGACCATGCTCAACTAAAGCAAATGATCACAAACTGTAGCAATGAATATACAAAGATGGCATGCATTGGATATTTACAATACTTGAGTACATTCAGGCAACAATGGAAAGCACTGAAGTGATTAAAAATTAATTATTTATGTGAATGCAATATGAGGTCTTTCCCGAGAATGTGGCATTGATAGTCTCACCTGGTAAAAGCGTAACGGTTCAGCAAAACAACAAATAAGCGTAGATCGTTAGACAAGTTGCATTCATAAAAAAAAACCTAGGTTAAATCTCGCTCGGGACATGCGCCGCATTACTGCGATGTGCACCATTACCAGAGGTTCGAAAAATTTACCGCACCGCGGATACCGCTGCACGCATACCAACACTTTTACTTCCGCACTTGCTTACACATGCACACACATTGTACGCATCAGCCGCCGTTATTATAGCACGTTGAGCGGAACCATGAAGTGACAACAATAACACGCATAACGACGCAAAATGATCAGTGAATTAAGTGAGGTTGTTGGATTTGTGATGCGCATGCATGCAGTTTCAGTATACACAGTCGCTTGGAAGAAATGCACAGTTGCTCGCAGAGGTGGGCAGTCTTCGTCGGAGTAAAGTTCTTGCGGCCGATGTTGTGCAGCCGCTTTCTTCTTCTAATGCTGTCTTTCTTGCCGCTCGGAATCGCGAAAAGAACAAGGACTTTTTCACGCCGGCTTGTGCACTGAAATGCGCAGCAACTCGGCATAGTGCTGCACTAAAAGAGCGCGAATAACGTGAAGTGCAAGCGCGCAATGCCAGGGAGCTCGGTCGTAGCAGCGGCGGCTGGCAAAAAAATGGCGCCGACGAAAAATGAAAACACAAAAAGTGCGAACTTTCCGCGCGCTTTTCCCGGAGACCGCCCGCGGAGCCAATCACCGTTGAGAAAAGCGGTTGTGGTTTGTGGGGTTTAACGTCCCAAAGCGACTAAGGCTATGAGAGACGCCGTAGTGGAGGGCTCCGGAAATTTCGACTACCTGGGGTTGTTTAACGTGCACTGACATCGCACAGTACACGGGCCTCTAGAATTTCTCCTCCAAAGAAATTCCAGCCGCCGCGGCCGGGATCGAACCCGCGCCTTTCGGGTCAGCAGCCGAGCACCATAACCACTGAGCCACCGCGGCGGCCCCGTTGAGAAAAGTGCCGATGGGAGAGGTGAGAGAGGAGGATCGGCGAGTGTGCGCGGCGCGGCGGCATAGTTCACAGAAAGACGCTACTTTCAAATTATCGAGGGGCTTTAGAGTAACCGGGTTCGAACCCAGCCGCGGCAGCCTGCGCTTCGATAAAGGGAAAACACAAAAGGAGCCCGTGTACTGTGCGATGGAAATGCACGTTAAGGATCCCCGGGTTGTCAAAATTAATCCGGAGCCCTCCACTGCGGTCCTTCCTTCTCTCTTTCGCCTTTCGCTCCCACATTCCTTCCTTCCCTCACGGTGCGGTTGGGGCTTCCACCGAGATGTGTGAGACAGATGCGGCGCCACTCCCTTTCCTCAAAACCACGTATTTAGAAGTGTATATACAAGGCACAGTGTCCAAATCACAAGTTCCTATTTCACCAGAAACTGCTGCAGGTATTCAGGCCCCTTAGGCATTTATTACCACAACAGGAAATGAAAATGCCAAATGCCAACGATTTACTCCACATTTCCACCATCACGGCAAGGTTGAACAAAGTGGTTGTTGCTCGCGATGTGAATAGACCAGGGCTTCATGACACCTATACCAAGCACCTGCTAGACGATAAGGCGGCAACAAAACATGCCCGAAACGAAAGAAAAAATAGCGCAGGATTTAAGCATTAAGCAATATATATTTCATGTTTTTTTTTAAGACCGCCAGATAATCAATCCCTATCAATGCAACCGGCATGACCGACCAACTAAACAAAATTCTCGATTGGAAAGCGTTAAGCACATATCATGTGGCGTCAAAAAAGCAATTCGCTCTGAAACAAACCCGTAATGGCAGAAGAGCCCTCCTGACCACTTATGCGCACTTTATAACGGCTTTTAGCGCATTTAATCTTGGTAACTGCAAGAGTAGATGTCCTTTTTCGAACATTCATTCGTGTGAGTGTAATAAAATGACAAACATATTCAAAAATCTAACGGAAATAGTCACCCGTCGACGCACTAAGTCTGCACGCGCCACGATTACAGATCACCATATCGCTGCTTCAGAAAAAAGCCGGATGATGCCACCGCCATCGCTGGAATAACCGGGCCTTGTTTCATACAGAAGCAGGTGCCTCTGCAGGATGTGGACGGTGCGGCTAAAGGGCGTTCCAGAGCATGTCACCCGCAGGGCTGTACGCATCAACGGCAAGGTCTACTCGTTCGACAGTTGCCACACGGCATGGAACTTGGTCCAAGTTTTCATCTTCGACCCCGCATCGCACCGGTGGGATATGGTGCAGACGCAACTTCCCGACACCTGGCCGATTACCATTTCCCTCAACACAGTTGTAGCGTACGGCCACTGCGCGTATCTGTGGGGCGGCCCGCCCAACTGGCCATTTCCAAGTGTTCTTTACCGCTTCGACCCAAACACGATGACATGCAGCCGTCTGCCGGTGTCCGGTGAGGTGCCCTCATCGATGTACGGCAGCAGAGCTTGTGTTGTGGGTCACCGCAAGTATATCTTCAGTGACTGGTATCCTTCGCCAGATATGCGGGTACTTGACTTGGATACCCTAGAGTGGCATCGTGTCCCCACCAGCGGAGAGGCTCCGGTTCTACTTGGCTGCCAATCTGTGTCTGCCATCGGGACCCGCATGTATGTATTCGGCGGCAGCCCAGCAGTCCGTTCCATCATCCTATACTATTTTCAAACGACCAACTCTTCCTGGGTGCGCCCACAGGTACAAGGCGTTCCCCCTGTGAATCGGCGAGGACATTCAGCCTTCGTGTACAACGAACAGCTGTACATTTTCGGAGGGTACAGCGATGTGCTGAAGACCTACTTGGCAGATATGCACAAGTACGACCCCGTGACATCGCGTTGGACCGAACTGAAGCCATGTGGCTCACCACCATCTCCCAGGTTCTTGCATGGCTGCTCAGTGATGGGTGAAAGAGTGTTTATCTTCGGTGGCTTTGGACCGGCATCCGACCAGGATGAGGAGCAGGTAGTTGAGGAGCTAAGATCGCTGACCGATCTCCACGTGTTGCACTTGGCACCGACACTGAAGAACCTTTGCCTACTTGCAGTAATTGATGCACGGCTGGATATAAGCCCCTTACCACCCTTCATTAGAGAAATGGTCTACGCTATCACTTCTCACCGATCGTAGTCGATGGTAGATGCTGTGCGTCAACCAAATGGAGTGCCTTCGGCGTAAGCCAGCTTGGGGCTGCGGCACTAATACAACTTCAGCGCCGCTACTTGACACAGCAATAAACTCTTCTTTTATACGCAAAGAACGCCTTCCTTCAGTGCTCGATTTTCGCGGAAGTAAGAAAGTCGCTAGCGTTTTGTTTATTTCATAAAACTCTGAGGCGGCACTTTTTTTCAAATATTACCGCGAACAAATTTTCCGAACGAAGAACTATTCTCTGAAATTGATTCCATTCCAGCCTGGTGGTTGATTCAAGAGAATCGCATCAACGTCACTTCGGCCTGAAGCTCGCGATGAAGTCTAGGTTGCCGCGTAGCCCTGGTGGTCATCCTTTTCAAAGCTGTAGGCAGACTGAGGTGCTGGATGTGGCGGTAGGCGTAGATTTTAGATCTTCTACGGAAACAACTTGCGTGTTTTGTGATTACTTCAGAAAGCCGAAATGTTATCATTTTTTCCCGCGTGTCTGCCTTCAGCATGTATGCCCTCAGCACTCGACGAGTATCTATGTCTTGAACATGAGCGGATAGAATTCGTCAAAGCTTGGTAACTGATCGTATCAGGTGGAGATCGTATTGAAGGCAATTGACTACACGCTGGACAGTATTTGAAGCTTCTCGACAGCTTATTTATGCGGATATGAGAGCGCTCCGGCGCACCGCGCGCGTCACATACACTCTCGACGAGCCATCCAACGACGGCTGGGGTGAAATGTTCGTCAAATCTGTTTGTGACACCAACTTGAATAGACAAAGCAAATTTGTGTCATGCCACTCCTTAGCCGCAGATAACCTTGCGCCGTAAAAATTCATCACAGTTAAGAGTAAACGCGAAGGTGAGAGTATAAAATGTGATATTTGTGAACAAACTGTGAATTTTTTTAGACCAGCATTGATGTTCGATTGTTGCTACATACATTTGACAGAAGTCATATTCTTTTAACTCCGGACAATGATGAAAAGGAAGAACTGCGATAGGCAGATGGCTACGAAGCTCTCACGTTTTAAGGCGAAAGCCCTTAATGACTCATCGTTGGCAACAGAAGGTTGCCAGCAGAGGTGTCACGCTTTTAGGTTGGTCGAAATGGTTATGACGTCACAGTGCGCGGATTCGAAGTAATGAGGTCACCCACGGATGCCTGACGCCACCTTTTGGAGCGGGCGACAACTAATAATATAGCTGTCGTCCGCTCCGAAAGCGGGCGTAAGGCGTCCGTGGCTGACCACATTACATACCTCACTACTGCAAACAGAGCCATGGATACAACCGAACTCATCGAAGCAGAGAAAGAGTCGTGCTAGAGAAGCAGTCAAAGTCGGCAGTCAAAGTGTGTAGTTGTAATTGTAGTCAAAGTGTGTAGTCACATAAAGCACTAGTGCACCGCAAATAGTCTTGCAACGCGAAACAGTGCGCCAGGAAAGGCTTTCGCCTTGCAGCACTTTGGAGACCCAAAGTGCCCCTGAATTTTCTCACCTTGTTTATAAGATTTTCGCTTGAGCTCTCTCAAATTTTGTACAGTTTTCAATGCCTACTTTGAATGAACCTCTCCAGACATGTAGCTTAATTTACATGCAGTGCGTACGGTGTTCAATAATCGGAGTTGCCTCTACGAACAATTACACAGGCGCAAATCGAGCTGCCAAAGGCATTTGATCGCGTGTGTTATCCGTTTCTTTATTCTCTTGTACACAACGTCAATCTTGGCTAAAGTCTTCCGACTGGGATGCGCCTTTGCCACAAAAACTGTTCCTCGTGTTTTATTGAGAAGCGCCCTCTCCCACAAACAGTCCGCATACGGTGCTCTCTGAAACAAGCTTGCCCGTTGTCTCTGCTCCTGTTTGCAGAAGAACTGACGATTTTGCGAGTTGGTGGCAATCCATCGTAAAAAACCAGCGCTTAAGAATACGGACCGAGGACATGGTGAAACAGACTGACGGCGCTGAACTTACAACTGAATTTTATTCACACGTAGGCAGCCAATTTATACATTTACACAAACATGCGCAAAGGCGTCTTGTCAAACGCAGATAATCTGTTGCCACTCACAAGCGTAAAATTAGACAAAACAAAGAAACAGCACTCATCCATCCAAGGCACGTGTCCCGTTACCTCACCCTGCCTACCCAGAATGAAATGAGCTTGCTTCATTATGGGTTGGAAGGGTGAGGTAATGGCACACGTGCCTTGCACACGTGCCGCAGTAATCGGCCTGCTCTCGGGTCCGGCATGTTCGCCAGTGAGCCGCCCCTGGCAACTTCGAATTAAAGGGCTGATGTCAGAAGTCTAGAGAGCATGTTATCCACCGCTGATACTAGTCTTGTGCGAAGTCCTGATAGCAATTTGCACGTATCCTTCGCGGACGTGAGGCTTTATCTCAAGGCAGTACATCAGAGGAAAAAGAGAAAACGGAGACGTACATACAATGGCTTCAATCAAAAATAATATATAGTGTGCAAATATTGCATATTCGTAACACTATAATCAGCTGTTAGAGCACTTGTAAACGAATTAATATATGCTATTGAAACTAGCGCGTCATGATAGTGGTTCCAGTCCTGAACTGAACCAGGCAAGAATGAGCAATAAAAAGCATTCGTGTATCATTAAAAAAGTGGTACTTTTTCACATCAGCGCAAGTGGCATGATGTGTTAATGGGCCGCTGAATAACTATCGTAAAGTTTTTTCTGGCAGTATATTTTATGGAGAAAACATAGCCGCAGAATCTGATTACGTAACTACAATAGCGGAAGGTACAAATTAGTTATCATATTTGGGGTACTAGTGGTACGATGACAGCAGTTGAGAATGTAACCAGCAGACCTATTCTTATTATTTTCGTAGCTTACTAGAAAATCAAGACCAGGGGGCCGTGCTGAGGCCGCATTCTCAGGTTTAGAAGGAACAAGTGATTTGTAACGTTGTAGGCAAAGGAATATAGAGACAAGAAATTTTGTTCCAAGTAACCTAGAGAACGGTTAGCATTACTGGTCATACAGCTAATGTGCCGATCCGAAGAATGGTTAGAAAACACACAGAAGCCTAAGCAGTTATATGATGTTAATATAGTGGCCCGTGTAATTTGCGATGTCAGTGAACTTTAAAGAACGCCAGGTGGTCGTAATTTCTGGAGCCCTTCTCTCCGGCGTCCTTCATAGCCTGAGCCGCTTTGGAGAGTTTAACTCCCCCAATCCAAATCTTTCACGCCCACTTTCCTCCCTTCCCTCACGGCGCAGTTTGGGTGTCCACCTAGAAGAAAATTTTCTTTCCTCCAAAGCAACTTATTTAGAGGTATATATGGAAGGCACAGTGAATAAAAACACATGTTTCCAGTTCATCAGCAACGGCTGTAGGAATTGACCTACTTTAGGCAATTCTTGCTAGAAGATGAAATGCAAAGGTGAAATCCCGACCATCCACACCACATTTTCATCATCGTGGCCAGGTTGGTGGTTTGTTGGTTTATTGGGGTTTAACGTCTCAAAGCAACTCAGACTATGAGGTACGCCGTAGTGAAGGGCTCCAGAAATTTCGACCACCTGGGGTCTTTAACGTGCGCTGACATCGCACAGTACACCGGCCTCTAGAATTTCGCCTCCATCTAAATTCAGCCCCCGCGGGCCGGGATCGAACCCCCGTCTTTCGGGTCAACAGCCCGAAAGACGCGGGTTCGATCCCGGCCGCGCCTTCCGGGTTGCTGACCCGAAAGACGCGGGTTCAACAGAAGGGTTGTTCCTCACGATGTGAATTCATGACACCGATACTAAACACCGCTAGACGATAAAGCGGAAAGCAAATACGTGCGAAACGAATGAAAAAAGCTCCTCAGGATTTAAGCAATATATATTTGACGTTTCATTTCAGGGCCGCCAGATATTCAGTCCCTATCGATGCGACTGGCATGACCGATCAAGTAAACGAGATTCTCGATTGGAAAGCGTTAACCACGTATCTCGCGGCGTCAAGAAGGTAATTCGCTCTGAAATAAACCCGTAATGGGAGACCAGCCTCTTGACCAATTACGCGCACTTGATAACGGCTTTTTGCGCTTGTAATCTTGGTGACAGCAACAGTACATGTTTTTTTCGCACATTCATTCGTGTGAGTGTCATAAAATGACAAACATATTCAAAAATCTAACAGAAATTGTCACCCGTCGACGCACTAAGTCTGCACGCGCCACAAATACCGATCACCATATCGCTGCTTCAGATAAAAGCCGCATGACGCCGCCACCATCGCTGGATTAACCGGGCCTTGTTTCTCACAGAACCAGCTGTTTCTGCAGGATGTGGACTGTGCGGCTAAACGGTGTTCCAGAGCATGTCACTCACAGGGCTGTACGCATCAACGGCAAGGTCTACTCGTTCGACAGTTACCACGCGGCATGGAACTTCGTCCACGTGTTCATCTTCGACCCCGCGTCGCGCCGGTGGGATATGGTGCAGACGCAGCTTCCAGACGGCGGGCCGATTAACATTTCCCGCCACACAGTTGTAGCGTACGGCCACTGCGCGTATCTGTGGGGCGGGCCGCACAGCTGGCCATCTCCGAGTGTCCTTTACCGCTTCGACACAAGCACCATGGCATGCAGCCGCCCAGAGGTGGCCGGTGAGCTGCCGACATCGATTTACGGCAACACAGCTTGCGTTGTGGGTCACCGCAAGTATATCTTCGGCGTCTTGGATCATTCGCAATATATGCGGGTCCTTGATTTGGATACCCTGCAGTGGCATCGTGTCCCCACCAGCGGAGAAGCGCCCGTTCGGCGTGCCTTCCACACTGCGTCTGCCATTTGGACCCGCATGTATGTGTTTGGCGGCAGCCTAGCAGACCCTTTCCACCCAAATCGCGTAGACAACTCGTTATACTACCTAGAGACGACCACCTCTTCATGGGTACGCCCACAGGTACAAGGAGTTCCCCCTGTGTGCCGGCGAGGTCATTCAGCGTTCGTGTATAACGAAGAACTGTACATTTTCGGAGGGTACAGCGATTCGCTGCAGACCTACTTGGCAGATATACACAAGTACGACCCCGTGACGTCGCGTTGGACCGAAGTGAGGCCATGGGGCTCACCACCATCTCCCAGGTACTGGCATGGCTGCTCAGTGATGGGTGAAAGAGTGTTTATCTTCGGCGGCTTTGGGCCGGCACCCAACCAGGATGAGGGGCAAGTTGCTGAGGAGCGAAGGGCGCTGACCGATCTCCACGTGTTGCACTTGGCACCGACACTGAAGAACCTGTGCTTACTTGCGGTAACTGATGCACGGCTGGATCTACGCCCCCTGCCACCTTTCATTAGAGAAATGGTCTACGCTATCTCTTCTCACCCATCGTAGTCGATGGTAGATGCGGCGTCTCAAGCAAACTGAGTGCCTTCGGCGAAGCCAGCCCTCTGGTACGGTGATGATGCAACTTCGGCGCCACTACTTGACGCAGTAATAAACTCTCATTTTATACGCAAATAACGCCTTCCTTCTGTGCTCGATTTTCGCGCAAGCAAGAAAGTCGCCGCCGTGGCCGCCACTTTTTCTTAAATAACAAAGGGAACAAAGAATTATTCACTGAAATCGATTCAACTCCAGCCTGGTGGTTTGTTCAAGCGAGTCGCATTAACGTCACTTCGGCACGAAGCTTTGTGATCAATTTTAGTTTTCCGCGCAGCCCCTGCTGGTCATACATTTTAAAGCAGGTGGTAGATAGAGATATGTGGCGGTCGGCTTCGATTTCAGCTCTTATCCGGAAACAACTTGCGTCTTTTGCGATGACTTCAGAAAGCCAAACAGTTATCACTTATTTCGACATGTCTGCCCTCACTTTGACGCCGCTTTAAAAGTTCACTGGTTTTATAGCCTGCTAGTTATGGTCCTGTTTTCGCTATATACATTCTAGTTTCAATCTGGAAGCATCCGATCGGTATTTATGTCATGAACCTGAGCCGATAGAATTCGTCAAAGCTTGTTTAAGTGATCGTATCAGGTGCAGATTGTATCGAAGGCAATCGACAGCATGCTGGACTGTATTTTAAGCTTCCCGACAGCTTATTCATACTGATGCGAGAGCGCTCCAGTGCACTGCGCACGCCAGATACATTTTGGACAAGGCATCCCACGATGGCTTGTGTGAATTGTTCGGAAGATGTGTCCGTGACACCAAGTTGAATAGACAAAGCAACTTTGTGCCATGGCGCTCTTTAGCTACAGATGATCTAGCGCCATAAAAAATCATCAGAGTCGAAAGGGGGTGTGCCACAGACTGCGCTGCACCTCGACGACGAGCCCCTTATCTTTTTCGTTCACTACGTTGTCGCCTACGGCTACTGCGTCTACATGTGGGGTAGCTTTTCGGACATAAGGTCGCAGATTGGCGGCTTATACTGGTTCGGTACCCGCGCTATGAGATGGAGTCGCTCGCAAATGTCCGGCCAAGTTGCGATATTGAGCATCTTCTTCTCTGCTTGCGTGCTGGGTCAACAGATGTACAACTTTGGTTTTTTGGAACCGGAGCCCTCACACCGTATATATTATATTGACCATGAGAGTGGAGAGGAACCGACTAGCCGCTGCTTCCACACGGCGTCCGCAGTCGGAACCCGCCTGTATGCTTGTGGTGACCAGGCGTTGAACATAGAGGTCAACGACCGGTAAGATAATTCCTTGTATTATCTGGAAAGATCCACATTGATGTGGGTGCGCCGGAGAGTGGAAGGTGGGCGCCCCAAAGGCCGCAAACTTCTCTTTTCCTTCGTGTACACACGAACAGCTGTATATCTTCGTTGGCCGCAAGAGACAGCTGGGCGCTTACTTTTCAGACATGAATAAGTACGATATAGAGAGGTCGTGTTGGATCGAAGTGACAATACATGGGTTACGCCCGTCTGCTAAGCGCTCGGCCGGTTGCAGCGTGACGGTAGAAAAGGGTATTTGTTTTTGGCGGCTTGGGGTACGCCCAAGACCTTTAGAAAAGAGGGCCCATCGATGTTTCTGAAGAGGAAAAGGCGATAACTTATCTGCACGTGTTGCACTCAGCACCTACGCTGCAGAACTTGCGTCTTCTTGCTGTCATCAACGCAGGTCTTCACGTAGGTGGATTACATGTAGCTATTAGAAACGAGATCAACGCTGTCTTCTGGCTCATCACAGACAGCGGACTCGTGCTGCACTTCAAACGAATGCTGCGCCTTCAACGGAGCCACAGATGGTGGTGAGGTGCCCACAATAGTTATACCAGTGCCTCTACTTAGGTAGGTAATAATGCCTTTTTTTTTTCTGAAAAACACCTTAGAAGCTGAGGTTCCGCGGCGGACAGGTATTGTCCCCCTATCACCTAGGAGCTCTGTGCTCTGCGATTTAGCGCTCCGCCCTCGGCAGCCTGTATAACCGAAACCGTGGTCCGCAGCTTTTGTGCGCATACTGTGAGACCATCGAAAGTTTTGCAGAACATGGATGTGTCATTCGCGTGCAGTTGTTGGCGGGTCAGTGCGGCGCCGAGGGAAACCAACTGTATGACAAACTCGCCACCGCGCTCACCAGCGGTCTCATAACGACACCCTGTACGAGTTTGGGGATCAACGTGCGGTGATTCGCGATCAACTCTTAACTGCCAGATCCTCGCTTCGCACACTGAGAGCGCGGTTTCATCGCCAGCGCACACATTTAGAGTTGGAGCCCGCATCTTTCAGATGTGACCCGTGGAAAGGCAGCTGCCCGAAGGACTTTCTACGAGCTACGCGGGCCTCGATTATGGTTAGGTTGTGGGATTGAAGCCATTCTTCCTTCGTTGTTCCACTTTTGTGCAGCCGCGTGGCTGGGTGCTGGAGACCTATAGAGCGCTGGAACTCATTGCGGAAATGCTGACGACGCTTGTGTGGCTTTGAGGCTGCGTGCACGCCCGCGATGGAACAATGGTGAGCATTTGTGCATCGAGCGGACAGGCCTGACGTCCCGTGTGGGCTTCGCAAGGTAGCCTCGCAGCATTAGGACGCTCAGCTTGTGCTATCTATGGAGGGGGGCAGCCGAGCCCCCGACCCCAGTAGATTGGTGGAGGGTGTAGAAAGAGAAGTTTATTCTTTCTAATGTCAACAAAAGTACAAAACAAAACGGCTGAACTCAAAGGTCTGATGTCACATGCACATGCGCAGTGCCGCTGCACTCCGCACGTCAGTAGGGCAATAAGAAAGCTGATACTCGACCGCCGCGCAGGACGATGAAGTATGTCGACCACTAGCGCAAAACCTCCACCTCGCTCATTGACAGTGCGTCCACGCATGCTTGCTCAAAGAGGCGCGTGCGGAGGCGCTGCAACATCGAAAACATTGCTCTTTGCGGACGCCCATTTAAGGAAGCCGCTCCACGCTGCCGCCACATAACGAACATGCCGACACACAAGAGCATATTTGTGAACAGTGGAGGGTGTGCCTCGTGTGCGACACCCCGTGAGAACACACTGCCTATGCGCCTTCTATATACATTATGAACACCCATGACTATAAAATGCAGGGAAAAAATAAATGTGGTTGAGCTCAAACGTGTCTCAACCGAGTAGTCGTGCGAAGTCATTTGTTTAGCCTGGTTGACTCGTGCTTTTGTTTTGCTGGGTGGTCGGCACGCCTGGTTACAATAAACTTAGATTAAGTGATTATCGAGGTGAACCTGCTGTATCTGCTCGTGCCGCAGGTGAAAATTGAAGACGACATCGTGCAATGCACAGTGCGAGATTGTGTTGCAGTTTAACACGAGGCGTGATCGCCTAAGGCGATAGCATATAGTGATCTCATGCAGCGGCCAGTGAAGCTGATTTGTTCGCGCCACCGCGGGTTCGAAACCCAGTCGCGGCAATATTTATTTTATTTCTGCAGGGGCGGAGCTATGCTAGGTTTTGCTAAGGTCACCTTCAAGGTCGAGCTTGACACATACTCGGTGAGCTAGTTATACCTCGTTAAGCCATGCTTTCACAATAAACGCTGATGCAAAGAAAAGATGAGACAACGCATTTTTGCGGTAATGTTGTAGTCATGTAAAACCTACTAGCCCAACTTCATGCGCTGATGAAACGGAAGTCTTCGGGTCGCATTTTGTCGGGAGTGGTGGCGATACAACTGTAATTCGTTTAACTCGTGCAGCCAAATCTTGCAGGTTTGATGTGAGTTCACAGTAATCTCTTTTTTTTTCTCGAATATTCTGTACTCGTCACCGCCGCTGTGTTTGTTGCTGCTAAAACTTTTTTACTGCTTAACTCAGTGACTCGCTATATTTGTGCTTCGCTTCCTGCCATGTGGGATTTCGATCTGTCTTTTCCTTGTCGTGAGATATTTCCTGAAATAGGACCATTTTTTCGTTGTCAATATGCCAATACGGCAATATTAAAATTTTGGCCTAGAGAGCGGCAGGTTTCAAAAGAGAAACATATTGAAGGACAGCACTCAAGTATTTAATGAATGTCTTGGTGTTATCAGAGGAGGAACGATAAGCTAACGCAATAAGTGTCCCGTCGCATTTGACAGTTGATCCATAATGGTAGCAAGAATGATGATGAGTAAATTCTTTGCTTGCCACCAGGGGAATGCGTGTACTTTCAGTTACAAAATGCTTCGCAGACATCAAAGATCCTGTGAATTTCCCAACTAAAGCTACATGGTGTGAAGACTTTTAGTTTGGGGGACCTGGTTTTGGAGTCTTGTCTTACAACCCAAGTACGCTTGAGTTCGTGTCATACCACTTTCCTAACTTAAATATGTTTGCCAAAGGTCAGAGGAGTATGATGGTTCGCAGAATTTTCACGAGTATGACTTTTTTTCAGTTCATTATTGTGGATGCTGAATTCGTGTTCAGAATCCCTTGCGATTGGGCCCGTTGGAATGTATTATTCATCTGTTGCGCCGCTCATAAGTACGAACCTCGGGCGAGGGTAAGGGGAAGCTGACAGGTAGAATAGCGAGCACCTGATGATAGGTCTCCTGTACGTACCTAACAAATGCATTCTTACTTTCGCGAGCAGACGATAAAAGACTCAAAACGGTCGCTGGGTTGGAAGACAAAAGGCGGTTCATCTGCTTCGACTACGATGGTACTGTAGACGTTGATTGCTACTCAATCTGAGTGGGTCGAAAGGCTGGAGGACAACGATCACACAGCTCTCGGAGTTGCAGTATCTGATGCCTTCTTCGACGCAGCGGAGGTGACAACGAAGGTGAAGGTGAGTTCGCCTAAAATGGAGGATCGGCATGAGCAGGAGACAACCTTTGTGCGTGGTCCGCTTTAGTATTTTTCAGCTTGATCTGAGTGGGGCGCTGAACAATTGTTTTCGTGCGCAGAAAGATTGTGAAGCGACCCGTGACACCGAATAGGCTTTTGGTAGAATGAGGTTATTGAAAACATTCCTGAGATGACGAAAAAATTTGGTTCGAAATACAAGCGTCCGACCCCACTGCACCTCGCCTTTCCGTCCATGGCGCGGAAGAGGTTTTGAGCATACATTTCTTTTACGGGAACAACTGACGTGGTCGCCTGAGGACCCCAACCCTCAGCGTACGCTCTCGAGAAAGGGAGCTGTCCTATATCGGCAGCTACAGACAGATGTTTTTCCGACATCACAGAACCGACGAGCCAGCCTCTTCGCTGACACCGCTCCAACTTGTAGCTTATGCGCGCGCTCCCAGACTCCTTGCGACATGGTCTGGGAATGTGTGAGCACCCCCAACCACCCATCCACTGAGCCTCGTGAGACCACTGGTAGCCCCCCCCCCCCCCCCCCCTTCCCGCCCAGCCACCAACTTCTGGTGGCCCCCCGCGCGCGGGAGATTATAATCAGCGCTGGACTTTCGAGATAAAAGTTCTACCTTCCAAGGCCAAAGTCCACTTTTTGTCTCTCCCCGGTACAAGTAAAGTTCGAATTCCGTCTAATGAAAGCCCACAGAGGCATCTTCCGTTCATTGTTTTTTCTTTCCATCTCTACTTTGATGTTTGTTTCTTTGTAGCCTCGACGCGCTGTGATGTGTTTCTCCCTTCTAGTCTTCTTTCATTAGATTAATTTCTCGCTTCTACTACTTCTTCTTCTCCACATGAAAATGGCACATAACCACGCGGGGGGATTGGCCAAGGTACGGTGGTGAATGCTAAGGAGGTATATGCGCGGCTAAAAAAACACTAAGTAGAAAAGTAGAATGACAATATATATGAATTGTTAAAATTGTTCAATCAATAAGCAAATGAGATATACCAGGAATAAAATAAAATACGCTTTTTGGACATGCGGTGGAATTTTATATGGAGTTAAAAGGGTAAGCCACCAGTTGCAATGATGTAATCATGAAGGTAGCCGCAAATGATGCTTAACGAGAATCCCGTGGCGCTCGCACCAAACGAGAGCAGAACTGCTGGAGACAAAGGGAGTCCTAACCTCAAAAGAAGAACCTCCAAATACTCGCTGTGCTCATCTCGTCTTCGGCGTCTTCTCCGATGCCGAATATCAGGCCACTATACAACTATTGTGCGAAATTTATTCTTCCTTTTATAATTTGCGTTGTAGTACACTGGCTTAGTAAGAAATAGTGCGAACAACGAAGAATTCCCACCAGAAAATCTGTTCTGGTAATCTCCATGTCTCGCGACCGAAAAAACGCGGCTTTTATGTTAGGCGGAGAAAGTGAATGATAATTTGAACGGCGCCAGCTCATGCCAAGCACAAGCCGCGCGATCCACGCGCAGAGAACAAGCCCGCAGCGGTCCTGGAAAGACGCACATGTCCCGTCTGCTATCAATGAGGACCCCGGTGCGAACGGCAGCGCGTACGGCGAATGACAGGAGTCATTCGGCGGAAGGTGGGAACATCCCCGAGGCCGCGAACCATGGGGTGCCGGAGGAGTCCGCGGAAGAAACGGATCTGCGACGAGAGCCGCCGCGCAGTCGAGACGAGCCCCGCCGTTCGCCGCGGCCTTCCACCCCGGACGGCGTATTCTGTCCAGCGGGACGCGGTCAGCATGCCGCGGGCATGCTGACCTGGCGGTCCTTCGCCGTCCTGGCGCCGTCCTTCGCCGTCCTGGCGGTGATCGCCGCCACGTGCTACATCGTCGTGTCGCGGCTGATCTTCATCGCACAGTGGCTGTCCGCGAACGGCCTCCCCTCCTACAAGAATCACCGAAGTCTGGCCGCCCCCGGAGCCAAGTGGGGAGCCCCGCGGATATAGATGCCGGGCTTTCGGCACGGTACCGCACCAGGTGCCTTGCAAGGCAGCACCGTTTGGAGCCGCAGGGTCGCGGCCGCCTTGATCGCAATTTTACGCCTCGTTCTTACGACTGGGACCGCTACGCTGATAAGCCCAGAAGATGCGGTCAATAATGTTACTATCGTACGCAACAAAGTCGGCACCGGCACGTCATTTTTGATTTTGAAGTGATGAAATACGTTCTAAGGATTCCAAGTTAGCAAAGCTTTGTGCAGACCCAGTTTTGCGTCCACACTGCAGCTCGCCTGGATGAGGCAGCGCACATTTCATATCATCTCCCACTACAAGAGAGCGAATTTATAATATTAGATAGCCTTGTGTGAGATAAACCGTATGAATAATGCGGCTGTGAATAATGTGTGCGAACATGCGGATGTTTGAAAATGAGATCAACGCGCTTGGAAAGCCGAACTCAAACGTGCTGCGCGACAAGATCGTTCACATCCCGAGGTCCAAAATGCTTGCGCCCCCAACATCTGGGCAGAATGACGTAGGCGCGAGTCCTCAGCTCTGCGGGCAACCCAATGTGACGCTGCAATTCACGTTACTAGTGTTAACTTTTCCGCCAATTTTAGTGTAGGAGGGCAATTTCGGCATGATTAGGGATTCTTACTTGACAGGAAAAAACTTCGAGAAACTTATCTTCATCTTAAAAGTATGTAACGATATCGTTAAACGGTCCCTACGGTCCATATTATTTAGGTACGATAATTAGTAACTCTAATTAGCTATGTGGTTCTTTAATGTAATTTGCCTGCTGTGCGATGGGAGGTACTCGTACAAGGCCTCTATATATCCCACTTAACGCACGTTCCTCAGTGACGGTTTCGATTCTGACTGACCACATTTTCTTTTCAATATAGGCATAATAGCTTTCCTACTCTACTACCTTCTCGATCAATAAGGATTTTCCAGTGTCAGCGATGCTGACGCTGGGTGTCCGGCCGAATGGGACCTTTCATACTGTCGCGTAAAAAAAGATAAAATTAGAGGGGACACTTAATCTTACCCTTAAGAGTACGACGAGATAGCATGATGGGTTAATTCCCATATATGCAGAAGGTCATTCACTATTTTACTATTTTATCCCTGGAAATCCTCATGCCGCTCCTGTCGCACTGGTGTAGGGGTTAAGCGATAGGCCTTGTGGGACCCAGGTTGCTTTTCCAGAGCCACCAATCATTAATTTAACTGCCACAGTGTGCATTTTGCTCACTATACGGTGGGTAGGTTGTGATGACGTAGCAAGGACACGTGACTTAGGTGGCCCATCCGCCTCCTAGGTTTCTCTCGCGGAACCACCTGCCAGAGCCACGGCCACGATTTCTCCCTCACAGCGCCGACGAGGACACCGGGGTCTTCAACGCTGTCGCGTTAAAACAGCGCCATGAAGCCGATAGAAGGCATTCAGCTTAAGCGTTAACGTCTTTCTTTCTGCTGCTCAATAACTAGAGAAATTATACCCGGTAGTTCAAAAAGAAGGGCGAGCGGTGTTTGCAAATGAAGCGTCTATTACACTGCCAATTCACACATTACGGGAAGCGTAAAACCAACGCAATTTATCAGACACCGTTAGTCCACATGAGTTCAGTAGATTAATATTGATACGAGGGCGTTTCAAACCCGCGATGGAGCAAACAGGTCGGCTTCGCTGGCTATTGCACGAGGGCGCGATGCTATCGCCGCAACTGATCACGTCTCCTGTTAAACTGCAACACACTTTCGCGCTGTCCGTTGCGAATCGCGTCTTAAACAACTTCTCTTCAACAACACGTTTCCCAAAACCGGTAGATACCCGCCGTGATGGCTGAGCGGTTAGCGTGCTCGGCTACTTAGCAGGAGTAACCGGGTTCCAACCCAGCCGCGGCGGGCTGCGCTTCGGTGAAGGGAAAACACAAATGGAGCCCGCGTGCTGTGCGATGTAAATGCACGTTAAAGATCCTCGGGTGGTCGAAATTAATCCGGAGCCCTCCCACAAGCTTGATGGCAATATGAGTCTGTCTCAGACGTGGAACCTCTTTAGGCACTTAATAGACTCCACTCACTCTAAGACTGCCCATAGACACGCCCTCACCAAACTCATACAACTTCCGATACACCTCCACCAGACCTCCTCCAAGAACTTCGAAATCAATACTTCCCCACATACCCTCCTGCACACCACCATGATTGTGCCCCCCCCCCCCCCCCCCCCCCTCTAACGACCAGCTTGACCAACCCATTACAGAAGCAGAGGTTCAGGCTGAACTCCAGACACTTAACACGTCATCAGCCTCCGGCCCAGACGGGGTACACAACAAGGCTCTCAGGAATCTCGACGCACAATCCATTGCTGCACTTACAGAATACTTTAATGAGTGCTAGCGACTGGGCACCCTCCCACCACAATGGAAAGAGGCGAGAGTAATCTTCATACCTAAAACTGGCAAACCTCTGCTCACTTCTAACCTCAGACCCATCTTTCTCACATCTTCTGTTGGCGAACTCATGGAGCACGTACTCCAGCGCAGGCTTTGCCAATACCTTGAAAGCAACAATCTCATGTCCACTAGCATTTTTGGATTTCGACCAGGGCTGTCCGCACAGGACGTTTTCTTGCAGCTAAAACATCACATTCGCCAGTCACATACCTCCGATACTAAAGCTATCCTAGGGGTGGATCTCTCTAAGGCATTTGATAAGGTTACACACTCAGCTAAACTAGAAAACCTTACGACCCTGGGAGTCGGCTCCAGGATGTCCAACTACATCCGATACTTCCTCAGCCACCGCACAGCCACGCTTACCTTCGGCGACCACAGCCTACCAGGGATCACGCTGGGAGCACGAGTTACGCACCAGGGAGCCGTCCTCTCCCCTATTTTATTCAACATAGCACTTATTCACCCACCGCAACAGCTAGCTCAAGTTCCCGACATCCATTTCAGCCTCTACGCCGACGACATGACTGTCTGGGCAAACAATAGCAGCGATGCCGAAATAGAAGAAAACCTACAATTGGCACTAACCACCATCGACGCACATGTACGAGAGCGTGGCCTGACCTGCTCCCCTTCAAAATCGGAGCTTTTCCTCTACCGGCCCAAGCAACACGATTCAGCCAATGCACCCATCTCCCTCACCCTAGGCACCCATCCCATCCCACTAGTACACAAAATCCGCGTGCTAGGACTGGTTCTGCACTCCCACGGTGCGCACGGAAAAGTCATAAAGACACTTCAAACACACGCTCAACACACCACTCGACTGATTCGCCGCATAGCGAACCGCAGGGCTGGCCTACGCGAGCGAAACACAACTCGCCTCACCCAGGCTTACATCATAAGCCGCACCACATATGCCATTCCATAGCTACCCCTCAAACAGAAGGAGAGAGACGGGGTAAATGCGCTCCTACGTAGTTGCACCAGAACGGCTCTACGTCTTCCCCCCAGCACATCCAACGACCGACTCCTCAAACTCGGTGTACACATGACCTTTGAGGAGCTCAAAGAAGCTACCTTTAGGGCACAACTATCGCGTCTATCCAGCTTAGAGGCTGGTCGTACTTTATTGTCCCAGTTGAGCCTGACCCCAATTACAGAGCCTACCGAGGGGGTCCCCCTTTCTGCTACCCTCTGCTTTAACCTCAAGGTAACCCCATCCCCAAGAACATGCACCCTGAGCGAGACAGGGAACGCAGAGTAGCAAGGGCTCGGGCCCTCCAAAAACAGTATAGCGAGGACCATGAGGTGGTCTATGTGGACGCAGCGGAATATGCGACAGGCTTCCAAATGGCCCTGGCGGTAGCCGACAATAATGCAAAGCTTCTAACTTCCAGCTCAATCATTACCAATTCGACCACAGAGGCAGAAGAGGAAGCCATCGCGCTTGCTCTCATTTCTACATCCACAAAAATTATCTCCAATTCCAAATCTGCAATTTTAAATTATGCCAAGCGCTACATATCCAGCACCGCTGCTCGTTACTACGTTTCTGGCAGCCCCGGCGCCTCATCACCCTCATCTGGACGCCAGCATATGATGGCCTCCCTGGCAACGAGGAGGCTCATTCCCTAGCCCGAGGTCTCACATTCCATGCAGGAGTCGAGCCCCCTCTACGAGCCTCGGAGCGGCTGCTCTCCTTCCGTGATATTCTCTCGTACTACCGAGACAAACGAAAGGAATACGCACCCCCAGCTCCATCCCTCACCATAGCGATGGCCGCGCATTGGCGACAGCTACAAACCCGAACTGCTCCATACCCAATACTGCTGCATGCCCGTTACCCAGACCAATTCCCGTCATCATGCAAACTTTGCGGCAAACCAGGAGACTCCTTACACACCCTCCTCTCATGCCCCACATTCCCTCATCCCCCATCACCAACCGCGGCGGAGTCTTACTGGGAGTCTCTTCTGACCAGCTCGTCCGCTCAAGACCAGCGCCGGATCACCTCCAGCGCTCACATAAGGATTGCTCTCCAGGGGCTATCTTTCGCGTTGTAAGAGTGCCTCCTCCTCACATTGAGGAGGCATCCAAGTGCCATATAGGGGGTTTCGCCCCCACGATTTACATCATTGGCAATAAAAGTTTCTACCACCACCACCCTCTACTACGGCCCCTTCTTCTCTCTTCTTTCACTCCCGCCTTCGCCCCTTCCCTCACGGTGCGGTTGGGGCTTCCACCGAGATATGTGAGACAGAAACGGCCATCGTGGCAAGGTTGAACAAAGTGGTTGTTGCTCGCGATGTGATTAGACCAGAGCTGCATGACACCTATACCAAGCACCTGCTAGACGATAAGGCGGCAACCAAACATGCGCAAAACGAAAGAAAAAAGTACCGCAGGATTTAAGCAATATATATTTCACGTTTTTTTTTAAGGCCGCCAGATATCCAATCCCTATCAATGCGACTGGCATGACCGATCAACTAAACAAGAATCTCGATTGGAAAACGTTAACCACATATCTCGTAAAAAGAACAGAAAGCCGGGCGAGTAGGTTGTTATCCATATCTTGTGGCGTCAAAAAAGTAATTCGCTCTGAAACAAACCCGTGATGGCAGAAGAGCCCTCCTGACCACTTATGCGCACTTTATAACGGCTTTTAGCGCTTTTAATCTCGGTAACGGCAAGAGTACATGTTTTTTTTTCGAACTTTCATTCGTGTGAGTGTCATAAAATGACAAACATATTCCAAAATCTAACGGGAAAAGTCAATTTTCGGCGCACTAAGTCCGCTCACGCCGCGAAGATCGATCACCATATCGCTGCTTCATAAAAAAGCCGCATGATGCCGCAACCATCGCTGGAATGACCGGCCCTTGTTTCTTACAGAAGCAGGTGCCTCTGCAGGATGTGGACGGTGCGGCTAAACGGCGTTACAGAGCATGTCACCCGCAGGGCTGTACGCATCAACGGCAAGGTCTACTCGTTCGACAGTTGCCACACGGCATGGAACTTGATCAACGTTTTCATCTTCGACCCCGCAACGCACCGGTGGGATGTGGTGCAGGCGCAACTTCGCGACGTCGGGCCGATTAACATTTCCCGCCACACAGTTGTAGCGTACGGCAACTGCGCGTATCTGTTTTGCGGCCCGCACAGCTGGCCAAGTGTTCTTTATCGCTTCGACTCAAACACAATGACATGCAGCCGTCTGGAAGTGTCCGGTGAGGTGCCCTCATCGATTTACGGCCACGGAGCTTGTGTTGTGGGTCACCGCGAGTATGTCTTAAGTGACTGGGATCCTTCGCCGTGTATACGGGTCCTTGACTTGGATACCCTAGAGTGGCATCGTGTCCCCACCAGCGGACAGGCTCCGGTTCTACGTGCCAGCCACACTGCGTCTGCCATCGGGACCCGCATGTATGTTTTCGGCGGCAGCCCAACAGATCGTTCCCTCATCCTATACTATTTTGAAACGACCACCTCTCCTTGGGTGCGCCCAGAGGTTCAAGGCGTTCCCCCTGTGTATCGGCGAGGACATTCAGCCTTCGTGTTCAACGAAGAGCTGTACATTTTCGGAGGGTACAGCGATGTGCTGAAGACCTTCTTAGCAGATATGCACAAGTACGACCCCGTGACGTCGCATTGGACCGAAGTGAGGCCATGGGGCTCACCACCGTCTCCCAGGTACTGGCATGGCTGCTGAGTGATGGATGAAAGAGTGTTTATCTTCGGCGGCTTTGGGCTCGCACCCAACGAGGATGAGGGGCAGGTTGCTGAGGAGCAAAGGGCGCTGACCGATCTCCACGTGTTGCACTTGGCACCGACACTGCAGAACCTGTGCTTACTTGCGGTAATTGATGCACGGCTGGATCTACGCCCCTTACCACCTTTCATTAGAGAAATGGTCTACGCTATCTCTTCTCACCCATCGTAGTCGCCGGTAGATGCGGCATCTCAAGCAAACTGAGTGTCTTCGGCGAAGCCATCTTGCCGGTATGGTGATGATGCAACTTCTGCGCCGCTACTTGACGCAGTAATAAACTCTTCTTTTATACGCAAACAATGCCTTCCTTCAGTGCTGTATTTTCGCGCAAGCAAGAAAGTCGCTAGTGTTTTGTTTATATTCATGTCGCTCTTGGCCGCCACGTTTTCGTAAATAATAAAGCGAACAATTTTTCTGAACGAAGAATTATTCACTGAAATCGATTTACCTCCAGCCCGGTGGTTTCTTCAAGCAAGTCGCATTAACGCCACTTCGGCATAAAGCTCGTGATCAATTCTAGTTAGCCGCGTAGCCACTGCTGGTCATCCTTTTGAAAGCAGATGGTAGATAGAGATATGTGGCGGTGGGCGTAGATTTAGTTTTTGTCCGGAAACAACTTACGTCTTTTGCGATCACTTCAGGAAGCCAGTTATAACTTATTTCCGGATGTCTGGTCTCACTTTGACGCTGCATTAAATGTTCGCTGATTTTATAGCCTGCTAGCCATGGTCTTCTTTTCCCGATATACATTCTAAATACAACCTGCAAGCACCCGATAGGTATCTTTGTTGAATCTGAGCCAATAGAATTCGTCAAAGCTTGTGTAACTGATTGTAGCAGGAGCAGATCGTATTAAAGGCAACCGACAGCATGCTGGCCAGTATTTCAAGCTTCTCGACAGCCTATTTACACTGGTGTGACGACGCTCCAGCGCGCCGTGCACGCCAGATACATTCTCGACGAGCCATCCCACGATGGTTTGCGTGGATGGTTCGGGAAATGTGTCTGTACGTGACACCATCTTGGATAGACAAAGTCGCTTTGTGCCATGACGCGCTTTAGCCACGCTTTAGCCACGCTTTAGCCACGCTTTACCATGCGCGGTGAGAATTCATCACCATCAACAGTAAAGGGAAGATGAGAGGATAAAACGTGATAGCCTCAGTGGATGGCCGAATGGGAAACAACGACCCACCGGAGTAAACAGGCCATGATGGAGGATTGACACATTCGATGATAGGTGAAAATAAAAGCAAACATGACAGGAAGGTAACAAGAAAAAGCGTGTGTATGGATGAAAGGAAAAAACAGAATTAAGGATTATAACACTGCGAGAAATGCCCTGGAAAAACCGTTTTGCTCGTAAAAAAGAAAAAAATAATAAAATAAGCAACTGCAGCGCTTCTGTTAAACTACCGAGCGGAATGATACTGAGAAGAAAGAAGCGGTTGAGGTCATGCCCTACATTCATCGCGTTTCATGTAACGTCGAGGGGTCAGGATTGTTTTCTCTACGCTGTGTAAACATCGCAGTATGTGCTCGTTTGGTGATTAATGTAAATAATAGGACGCTGTGTACGAAGGAGCACGATAAGAAGTTCGCGAGTGTGTTTCAGGAGTTGCGCAGAAAGTTCCCCTCCCATCCGACAGGTTCTACGTTGGACAGACTGGTATATGTTTAAATGAAGGGTCATGTGAAAACAGGCTGCAAATGCAGAATAATCCAGAAGGCCATTTAGCACACCATTGCGAGAGATTTAGAGGCAAAGGTGAGGGTAAGAAAATGTTTCTTGCAAACCTGTATTTGAAAACATGACCTTTTCTTCCCATCTTCCCAAAGGGTGGTCACAGAAGCGTTTCACGGTAATAAAACTTGTGACAAGTGTGTCAGCACGCCGCCTATTTCGGTTCTGCCGAAAGTTAATCTCATGTACGCAGTTTTTTCTGTGTTTTCGAATGTTTGCTACCACTATGAAGCAACTGTCAAATGCGACAGGACACTGATTGCGTTAGCTAATCGTTCCCACTCCGATAGCACCAAGAAATTCATTAAATATGTGAGGGGTGTTCTTCAAAGTGTTTCTTTTTTGAAACCTACCATTGCCAATACGTCAATATAAAAATTTTGGTCAAGAGAACGGCAAGTTTCAAACGAGAAACATACTGAAGAACACCACTCACGTATTTAATGAATTTCTTAGTGTTATCAGAGGAGATAATGCAATCGGTGCCCCGTCGCATTTGAGAGTTGATCCATAGTGGTAACAAACATGATGGTGAGTAAAATTCTTGGTAGCCACCAGGGGAATGCGTGTGCTTTCCTTCACGAAATACATCTCCGACATCAAAGATCCTGTGAATATCCAAATTAAATCTACAGGGTGTGAATGAAGACTTTTAGTTTGAGGGACCTGGTTTTGGAGTCTTGTCTTAAAACCCAAGTACGCTTCCGTTGGTGTTATGCCACTTTCCTAACTTAAAAATGCGTGCCAATGTTCAGAGGACCATGATAGTTGGTAGAATTTTCTCGGGTATGACTTTTTTTCTTCAGTTCATGATCGCGGATGCCGAATTCGTGTTCAGAATCGCTTGCGATTGGGCCCGTCGGAATGTATTATTCATCTGTTGCGCCACTCAGAAGTACAAAACTCGGGCAAGGGTAAGGGGAAACTGACAGGTAGAATAGCGAGCACCTGATTATAGGTCTCCTGTAGGTAGCTAACAAATGCATTCCCACTCTCGCGAACAAACGACAAAAGCCTAAAAACGGTCGCTGGGTTGGAAGACAAGAGGCGGTTCATCTGCGTCGACTACGATGGTCCTGTAGACGTTGATTGCTGCTCAATCTGAGTAGGTCGAAAGGTTGGGAAGACAACGATCACGCAGCTCTCGAATTTGCAGTATCTGATGACTTCTCTGACGTAGCTGAGGTGACAACGAAGGTGAAGGTAAGTTCTCCTAAAATGGAGTATCGACATGAGCCGGAGGCAACCTTTTTGCATGGTCCGCTTTAGAAATTCTCTGCTTGATCTGAGGGGGGTGCTGAACAATTGTTTTCGTGCGCAGAAAGATTGTGAGGTGAGCCGTGGCACCGAAAAGGCTTTTGGTAGTCAGGTTTCTGAAAACAACCGTGAGATGGCGAAAAGATTTGCTTTGAAATGCAAGCGTTCGACCACACTGTATCTCGCCTCCCCCCTCCCCTCAGGGTTCACTCTCGAGAAAGGAAGCCCTCCTGTATCGGCAGCTACAGACAGACATTATTCCGACGCCACAGAACCGACGAGCCAGCCTCTACGCCGACACAATTCCAACTAGTAGCTGGTGCGCGGGCTCCCCGACTCCCGGCAACATGGTCTGGGAATGTGTGGTGAGCTTCCCCCAACCGCCCATCCACTGAGCCTCGTGGGACTACTGGCTGCCCAGCCACCAACTTCTGTTGGCCCGTCGTGCGCTGGAGATTATAGTCAGCGCTGGGCAATTCCAGATAAAAGTTTTGCCTCCGAAGCCAAAGTCAACTTTAATGAAATTCTCTCTCTCCCCCGTAGATGTAAAATTCTAATTGCGTCTAATGAAAGCCCACAGAGGCATCTTCCGCTCATTTATTTTTTCCTTCCATGAGTACTCTTATATTTGTTTGTTTCTTTGTACCCTAGACGCGCTGTGATGTGTTCCTTCCTTCTACTCTTCTTTCATTAAAAAAATACTTTCTCTTTCTCGCTTCTACTCGCTGTGCACATCTCGTCTTCGTCGTCTTCTCCGACGCCGAATATCAGGTCACTATACAACTATTCTGCGAAATGTGTTCTTCCTTTTATAATATGCGTTATCTTATTAAGAAAGAGTGTGAACAACGACGAATTGCTACCAGATAAATCTGTTCTGGCAATGTCTATGTCTCGCGACAGAAAGAACGCGGCTTTCATGTTAGACGGAGAAAGTGAATGACAATTAGGACGGCGCCAGCTCTTGCCACGCGCAAGCCGCGCGATCCACGCCCAGAGAACAAGCCCTCAGTGGTCCTGGAAAGACGCACATGTCCCGTCTGCTATCAATGGGGACCCCGGTGCGAATGGCATCACTGACGGCGAATGACAGGAGTCGTTCGGCGGAAGGCCGCAACATCCCCGAGGCCGCGATCCCCGGGGTGCCGGAGGAGTCCGCGGACGAAACGGAGCTGCGACGAGAGCCGCTCCGAAGTGGAGATGAGCCCCGCCGTTCTCCGCGGCTTTCCACCCCGGAGGACGTTATTCCCTTCTGTCCAGCGGGACGCGGTGAGCATGCCGCGGGCGTGCCTCATCTTCGCAGTCCTGGCGGTGACCGCCGCCACGTGCTACATCGTCGTGTCACGGCTGGTCTTCATCGCACAGTGGCTGTCCGCGAACGGCTTCCCTTCCTACAAAAATCACCGAAGTCCGGTCGCCCCCGGAGCCAAGTGGTGAGCCCCGCGGACTGTCGACACGGTACCGCGACAGGTGCCTGGGTACCTTGCCACGGTCCCAGTTGCCGCCATCACCACATTTTTAAGTTTCCTTCCTACGACCGGGACCACTACGCTGATGGTATTTCAGCCCAGAAGATGCGGACAATAAATGTTACTATTGTACGTAAAAAAGTTCGTACCGGCACGTGATTTACACATAGCTACGTACTTTGATTTTTTTTAAATGCTGTAATGCCTTCTAAGGATTCCAAGTTAGCACACATTTTTGCAGACCCAGTTTTGCGACCGCACTGCAGCTCGCCTGGATGAGACAGTGCACATTTCATATATGTATACAGCCGCAAGTGTGGGAGGGTCACCCATATTAACGTGGTAGCGTTGAGGATACTGTCAAGCCGAAGACCTGGCGTCATTTCCCGTCGGCGGCGTGAGCGAAAAACTCCCAGAGAAGCAACCTAGGAGGGCCATCTGGGCCAAGAGAACTTGTGACGTCATTACAATCAGCCCATCGGATTGTGAGCAAAGAGCCTGCCATGGCAGTGTGCACGAGAGGTTGCCCGCGTTTCAATGGTGTGGGATGCTTTCAGGTTCCTCTGGACCCAGAAACCCAAAGTACTGGTCTTGTTGCTCTCTGGGATCTCCTGGCCCTCTACATAGAAGTCTATGGGGCTGGCTAACTTGTAGATTCCTCCTTCGTGCAACCGAATTAGGTCGGCAAAACTAATCGTCCGGTCAATCCCCACCCTTTACCTTCGTGGCCCTGCCACTCAATTACGTCGCACGCCTTGAGATCCTGCGGCTACCCGCAGGATTTATCCTCACCCTCACAAAAAGCTCAGCACTGAAGACTGAAGACGCACCAGCTCTCAGACTTATACACATTTCTAAACCTACCCAGATACAGCAAAATGTACCCCCTAACATATTGTGGCGTCTGCCCCTGGTACGCCGATACAGGTCCCACACTCTTTCACTCCTCGTGGGGGTGCGGACGCAAACCACAAAACTTCAAAGTCGCCTAGCACGTCATTTGAGCTCTGGGAGGTACACCTATCCGGCGACACCCTGGCGGGAAAAGCAGCGCTCGTCCAGCGAGTTCATCAAGCAGCCATGGCCACTCGAGTCCTGGAATGAGAAAGCCACCCACACGAACTCAAGATCATTTATCTCATTTGTTTCAAGAAATGTTTCTCCATTCTTCCTTACTGTCTCAGAAGCCCCACCGGTGGCAGCACCTGCCATCGCTGGGCAGTGGCGGATTGCTTAACTGCTGCACCGATGCGCCAGGAGTGGTACGGGAACTCCCAGGAATCTATGAATGTACAGAATGACAGATTCAGTATATATGGTAATTAACACTATCGCCTCATATCCTTAGGAAGGAGCATGTGTCCCCTGCACTTTTTAACCTCGTGATGTGAGAAGAAGAGAAAGTAGCAGGAGAAAGTAGTAGACGTACAAAGGATATAGCGTACCCCGCCTCGGTGGCTGAGTGGTTACGGCGCTCGGCTGCTGGCCCGAAAGACGCGGGTTCGATCCCGGCCGCGGCGGCTGAATTTCGATGGAGGCGAAATTCTAGAGGCCCGTGTACTGTGCAATGTCAGTGCACGTTAAAGAACCCCAGGTGGTCGAAGTTTCCGGAGCTCTTCACTACGGCGTCCCTCATAGCCTGAGTTGCTTTGGGACGTTAAACCCCAATAAACCTAAAACTAAACCGAAGGATATAGCGTATACATAAAATGCATAGGCTTCCACGCTTGCTCCCGTGACGAGCAGTCCTGACCAAAGACGCATTATTTCATCCCTCACCATGGGAAATTAAGGCGTCATTTAAGGGGCGGCCATAAACATAAATATTCCTTCAGCAATGTCTAGGGGTGGAAGCCGCTGCGCTAAAAAAAACAAAAATCCTGGGTTCTTGTAAGAAGGAACCAGAACAAAGAACCTTCAGTGAGAGAATCCAGATATTCGGCCGGAGGAGGTAGACAATGTGTTGACATTTGTGTTCACAAATGTGTTGTCGTATCAGACAGCGAGCTGCACTTTCTTTCTTTAAATCGATTCAGAGTAATGCTCTTTGTGGACCATAGTTCATTGTAAAACTGCCAGATTGCAAACGTCTGAAGGCTTGTTTTTCAGGGCTCTGTATTTTTCTCTGAAATGATAGAATAATAAGTGCAGGGTTGAAAATGTTCACCACTTAACAATGTATAGAAGATCTGCAACTCAACGCTTACAAGCATGTGATTGCCCAATTTTTCTCTAGATATTGTCTTATCTTCCGCTAACGTTCTGATTTAAAAAGGAAGACTATGCACGTTGTGCAAAGGCAGGTTCAAGCACTAGGCGGCGTTCATTATGCTACGAAAAAAAAAAGTACTACGTCGAAGCTCATGACCTGAGGGTGTAGCCATTTGGAACAAGCTGAATTATACAAAGTCTTATGAAAAATTTCACGCTCCCATGTATATGCGCAGTCATAAAAGCATCGGCTCGTTGATCTATTGGGTCAGTACGTGACGTCGAAATTAGGCAAGCAAGGTTGCAGACGCGCACACACTGGCCTGGCTTCTCTGCACAATTTCTTCACCGTGAAGGTGCTCAAAACAATAATCAAAGCAAGATTCTTTTTAAAACTATGACAAAAGCGCAGCGGCAAAACAACGGCGCAATATATTGCTGCTGTGAAAATCATCAGCTCTCTCACTTTCCCGCAGCAACTTTAGACTGTGAACTTAGCTGGCGCGTAGGGTTTGTGAAACTTATGCCAATTTTTTTATTCCCTAAAACACCTCATGGTCATTCTTTTCTCGCAGAAACTGAAATGAACATGCAGGACAATGCTCATAGAATTTCGGCTTATGCCATGAAATGCAAACAGCTTCGTCACATTTACCACCAATCAACCACAGGAGCATATTCCTTTATTTACCTGCACGTTGCTTCAAAATACACGTGGCATCTGTACGTACTCGACATTCATATGCTGGCCTTCGGAGCCGTCGTCCACAGCATAAGTGCGCAGTGCGAAGCACAGCACACTTATGCATTTTACGAGCAAAATCATTTTTCCAGGGCGTTTCTGGCAGTGTTATAATCCTTAATTCTGTTTTTTCCATTCATCCATACACACGCTTTTTCTTGTTACCTTCCTGCCATGCTTGTTTTTATTTTCACCTATCAGTTAATGTTTCAATCCTCCATCATCGCCTCTTTACTCTGGTTGGTCGTTGTTTCCCATTCGGCCATCCACTGTGGCTAACACGTTTTATCCTCTCATCTTCCCTTTACTGTTGATGGTGATGAATTTTCACGGAGCAAGGTAATGTGTGGCTGAAGTGCGTCATGGCACAAAGCGACTTTGTCTATTCAAGATGGTGTCATGTACAGACACATTTCGGAACCATCCACCCAAACCATCGTGGGATGGCTCGTCGAGAATGTATCTGGCGTGCGCGGTGCGCTGGAGCGTCATCACACCAGTGTAAATAGGCGGTCGAGAAGCTTGAAATACTGGCCAGCATGCTGTCGATTGCCTTTAACACGATCTGCTCCTGATACAATTAGTTACACAAGATTTGACGAATTCTATCGGCTCCGATTCAAGACAGATACTGATCGGGTGCTTGCAGGTTGTATTTAGAATGCATATCGGGAAAAGAGGACCATGACTAGCAGGCTATGAAATCAGTGAACACTTAATGCAGCGTCATAGAGAGGGCAGACATGCGGAAATATGTTACAACTGGCTTCCTGAAGTCGTCGCAAAAGACGTAAGTTGTTTCCGGACAAGAGCTGAAATCGACGCCTACCGCCACTTATCTCTATCTACCATCTGCTTTGAAAAGGATGACCAGCAGTGGCTACGCGATAACCTAGTATTTATCACGAGCAAGCCGAAGTGGCGTTAACGCGACTTGCTTAAAGAAACCACCGGGCTGGAGGTGAATCGATTTCAGTGAATAATTCTTCGTTCAGAAAAATTGTTCGCTTTATTATTTACGAAAACATGGCGGCCCAGAGCGACATGAATATAAACAAAACACTAGCGACTTTCTTCCTTGCACGAAAAGACAGCACTGAAGGAAGGCGTTGTTTGCGTATAAAAGAAGTGCTTATTTCTGTGTCAACCAGCTGCGCCGAAGTTGCATCATCACCATGCCAGCAAGCTGGCTTCGCCGAAGGCACCCAGTTTGCTTGAGATGCAGCATCTACCACCGACTACGATGGGTGAGAAGAGATAGCGTAGACCATTTCTCTAATGAAAGGTGGTAAGGGGCGTAGATCCAGCCGTGCATCAATTACTGCAAGTAAGCACAGGTTCTGCAGTGTCGGTGCCAAGTGCAACACGTGGAGATCCGTCAGCGCACCTCGCTCCTCAGGAAGCTGCCCGTCATCCTGGTTGGGTGCCGGCCCAAAGTCGCTGAAGATAAACACTCTTTCACCCATCACTGAGCAGCCATGCCAGTACCTGGGAGACGGGCCTGAGCCCCATGGCTTCACTACGGTCCAACACGACGTCACGGGGTCGTACTTGTGCGCATCTGCTAAGAAGGTCTTCAGCACATCGCTGTACCCTCCGAAAATGTACAGCTCTTCGTTGAACACGAAGGCTGAATGTCCTCGCCGATACACAGGGGGAACGCCTTGAACCTCTGGGCGCACCCAAGAAGAGGTGGTCGTTTCAAAATAGTATAGGATTACGGAACGGTCTGTTGGGCTGCCGCCGAAAACATACATGCGGGTCCCGATGGCAGACGCAGTGTGGCTGGCACGTAGAACCGGAGCCTGTCCGCTGGTGGGGACAAGATGCCACTCTAGGGTATCCAAGTCAAGGACCCGCATATACGGCGAAGGATCCCAGTCACTTAAGATATACTCGCGGTGAACCACAACACAAGCTCCGTGGCCGTAAATCGATGAGGGCACCTCACCGGACACTTCCAGACGGCTGCATGTCATTGTGTTTGGGTCGAAGCGATAAAGAACACTTGGCCAGCTGTGCGGGCCTCAAAACAGATAGGCGCAGTGGCCGTACGCTACAACTGTGTGGCGGGAAATGTTAATCGGCCCGGCGTCGGGAAGTTGCGCCTGCACCATATCCCACCGGTGCGATGCGGGGTCGAAGATGAAAACTTGGACCAAGTTCCATGCCGTGTGGCAACTGTCGAACGAGTAGACCTTGCCGTTGATGCGTACAGTCCTGCGGGTTACATGCTCTGGAACACCGTTTAGCCGCACCGTCCACATCCTGCAGAGGCACCTGCTTCTGTAAGAAAAAAGGGCCGGTCATTCCAGCGATGGTTGCGGCATAATGCGGCTTTTTTATGAAGCAGCGATATGGTGATCGGTCTTCGCGGCGTGAGCGGACTTAGTGCGTCGAAATTTGACTTTTTCCATTAGATTTTGGAATATGTTTGTCATTTTATGAAACTCACACGAATGAAGGTTCGAAAAAGGACATGTACTCTTGCCGTTACCGAGATTAAAAGCGCTAAAAGCCGTTATAAAGTGCGCATAAGTCAGGAGGGCTTTTCTGCCATTACGGGTTTGTTTCAGAGCGATTTACTTTTTTGACGCCACGAGATATGGATAACAACCAACTCGCCCGGCTTTCTGTTCTTTTTACGAGATATGTGGTTAACGTTTTCCAATCGAGATTCTTGTTTAGTTGATCGGTCATGCCAGTCGAATTGATAGGGATTGGATATCTGGCGGCCTTAAAAAAAACGTGAAATATATATTGCTTAAATCCTGCGGTACTTTTTTCTTTCGTTTTGCGCATGTTTTGTTGCCGCCTTATCGTCTAGCAGGTGCTTGGTATAGGTGTCATGCAGCTCTGGTCTAATCACATCGCGAGCAACAACCACTTTGTTCAACCTTGCCACGATGGCCGTTTCTGTCTCACATATCTCGGTGGAAGCCCCAACCGCACCGTGAGGGAAGGTGCGAAGGCGGGAGTGAAAGAAGAAAGAGAGAAGAAGGGGCCGTAGTAGAGGGTGGTGGTGGTAGAAACTTTTATTGCCAATGATGTAAATCGTGGGGGCGAAACCCCCTATATGGCACTTGGATGCCTCCTCAATGTGAGGAGGAGGCACCCTTACAACGCGAAGGATAGCCCCTGGAGAGAAATCCTTATGTGAGCGCTGGAGGTGATCCGGCGCTGGTCTTGAGCGGACGAGCTGGTCAGAAGAGACTCCCAGTAAGACTCCGCCGCGGTTGGTGATGGGGGATGAGGGAATGCGGGGCATGAAAGGAGGGTGTGTAAGAAGTCTCCTGGTTTGCCGCAAAGTTTGCATGATGACGGGAATTGGTCTGGCTATCGGGCATGCAGCAGTATTGGGTATGGAGCAGTTCGGGTTTGTAGCTGTCGCCAATGTGCGGCCATCGCTATGGTGAGGGATGGAGCTGGGGGTGCGTATTCCTTTCGTTTGTCTCGGTAGTACGAGAGAATATCACGGAAGGAGAGCAGCCGCTCCGAGGCTCGTAGAGGGGGCTCGACTCCTGCATGGAATATGAGACCTCGGGCTAGGGAATGAGCCTCCTCGTTGCCAGGGAGGCCATCATATGCTGGCGTCTAGATGAGGGTGATGAGGCGCCGGGGCTGCCAGAAACGTAGTAAACGAGCAGCGGTACTGGATATGTAGCCCTTGGCATAATTTAAAATTGCAGATTTGGAATTGGAGATAATTTTTGTGGATGTAGAAATGAGAGCAAGCGCGATGGCTTCCTCTTCTGCCTCTGTGGTCGAATTGGTAATGATTGAGCTGGAAGTTAGAAGCTTTGCATTATTGTCGGCTACCGCCAGGGCCATACGGGAGCCTGTCGCATATTCGGCTGCGTCCACATAGACCACCTCATGGTCCTCGCTATACTGTTTTTGGAGGGCCCGAGCCCTTGCTACTCTGCGTTCCCTGTCTCGCTCAGGGTGCATGTTCTTGGGGATGGGGGTTATGTTGAGGTTAAAGCGGAGGGTAGCAGAAAGGGGGACCCCCTCGGTAGGCTCTGTAATTGGGGTCAGGCTCAACTGGGACAATAAAGTACGACCAGCCTCTAAGCTGGATAGACGCGATAGTTGTGCCCTAAAGGTAGCTTCCTTGAGCTCCTCAAAGGTCATGTGTACACCGAGTTTGAGGAGTCGGTCGTTGGATGTGCTGGGGAGAAGACGTAGAGCCGTTCTGGTGCAACTACGTAGGAGCGCATTTACCCCGTCTCTCTCCTTCTGTTTGAGGGGTAGCTATGGAAGGGCATATGTGGTGCGGCTTATGATGTAAGCCTGGGTGAGGCGAGTCGTCTTTCGCTCGCGTAGGCCAGCCCAGCGGTTCGCTATGCGGCGAATCAGTCGAGTGGTGTGTTGATCGTGTGTTTGAAGTGTCTTTATGACTTTTCCGTGCGCACCGTGGGAGTGCAGAGCCAGTCCTAGCACGCGGATTTTGTGTACTAGTGGGATGGGATGGGTGCCTAGGGTGAGGGAGATGGGTGCATTGGCTGAATCGTGTTGCTTGGGCCGGTAGAGGAAAAGCTCCGATTTTGAAGGGGAGCAGGTCAGGCCACGCTCTCGTACATGTGCGTCGATGGTGGTTAGTGCCAATTGTAGGTTTTCTTCTATTTCGGCATCGCTGCTATTGTTTGCCCAGACAGTCATGTCGTCGGCGTAGAGGCTGAAATGGATGTCGGGAACTTGAGCTAGCTGTTGCGGTGGGTGAAGAAGTGCTATGTTGAATAAAATAGGGGAGAGGACGGCTCCCTGGTGCGTAACTCGTGCTCCCAGCGTGATCCCTGGTAGGCTGTGGTCGCCGAAGGAAAGCGTGGCTGTGCGGTGGCTGAGGAAGTATCGGATGTAGTTGGACATCCTGGAGCCGACTCCCAGGGTCGTAAGGTTTTCTAGTTTAGCTGAGTGTGTAACGTTATCAAATGCCTTAGAGAGATCCACCCCTAGGATAGCTTTAGTACCGGAGGTCTGTGACTCGCGAATGTGATGTTTTAGCTGCAAGAAAACGTCCTGTGCGGACAGCCCTGGTCGAAATCCAAAAATGCTAGTGGACATGAGATTGTTGCTTTCAAGGTATTGGCAAAGCCTGCGCTGGAGTACGTGCTTCATGAGTTCGCCAACAGAAGATGTGAGGAAGATGGGTCTGAGGTTAGAAGTGAGCAAAGGTTTGCCAGTTTTAGGTATGAAGATCACTCTCGCCTCTTTCCATTGTGGTGGGAGGGTGCCCAGTCGCTAGCACTCATTAAAGTATTCTGTAAGTGCAGCAATGGATTGTGCGTCGAGATTCCTGAGAGCCTTGTTGTGTACTCCGTCTGGGCCGGAGGCTGAGGACGTGTTAAGTGTCTGGAGTCCAGCCTGGACCTCTGCTTCTCTAATGGGTTGGTCAAGCTGGTCGTTAGAGGGGGGGGGGGCACAATCAGGGTGGTGTGCAGCAGGGTATGTGGGGAAGTATTGATTTCGAAGTTCTTGGAGGAGGTCTGGTGGAGGTGTATCGGAAGTTGTATGAGTTTGGTGAGGGCGTGTCTATGGGCAGTCTTAGAGTGAGTGGAGTCTATTAAGTGCCTAAAGAGGTTCCACGTCTGAGACAGACTCATATTGCCATCAAGCTTGTTGGAGGGCTCCGGATTAATTTCGACCACCCGAGGATCTTTAACGTGTATTTACATCGCACAGCACACGGGCTCCATTTGTGTTTTCCCTTCACCGAAGCGCAGCCTGCCGCGGCTGGGTTGGAACCCGGTTACTCCTGCTAAGTAGCCGAGCACGCTAACCGCTGAGCCATCACGGCGGGTATCTACCGGTTTTGGGAAACGCGTTGTTGAAGAGAAGTTGTTTAAGACGCGATTCGCAACGGACAGCGCGAAAGTGTGTTGCAGTTTAACAGGAGACGTGATCAGTTGCGGCGATATCATCGCGCCCTCGTGCAGTGGCCAGCGAAGCCGACCTGTTTGCTCCATCGCGGGTTTGAAACGCCCTCGTATCAATATTAATCTACTGAACTCATGTGGAGTAACGGTGTCTGATAAATTGCGTTGGTTTTACGCTTCCCGTAATGTGTGAATTGGCAGTGTAATAGACGCTTCATTTGCAAACACCGCTCGCCCTTCTTTTTGAACTACCGGGTATAATTTCTCTAGTTACTGAGCAGCAGAAAGAAGGACGTTAACGCTTAAGCTGAATGCCTTCTATCGGCTTCATGGCGCTGTTTTAACGCGACAGCGTTGAAGACCCCGGTGTCCTCGTCGGCGCTGTGAGGGAGAAATCGTGGCCGTGGCTCTGGCAGGTGGTTCCGCGAGAGAAACCTAGGAGGCGGATGGGCCACCTAAGTCACGTGTCCTTGCTACGTCATCACAACCTACCCACCGTATAGTGAGCAAAATGCACACTGTGGCAGTTAAATTAATGATTGGTGGCTCTGGAAAAGCAACCTGGGTCCCACAAGGCCTATAGCGTAACCCCTGCACCAGTGCGACAGGAGCGGCATGAGGATTTCCAGGGATAAAATAGTAAAATAGTGAATGGCCTTCAGCGTATATGGGAATTAACCCATCATGCTATCTCGTCGTACTCTTAAGGGTAAGATTAAGTGTCCCCTCTAATTTTATCTTTTTTTACGCGACAGTATGAAAGGTCCCATTCGGCCGGACACCCAGCGTCAGCATCGCTGACACTGGAAAATCCTTATTGATCGAGAAGGTAGTAGAATAGGAAAGCTATTATGCCTATATTAAAAAGAAAATGTGGTCAGTCGGAATCGAAACCGTCACTGAGGAACGTGCGTTAAGTGGGATATATATAGGCCTTGTACGAGTACCTCCCATCGCACAGCAGGCAAATTACATTAAAGAACCACATAGCTAATTAGAGTTACTAATTATCGTACCTAAATAATATGGACGATGATGTGCAATAACACAGTTTATGATTTCACCAAGTGTGTCGATGTTTGCAAAGCGGTACGCCAGGAGACACCCTAGCGACCGTAGGGACCCTTTAACGATATCGTTACATACTTTTAAGATAAAGATAAGTTTCTCGAAGTTTTTTCCTGTCAAGTAAGAATCCCTAATCTCTCCGAAATTGCCCTCCTACACTAAAATTGGCGGAAAAGTTACCACTAGTAACGTGAATTGCAGCGTCAGATTGGCTTGCCCGCAGAGCTGAGGACTCGCGCCTACGTCATTCTGCCCAGATGTTGGGGGCGCAAGCATTTTGGACCTCGGGATGTGAACGATCTTGTCGCGCAGCACGTTTGAGTTCGGCTTTCCAAGCGCGTTGATCTCATTTTCAAACATCCGCATGTTCGCACACATTATTCACAGCCGCATTATTCATACGGTTTATCTCACACAAGGCTATCTAATATTAGAAATTCGCTCTCTTGTAGTGGGAGATGATATGAAATGTGCGCTGCCTCATCCAGGCGAGCTGCAGTGTGGACGCAAAACTGGGTCTGCATAAAGCTTTGCTAACTTGGAATCCTTAGAACGTATTTCATCACTTCAAAATCAAAAATGACGTGCCGGTGCCGACTTTGTTGCGTACGATAGTAACATTATTGACCGCATCTTCTGGGCTTATCAGCGTAGCGGTCCCAGTCGTAAGAACGAGGCGTAAAATTGCGATCAAGGCGGCCGCGACCCTGCGGCTCCAAACGGTGCTGCCTTGCAAGACACCTGGTGCGGTACCGTGCCGAAAGCCCGGCATCTATATCCGCGGGGCTCCCCACTAGGCTCCGGGGGCGGCCAGACTTCGGTGATTCTTGTAGGAGGGGAGGCCGTTCGCGGACAGCCACTGTGCGATGAAGATCAGCCGCGACACGACGATGTAGCACGTGGCGGCGATCACCGCCAGGACGGCGAAGTTGAGGCACGCCCGCGGCATGCTCACCGCGTCCCGCTGGACAGAAGGGAATAACGTCCTCCGGGGTGGAAGGCCGCGGCGAACGGCGGGGCTCATCTCCACTGCGCGGCGGCTCTCGTCGCAGCTCCGTTTCGTCCGCGGACTCCTCCGGCACCCCATGGTTCGCGGCCTCGGGGATGTTCCCACCTTCCGCCGAATGACTCCTGTCATTCGCCGTACGCGCTGCCGTTCGCACCGGGGTCCTCATTGATAGCAGACGGGACATGTGAGTCTTTCCAGGACCGCTGCGGGCTTGTTCTCTGCGCGTGGATCGCGCGGCTTGCGCGTGGCATGAGCTGGAGCCGTTCAAATTATCATTCACTTTCTCCGCCTAACATAAAAGCCGCGTTTTTTCGGTCGCGAGACATGGAGATTACCAGAACAGATTTTCTGGTGGGAATTATTCGTTGTTCGCACTATTTCTTACTAAGCCAGTGTACTACAACGCAAATTATAAAAGGAAGAATAAATTTCGCACAATAGTTGTATAGTGGCCTGATATTCGGCATCGGAGAAGACGCCGAAGACGAGATGAGCACAGCGAGTATTTGGAGGTTCTTCTTTTGAGGTTAGGACTCCCTTTGTCTCCAGCAGTTCTGCTCTCGTTTGGTACGAGCGCCACGGGATTCTCGTTAAGCATTATTTGCGGCTACCTTCATGATTACATCATTGCAATTGGTGGCTTACCCTTTTAACTCCATATAAAATTCCACCGCATGTCCAAAAAGCGTATTTTATTTTATTCCTGGTATATCTCATTTGCTTATTGATTGAACAATTTTAACAATTCATATATATTGTCATTCTACTTTTCTACTTAGTGATTTTTTTAACCGCGCATATACCTCCTTAGCATTCACCACCGTACCTTGGCCAATCCCCCCGCGTGGTTATGTGCCATTTTCATGTGGAGAAGAAGAAGTAGTAGAAGCGAGAAATTAATCTTATGAAAGAAGACTAGAAGAGAGAAACACATCACAGCGCGTCGAGGCTACAAAGAAACAAACATCAAAGTAGAGATGGAAAGAAAAAACAATGAACGGAAGATGCCTCTGTGGGCTTTCATTAGACGGAATTCGAACTTTACTTGTACCGGGGAGAGACAAAAAGTGGACTTTGGCCTTCGAAGGTAGAACTTTTATCTCGAAAGTCCAGCGCTGATTATAATCTCCCGCGCGCGGCGGGCCAGTAGAAGTTGGTGGCTAGGCGGGGGGGGGGGGGGGGGGGGGGGGGGCTTCTAGTGGTCTCATGAGGCTCAGTGGATGGGTGGTTGGGGGGTGCTCACACATTCCCAGACCATGTCGCAAGGAGTCTGGGAGCGCGCGCATAAGCTACAAGTTGGAGCGGTGTCAGCGAAGAGGCTGGCTCGTCGGTTCTGTGATGTCGGAAAAACATCTGTCTGTAGCTGCCGATATAGGACAGCTCCCTTTCTCGAGAGCGTACGCTGAGGGTTGGGGTCCTCAGGCGACCACGTCAGTTGTTCCCGTAAAAGAAATGTGTGCTCAAAACCTCTTCCGCGCCATGGACGGAAAGGCGAGGTGCAGTGGGGTCGGACGATTGTATTTCGAACCAAATTTTTTCGTCATCTCAGGAATGTTTTAAATAACCTCATTCTACCAAAAGCCTATTCGGTGTCACGGGTCGCTTCACAATCTTTCTGCGCACGAAAACAATTGTTCAGCGCCCCACTCAGATCAAGCTGAAAAATACTAAAGCGGACCATGCAAAAAGGTTGTCTCCGGCTCATGCCGATCCTCCATTTTAGGCGAACTCACCTTCACCTTCGTTGTCACCTCCGCTGCGTCGAAGAAGGCATCAGATACTGCAACTCTGAGAGCTGTGTGATCGTTGTCCTCCAGCCTTTCGACCCACTCAGATTGAGTAGCAATCAACGTCTACAGTACAATCGTAGTCGAAGCAGATGAACCGCCTTTTGTCTTCCAACTCAGCGACCGTTTTGAGTCTTTTATCGTTTGCTCGCGAAAGTAAGAATGCATTTGTTAGGTACGTACAGGAGACCTATCATCAGGTGCTCGCTATTCTACCTGTCAGCTTCCCCTTACCCTCGCCCGAGGTTCGTACTTATGAGCGGCGCAACAGATGAATAATACATTCCAACGGGCCCAATCGCAAGGGATTCTGAACACGAATTCAGCATCCACAATAATGAACTGAAAAAAAAGTCATACTCGTGAAAATTCTGCGAACCACCATATTCCTCTGACCATTGGCAAACATATTTAAGTTAGCAAAGTGGTATGACACGAACTCAAGCGTACTTGGGTTGTAAGACAAGACTCCAAAACCAGGTCCCCCAAACTGAAAGTCTTCACACCATGTAGCTTTAGTTGGGAAATTCACAGGATCTTTGATGTCTGAGAAGCATTTTGTAACTGAAAGTACACGCATTCCCCTGGTGGCAAGCAAAGAATTTACTCATCATCATTCTTGTTACCATTATGGATCAACTGTCAAATGCGACGTGACACTTATTGCGTTAGCTTATCGTTCCTCCTCTGATAACACCAAGAAATTCATTAAATACTTGAGTGGTGTCCTTCAATATGTTTCTCTTTTGAAACCTGCCGCTCTCTAGGCAAAAATTTTAATATTGACGTATTGGCATATTGACAACGAAAAAATGGCCCTATTTCAGGAAATATCCCACTACAAGGAAAAGACAGATCGAAATCCCACATGGCAGGAAGCGAAGCACAAATATAGCGAGTCACTGAGTTAAGCAGTAAAAAAGTTTTAGCAGCAACAAACACAGCGGCGGTGACGAGTACAGAATATTCGAGAAAAAAAAAGATTACTGTGAACTCACATCAAACCTGCAAGATTTGGCTGCACGAGTTAAACGAATTACAGTTGTATCGCCACCACTCCCGACAAAATGCGACCCGAAGACTTCCGTTTCATCAGCGCATGAAATTGGGCTAGTAGGTTTTACATGACTACAACATTACCGCCAAAATGCGTTTTCTCATCTTTTCTTTGCGTCAGCGTTTATTGTGAAAGCATGGCTTAACGAGGTATAACTAGCTCACCGAGTATGTGTCAAGCTCGACCTTGAAGGTGACCTTAGCAAAACCTAGCATAGCTCTGCCCCTGCAGAAATAAAATAAATATTGCCGCGACTGGGTTTCGAACCCGCGGTGGCGCGAACAAATCAGCTTCACTGGCCGCTGCACGAGATCACTATATGCTATCGCCGTAGGCGATCACGCCTCGTGTTAAACTGCAACACAATCTCGCGCTGTGCATTGCCCAATGTCGTCTTCAATTTTAACCTGCGGCACGAGCAGATACAGCAGGTTCACCTCGATAATCACTTAATCTAAGTTTATTGTAACCAGGCGTGCCGACCACCCAGCAAAACAAAAGCACGAGTCAACCAAGCTAAACAAATGACTTCGCACGACTACTCGGTTGAGACACGTTTGAGCTCAACCACATTTATTTTTTCCCTGCATTTTATAGTCATGGGTGTTCATAATGTATATAGAAGGCGCGTGCGCAGTGTCTTCTCACGGGGTGTCGCACACGAGGCACACCCTCCACTGTTCACAAATATGCTCTTGTGTGTCGGCATGTTCGTTATGTGGCGGCAGCGTGGAGCGGGTTCCTTAAATGGGCGTCCGCAAAGAGCAATGTTTCCGATGTTGCAGCGCCTCCGCACGCGCCTCTTTGAGCAAGCATGCGTGGACGCACTGTCAATGAGCGAGGTGGAGGTTTTGCGCTAGTGGTCGACATACTTCATCGTCCTGCGCGGCGGTCGAGTATCGGCTTTCTTATTGCCCTACTGACGTGCTGTGTGCAGCGGCACTGCGCATGTGCATGTGACATCAGACCTTTGAGTTTAGCCGTTTGGTTATGTACTTTTGTTGACATTAGAAAAAAATAAACTTCTCTTTCTATACCCTCCACCAATCGACTGGGGTCGGGGGCTCGGCTGCCCCCCTCCATAGATAGCACAAGCTGAGCGTCCTAATGCTGCGAGGCTACCTTGCGAAGCCCACACGGGACGTCAGGCCTGTCCGCTCGATGCACAAATGCTCACCATTGTTCCATCGCGGGCGTGCACGCAGCCTCACAGCCACACAAGCGTCGTCAGCATTTCCGCAATGAGTTCCAGGGCTCTATAGGTCTCCAGCACCCAGCGACGCGGCTGCACAAATGTGGCACAGCGAAGGAAGAATGGCTTCAATCCCACAACCTAACCATAATCGAGGCCCGCGTAGCTCGTAGAAAGTCCTTGGGGCAGCTGCCTTTCCACGGGTCACACCTGAAAGATGCGGGCTCCAACTCTAAATGCGTGCGCTGGCGATGAAACCGCGCTCTCAGTGTGCGAAGCGAGGATCTGGCAGTTAAGAGTTGATCGCGAATCACCGCACGTTGGTCCCCAAACTCGTACAGGGTGTCGTTATGAGACCGCTGGTGAGCGCGGTGGCGAGTTTGTCATACAGTTGGTTTCCCTCGGCGCCGCACTGACCCGCCAACAACTGCATGCGAATGACACATCCATGTTCTGCAAACCTTTCGACGGTCTCACAGTATGCGCACAAAAGCTGCGGACCACGGTTTCGGTTATACAGGCTGCCGAGGGCGGAGCGCTAAATCGCAGAGCACGGCGCTCCTAGGTGATAGGGGGCCAATACCTGTCCGCCGCGGAACCTCAGCTTCTAAGGTGTTTTTCAGAAAAAAAAAACAAAGGCATTATTACCTACCTAAGTAGAGGCACTGATATAACTATTGTGGGCACCTCACCACCATCTGTGGCTTCGTTGAAGGCGCACCATTCGTTTGAAGTGCAGCACGAGTCCGCTGTCTGTGATGAGCCAGAAGATACAGCGTTGATCTCGTTTCTAATAGCTACATGTAATCCACCTACGTGAAGACCTGCGTCGATGACAGCAAGAAGACGCAAGTTCTGCAGCGTAGGTGCTGAGTGCAACACGTGCAGATAAGTTATCGCCTTTTCCTCTTCAGAAACATCGATGGGCTCTCTTTTCTCAAGGTCTGGGGCGTACCCCAAGCCACCAAAAACAAACACCCTTTTCTACCATCACGCTGCAACTGGCCGAGCGCTTAGCAGACGGGCGTAACCCATGTATTGTCACTTCGATCCAACACGACCTCTCTATATCGTACTTATTCATGTCTGAAAAGTAAGCGCCCAGCTGTCTTGTTGCGGCCACCGAAGATATACAGCTGTTCGTGTGTACACGAAGGAAAAGAGAAGTTTGCGGCCTTTGGGGCGCCCACCTTCCACTCTCCGGCGCACCCACTTCAATGTGGATCTTTCCAGATAATACAAGGAATTATCTTACCGGTCGTTGACCTCTATGTTCAACGCCTGGTCACCACAAGCATACAGGCGGGTTCCGACTGCGGACGCCGTGTGGAAGCAGCGGCTAGTCGGTTCCTCTCCACTCTCATGGTCAATATAATATATACGGTGTGAGGGCTCCGGTTCCAAAAAACCAAAGTTGTACATCTGTTGACCCAGCACGCAAGCAGAGAAGAAGATGCTCAATATCGCAACTTGGCCGGACATTTGCGAGCGACTCCATCTCATAGCGCGGGTACCGAACCAGTATAAGCCGCCAATCTGCGACCTTATGTCCGAAAAGCTACCCCACATGTAGACGCAGTAGCCGTAGGCGACAACGTAGTGAACGAAAAAGATAAGGGGCTCGTCGTCGAGGTGCAGCGCAGTCTGTGGCACACCCCCTTTCGACTCTGATGATTTTTTATGGCGCTAGATCATCTGTAGCTAAAGAGCGTCATGGCACAAAGTTGCTTTGTCTATTCAACTTGGTGTCACGGACACATCTTCCGAACAATTCACACCAGCCATCGTGGGATGCCTTGTCCAAAATGTATCTGGCGTGCGCAGTGCACTGGAGCGCTCTCGCATCAGTATGAATAAGCTGTCGGGAAGCTTAAAATACAGTCCAGCATGCTGTCGATTGCCTTCGATACAATCTGCACCTGATACGATCACTTACACAAGCTTTGACGAATTCTATCGGCTCAGGTTCATGACATAGATACCGATCGGATGCTTCCAGATTGAAACTAGAATGTATATAGCGAAAACAGGACCATAACTAGCAGGCTATAAAACCAGTGAACTTTTAAAGCGGCGTCAAAGTGAGGGCAGACATGCCGAAATAAGTGATAACTGTTTGGCTTTCTGAAGTCATCGCAAAAGACGCAAGTTGTTTCTGGATAAGAGCTGACATCGAAGCCTACCGCCACATATCTCTATCTACCACCTGCTTTTAAATGTATGACCAGCAGGCGCTTCGCGGAAAACTAAAATTGATCACAACGCTTCGTGCCGAAGTGACATTAATGCGACTCGCTTGAACAAACCACCAGGCTGGAGTTGAATCGATTTCAGTGAATAATTCTTCGTTCCCTTTGTTATTTAAGAAAAAGTGGCGGCCACGGGCGACATGAATATAAACAAAATACTAGCGACTTTCATGCTAGCGCGAAAATCGAGCACAGCAGGAAGGCGTTCTTTGCGTATAAAAGAAGAGTTTATTACGGCGTCAAGTAATGGCGCCGAAGTTGCATCATCACCGTACCACAGGGCTGGCTTCGCCGAAGGCACTCAGTTTCCTTGAGATGCCGCATCTACCAAGAAGTGATGGCGTACACCATTTCTTTAATGAAGCTCGGCAAGGGGCGTAGATCCAGCCGTGCATCAATTACTGCAAGTAAGCACAGGTTCTTCAATGTCGATGCCAAGTGCAACACGTGGAGATCGGTCAGCGCCCTTCGCTCCTCAGCAACTTGCCCCTCATCCTGGTTGGGTGCCGGCCCAAAGCCGCCGAAGATAAACAGAACAGAAAACTGGGCAAGTTGGAACGGATTCATCTTAAAGCAGCGCGATATACAGGACGAGAGAAAGAAACAAGAGACAACACGAGCGCTCCTGTTGTCTCTTGTTTCTTTCTCTCGTCCTGTGTATCGCGCTGCTTTAAGATGAAGATAAACACTCTTTCACCCATCACTGAGCAGTCATGCCAGTACCTGGGAGATGGTGGTGAGCCACATGGCTTCACTTCGGTCCAACGCGACGTCACGGGGTCGTACAAGCGTATATCTGCCAAGTAGGTCTGTAGCGAATCGCTGTACCCTCCGAAAATATACAGTTCTTCGTTGTACACGAAGGCTGAATGACCTCGCCGACACACAGGGGGAACTCATTGTACCTGTGGGCGCACACATGAAGAGGTGGTCGTCTCTAGGTAGTATAACGAGTTGTCTACGCGATTTGGGTGGAAAGTGTCTGTTAGGCTGCCACAAACACATACATGCGGTTCCCAATGGCAGACGCTGTGTGGAAGGCACGCCGAACGGGCGCTACTCCGCAGGTGGGGACACGATGCCACTGCAGGGTATCCAAGTCAAGGACCCGCATATATTGCGAATGATCCAAGGCGCTGAAGATATACTTGCGGTGACCCACAACGCAAGCTGTGTTACCGTAAATCGATGTCGGCACCTCACCGGCCACCTCTGAGCGGCTGCATGCCATGGTGCTTGTGTCGAAGCGGTAAAGGACACTCGGAGATGGCCAGCTGTGCGGGCCGCCCCACAGATACGCGCAGTGGCCGTACGCTACAACTGTGTGGCGGGAAATGGTAATCGGCCCGCCGTCGGGAAGCTGCGTCGGCACCATATCCCACAGGCGCGACGCGGGGTCGAAGATGAAGACGTGGAGCAAGTTCCATGGCGCGTGGTAACTGTCGAGCGAGTAGACCTTGCCGTTGATGCGTACAGCCCTGTGGGTGACATGCTCTGGAACGCCGTTCAGCCGCCCCGTCCACATCCTGCAGAGACACCTGCTTCTGTAAGAAACAAGGCCCGGTTATTCCAGCGATGGTGGCGGCGTCGTACAGCTATTTTTTGAAACAGCGATATGGTGATCTGTAATCGCTGCGTATAAAGATAAGTTTATTTTTTTTTCTAATGTCAACAAAAAACACAAAGCAAAACTGCTGAACTCAATGCTCTGATTAGTCAAGCACATGCGCAGTGACGCAGCACTGAGCACGTCAGTATGGCAGTATGAAAGCCGACACTCGACCGCCGCGCAGGACGATAAAGTATGTCGACCATTTGCGCAAGAACTCAGCCTCGCTCATTGTCAGTGCGTCCACGCATGCTTGCTCAAAGAGGCGCGTGCGGAGGCGCTGCAACATTGGAAACATTGCTCTTTGCGGACGCCCATTTAAGGAAGCCGCTCCACGCTGCCGCCACAAAACGAACATGCCGACACACAAGAGCATATTTGTAAACAGTTCGCGTGAACTAGTGCGCGCTTCGAGGCGGGTTAAAAACATCCGTGACATTAGTACCCAAAAGGTGCGCGCCACTACACAGTCCAACATAGCGTGCCGCAACGTTTCTAAAAGACCGCACTGCGGGCATCGGGCGGAGGGCGCGCGCCCCACGCCGCAAGGCGGTCTCTTGTGGGCAGGAGCCGCCAGCCTCGCAGCCAGCCGAAGTCCCTGACATCTGCAGGAAGCGCAGCTGAGGTCAGTTGGCGCCAGCGTGCCCGTCTCGTTTTCTGGAGTTGTTCGCGGGTCAGCTCAGCGACCGTTAGTGTTTCACGAATCCTGGAGCGCGGGGTTTCATCAACATCCAGATCGGGCACGCTGGCTGTCAAGGACGCCAGTGTGCGACGCACATTAACGAAAAATTCTGGCGGCTGCTCGGCTGTGGGGCCAACCACGTGTTGTGTAAAAAACACGTTACGCGCTGTACCCAGAAAGTATGTGAGGAGTGTTCTCCCCGGAATAGTCTGGGTTGCGTACAAGATCTCGTACTCCTCGCAAGGCGAGCACATTGCGCATGGTGCGGATGAAAGATATACTAAACCCACCCATGTACGGTGGAAGGCGCATGAACATTCGTGACACAAGTTCGGTTTTACCCGCCCAAACGAAAGAGCCGCAGGCCGAGGTTAGCCTGCGAGCAAACGTGCGCGGAGGGTTTGCGACGCGGGCGACAAAAAACATGGGGCTAGGATTGTGGACTTAACTACATAGCTGCGCTCTGCCATTGAAAGGCGGAAAGTTTACGCCACCGAGAGGCGTTTCTCAGCATTCTTGCGGAGGTTAGTCCAGGTTTCGCGTTCTACTTCTCCGCTGGCGAGGAATACTACTCCCAGGACACTCACTCCCTGCACCCACTCCACCTCGCCCGCAAGGTTCGGTGTGAAGGTGCCAAACCTTAGCGCCTTGCTTTTTCCCTGTTCAATAGGGCCCCCGATATCTCGCTGTACTCGAGAAACAGCCGCGAAAAAGCGGCGTAGCTATCCTCGTCCTTGAGGAAAACCGACAAGTCGTCGGCGTGGGCCGAAACCTTGATTTGGCCTTGGCCAGGCAGAGGAAAGCCGCGTATGGATGGTCTGTCGTTAATGCGCCGGATGAGTGGATCCAGGCATAACACGAAGAATGTTGGGGAGAGAGGGCATCCTTGCCTTATGCCCCAGGTGACTGAGAAGGTGATCAGGGTGGATGTTTGGGCGAGTTGGTTGCTCATGATGAAAAACTGTAGCGCTCGAGACGAGGACACAACGAAGACGACAACGACAGTTGAAAGTTAGCGCATGTGTTGTCGTCTTCGTTGTGTCCTCGTCTCGAGCGCTAAAGTTTTTCATCGACTCAGAAGGGAGCGCTCTGGTGGCCGTTTACGGAGAGACGAGCATTCAGGTCTGCGTAAAGTAAGCGCAGCCTCCTGACAGTTTGCGGCGGGAATCCGAAGGCTTCGAGGACTCAGAACAGATACGAGTGTTCCACCCGATCGAATGCTTTCGCCTGATCAAGCGAAACAAAGCACCCGCTGAAGCCCGTCCTGCTGGCAAATGTGAACAGGTCTCTAGTGAGTGCCAATGCATCAAACACAGAGCTGTCAGGCACGCTGCTGGTTTGAGCCCAGTAGATTAGGTGAGGCAGGATCGTCCGCATTCTTGTGTTTAGCAAAGATTCGACTATTTTGTAGTCTGCGGTTAAGAGGCTTATAGGCCGCCATGCTTGCGGGTCGGAGGGGTCACCGCCCGCTTTAAGAATGAGTATGATGCGACATTCGCGGTAAGAGTTTGGACGTAACCCATCCGCGAGGAAGCCGTTGACCATCTTCAGCAGCGCTCCTTGGATCTGGTAAAAAAACGTTCTATAAAAACTTGTTGGAATGCCGTCTGGACCGGGGGCAGAGGCTGCATTCATACTTTGCAGGATGGCGTGCAGCTCTTGGCTTGTGGCTGGTGAACAAAGGTTTTCATGCAACTCTTCAGCCACTCGTGGCAAGTTTCCAAAAAAGCTTTGTAGAAGCCCGTGAAAACCATCTTCAAGATGTAGCCAACTGTCCGTAGAGAAAAGGTTCGAAAAGTGGCTTGCGAAGATCGTGCAGATGTCGGACGTGGTTTTGCTTTGGGTGCCGTCTGGGAGTGTCACGAAAGGCACAGTAGCGGGAGCGAATTCCTCTGCCGTGCCTGCGCGTACGTGTCGTAGCACAGACGGGTCTGATATAGGCCGCCCGAGCTGGTGTGCACTACTAGCTGCCCGTGATGACTGGCAGAGTAACACGTGGTAACGTGCTTTAAGTAGACTCAGGTAATCGCTCATGGCAAATGTTAAGGGTGCTCCCCTCTGCACTATACGGATGCGCTTGAGGGTGTCATTCAGTGCATGAGTTACCCGGCGTCTGCGGTCTTGACAGGCCGCCACCAGAGTTGCCTGCCAACGACTCTTGAGTGTGTCCCATGAATCAGTCGCAACGAAGCTCTTGCACGATGCGGCCAACGCCGTACGCAGCGATGCCAGGCTTTCCGAGTCTGCCAGTAGGCTCGTGTCCATGCGCCACGTAACAGTACGTGGGGTGCCCTCACCAAAGTCGAGCCTGACTGACAAGGCGTGGTGATCGGAAATCACCGGCGTGCCTGCAGGGAACGCAAGAGCCTCGCAGCTGACGACAAAAGAAGCGAGCTCAGGTGGAAAATAGAATTTGTCTATACGACTGGCTGACTGCGATATCTCCCAAGTCGCTCCAAAGTCATCCCCGTGAAGCTGCACCCACGCGTCAGACAAACGGAACTGAGTCACGAGATCGCGGAGCGCGGGGGCACCGGTATAACGGCGACCGTGACCATGTCCGCGGACGTCACGGTCGATGTTAAGAACGCAATTGAAGTCACCGACGATGAAAGTGGGGTAAGGATCAAGGAAGAATGAGTCGAGGCGCTCAAAAAAATCGGAACTACTAATCTGCCGTGCTGGCGCGTACACAACCAACGCACGTACCCGCCGCTGGTTTAGTGTGAAGTCGACCGCAAGAGTGCGGCCGTCCAGCCCGAAAGTGCAATGAGCACCCGCGCGCAGGCAGGGGTTTACAAAAACGACACCAACACCGCACATATGAGAATCAGTCAACGAAAAATAAGCAAAAACAGAAAACCGGGTGGTGAAATTCAGCACATCAAGCGAAGTACGGAAGTTTCATTCCTGTAAAAACAGGATGTCGACGCCCCTAGCCCTGGCAAAGTGCATCACCTCTCTCTGTCTGTCTACGGATTGAAATCCCCGAACATTCAGGGACAGGAGATGCACAACCGCCATGACTGCCATGAGCACCGACGGCATAACATACAAACTAAAGAGCGCTGCCATGGGCGGCGCTTGACGCGCGCGGCACTTTTTTCTTGCAACGTTCGTTAACAGTCCCTTCGGATTCCGATGATTGAGGGTGGGCACGTTTGTAGTCTGGTCGGGAAAAGTCCATATTTTCTGGGTCGTCGGCGCTTGTGGCCTCGCTAACCGGTTGCTGCTTGGTCTTGGCGACGCTCGCAGCTGAAGCCAATGCCGACGCCAGGGTCGCCGATGGGAGGGTGTGGCTCGCTGGTGACGGGAAGCGCGCGTCGTCCGCACCTCGAGGGGTCGTCAGCCCTGACGCCTGCCCGCACGTCAAGTCGCCTGTCAGGCGAAGCGGCGTGACTTTGTCCGCCACCTCCTCCAGGTCTTCCGACGTCACGCTCGACTCGTCGCCGCTGCAGCTCTCGGTGTTGAAGGAAACTGTGCCGGGTGGCGGCGGCATCATCATCATCAGCCTGACTACACCCACTGCAGGGCAAAGGCCTCTCCCATGTCTCTCCAATTAACCCTGTCCTTTGTCAGTTGCCGCCACTGTATCCCCGCAAACTTCTTAATCTCATCCGCCCACCTAACTTTCTGCCGTCCCCTGCTACGTTTGCTTTCTCTTGGAATCCACTCCGTTACCCTTAAAGACCAGCGGTTATCTTGTCTTCGCATTACATGCCCTGCCCAAGCCCATTTCTTCCTCTTGATTTCAACTAAGATGTCATTAACCCGCGTTTGTTCCCTCATCCCACTCCGCCCTCTTCCGATCTCTTAACGTTACACCTATCATCTTCCTTTCCATAGCTCGCTGCGTTGTTCTTAACTTAAGCTGAACCCTCTTTGTTAGCCTCCACGTTTCTGCCCCATAGGTGAGTACCGGTAGGATACAGCTGTTGTATACTTTTCTCTTCAGGGATATTGGTAAGCTACCATTCATGATCTGAGAAAACCTGCCATATGCACTCCACCCCATTCTTATTCTTCTAGTTATTTCCCTCTCATGATCCGGATCTGCGGTCACTACCTGCCCTAAGTAGACATATTCTCTTACTATTTCCAGCACCTCACTACCAATTGCGAACTGCTGTTCCCTTGCTAGGCGGCGGCAAGGGTTCCGCGAAAACAGCACCAAACGGCTCCACCTGGTTTGAAGGCGTCCCCTCTTGGTTGTCTTTCCCGGGCACCTCCGTCGCGGGGGCGGACTCGGGCTCCCTCGGGCTGCTGGTCGTAGGGTTCGCGTCGCCAACCGACGTCCGGACGGTGGGTGTGCTCCGCGTTTCCGTGACCACGCTGTCCTTGCTCGGTGCTTTCCTCGAGGCGGCGGCCGCCGCATAGGACCGTGGTCGCAGGCAGTCCGCGGTGGCGTGGCTTCCGCCGCAGAGCCTGCAAGCCGCTCCGCATCCGGCCGTGTCGTGGCCGAACACCTCGCAGCGAGCGCACCGCGGCGTTCGACAAGCCGCGCCGATGTGGCCGTGCTGCCCGCAGCGGGAACTCACCTTCCGGACGCCTCGGTAGTCAAACATGACGCGGTGGCCCTGGACGGTCAAGAAGTTCGGCACCGCCTGCTTCATCTCGATCCGGACCACGCGCGTTCCGTTGCCGACGTGACGACGGCCCTTGAGGACGGGGTGGGTGATGCCCAGCCCCTTGCCGTAAGAGTTCAGTGCTGCCGCCAGCGCCGCATCTCCCACGTAGAGCGGCACACGAAAAGCCGTCAGCGGCGTGAAAAGCCGTCAGCGAAAAGCGGCGTGAGCGGACATAGTGCGTCGACGGGTGACTATTTCCATTAAATTTTGGAATACTTTTGTCATTTTATGACACCCACACGAATGAATGTTCGAAAAAAAGCATGTACTGTTGCTGTCACCAAGATTAAAAGCGCAAAAAGCCGTTATAAAGTGCGCGTAAGTGGTCAAGAGGCTGTTTTCCCATTACGGGTTTGTTTCAGAGCGAATTACCTTCTTCACACCGCGAGATACGTGGTTAACACTTTCCAATCGAGAATTTTGTTTAGTTGATTGGTCATGGTAGTCGCATTGATAGGGACTGAATATCTGGTGGCCCTAAAAAGAAACATGAAATTGCTTAAACATGAAATTGCTAAATTGCTTAATATATTGCTTAAATCCTGCGGAACTTTCTTCTTTCGTTTCGCACGTGTTTGGTTGCCGCCTTATCGTCTAGAAGGTGTATAGTATCGCTGTCATGCATTCACATCGTGAGCAACAACCCCTCTGTTGAACCCGCGTCTTTCGGGTCAGCAGCCCGGATGGCGCGGCCAGGATCGAACCCGCGTCTTTCGGGCTGCTGACCTGAAAGACGCGGGTTCGATCCCGGCCCGCGGCGGCCGAATTTCGATGCAGGCGAAATTCTAGAGGCCCGTGTACTGTGCGATGTCAGCGCACGTTAAAAACCCCAGGTGGTCGAAATTTCTGGCGCCCTTCACTACGGCGTCCCTCATAGTGTGAGTTGCTTTGGGACGTTAAACCCCCAAAAACCAACAAACCACCAACCTGGCCGAGGTGATGAAAATGTGGCGTGCATGGTCGGGATTTCACCTTTGCATTTCATCTTTTAGAAGGAATTGCCTAATGTGGGTCAATTCCTATAGCTGTTGCCGATGAACTGGAAACAAGTGATTTTAGTCACTGTGCCTTCCATATGTACCTCTAAATAAGTTGCTTTGGAGAAAAGGAAATTTTGCACTATTGTCTCACTTCTAGGTGGACACCCCAACTGCGCCGTGAGGGAAGGGAGGCAGGTGGGAGTGAATGATTTAGACTGTAGGGGGTTAAATGTTCCAAAGCGGCTTAGGCTATGAGGGACGCCGTAGGATGGGGCTCCGGAAATTTCGACCACCTGGGGTTCTTTAACGTGCACTGACATCGCACACCACACAGGCCACTATAGTAACGTCGTATAACTGCTTAGGCTTCTGTGTGTTTTCTAACCTTTCTTCGGATCGCCACATTAGCTGTATGACCAGTAACGCTAACCGTTCTCTATGTTACTTGCAACAAAATTTCTTGCCTCTATATTCCTTTACCTACAACGTTACAAATCACTTGTTCGTTCTAAACCTGAGAATGCGGCCTCAGTACGGCACCCTGGTCTTGATTTTCTAGTAAGCTACGAACATAATAAGAATCGGTCTGCTCGTTACATTCTCAACATGCCGTCGTCGTACCACCCACACCCCTAACATGAAAACTAATTTTAACCTTCCTCTATTGTAGTTACGTAATCAAATTCTCCGGCTATGTTTTCTCCATAAAATATACTGCCAGAAAAAACTTTACAATATTTTGATTCAACGGCCCATTAACATATCGCGCCACTTGCACCGCTGTGAAAAATTTGCACTTTTTTAATGATACACGAATGCTTTCTATCGCTCAATACTTCCTTGTTCAAATCAGGACTGGAACCATTATCATGACGCGCTACTTTCAATACCATATATTAAATCGTTTACAAGTGCTCTAACAGGTGATTATAGTTTTATCAATATGCAATATTTCCACATTATATATTATTTTTGATTCAAACCATAGTATTTACGTCTGCGTTTTCTCTTTTTCCTCTGATGTACTGCCATGAGGTAAAGCCTCACGTCCGCGAAGCATACGTGTAAAATTCTATCAGGTCTTCGCACATGACTAGTATCAGCGGTGGATAACACGCTCTCTACATTTCTGACATCCGCCCTTTAATTGGATGTTGGCAGAAGCGGCTCAGTGGCGCACATGCCGGACCCGACAGTAGGGCGATTGCTGCGGCACGTGTGCCATTACCTCACCCTCTCTACCCAGAATGATGTAAGCTCATTTCATTCTGGGTATTGAGGGTGAGGTAATGGCACACGTGCCTTGAATGGATGATTGGTGTTTCTAAGTTTTGTCTACTTTTACGCTTGTGAGTGGCAACAGTGTATCTGGGTTTGACAAGACGCCTTTGCGCATGTTCGTGTAAATGTATAAATTGGCTGCCTACGTGTGAATAAAATTCAGTTGTAAGTTCAGCGCCGTCAGTCTGTTTCACCTTGTCGTCAACGGGCAGGGACAACGGGCAAGCTTGTTTCAGAGAGCACCGTATGCGGACTGTTTTTGGGAGAGGGCAATTCTCAATAAAACACGAGGAACGGTTTTTGTGGCAAAGGCGCATCCCAGTAGGAAGACCTTAACCAAGATTGACGTGGTTTACAAGCAAATGATGAAATGGATAACACACGCGATCAAATGCCTTTGCCAGGTCGATTTGCGCCTGTGTAATTGTTCGTGAGCCCCACTGCAATGCTTCAACACGGTACGCACTGTCTGTAAATTAAGCCAGATGCTTGGTGAGGTTCGTTCAAAGTAGGCATTGAAAGCTGTAGCCAATTTGAGACAGCTCAAGAAAAAATCTTATAAAGGAGGTGAGAAAATTCAGGGGCACTTCGGCTCTCCAAAGTGCTGCAAGGCGAAAGCCTTTCCTGGCGCAGTGTTTGGCGTTGACTGCAAGACTATTTGCGGTGTACTAGTGCTTTATTTGACTACACATTACAACTACACACTTTGATTGATTCTCTAGCACTACTCTGTCTCTGCTTCGATGAGTTCGGTTGTATCCATGGCTCTGTTCGTAGTAATTAGGTATGTAATGTGGTCAGCCACGGACGCCTTACGCCCGCTGTCGGAGCGGACGACAACTATTTTATTAGTTGTCGCGCGCTTCAAAAGTTGACGTCAGGCATCCGTGGGTGACCTCATGACTTCGAATCCACGCACTCTGACGTCATAACCATTTCGACCAACCGAAAAGCGTGACACCTCTGCTGGCAACCTTCTGTTGCCAACGGTGAGGCATTAAAGGATTGTGCTTTAAAACGTGAGAGCTTCGTAGCCATCTGCCAATCGCAGTTCTTCCTTTTCTTCAGTGTCCGGCGTTAAGAGAATATGACTTCTGTCAAATTAATGTAGCAGAAATCGAACATCAATGCTCGTCTAAAAAAATTCACATTTTATTCACGAATATCACATTTTATACTCTCACCTTCGCGTTCACTGTTGACTGTGATGAATTTTTACGGCTCAAGCTTATCTGCGGCTAAGGAGTGGCATGGCACAAATTTCCTATGTCTATTCAAGTTGGTGTCACAAACACATTTCCTGAACATTTCACCCCAGCCGTCGTTGGATGCCTCATCGAGAGTATGTGACGTGCGCGGTGCGCCGGAGAGCTCTCCCATCCGCATTAGTAAGCTGTCGAGGAGCTTCAAATACTGTCCAGCGTGTAGTCGATTGCCTTCAATACGATCTCCACCTGATACGATCATTTACCCAAGCTTTGACGAATTCTGTCCGCTCAGATTCAAGACATAGATACTCGTCGGGTGCTGAGGGCAGACATGCTGAAGGCAGACATGCGCAAATAAATGATAACATTTCGGCTTTCTGCAGTAATCACAAAAGACGCAAGTTGTTTCCGTAGAAGATCTAAAATCGACGCCTACCGCCACATCCAGCACCTCAGTCTGCCTGCAGCTTTGAAAAGGATGACCACCAGGGCTACGCGGCAACCTAGACTTCATCGCGAGCTTCAGGCCGAAGTGACGTTGATGCGATTCTCTTGAATCAACCACCAGGCTGGAATGGAATCTATTTCAGAGAATAGTTCTTCGTTCGGAAAATTTGTTCTTGGTAATATTTGAAAAAAAGTGCCGCCTCAGAGTTTCATGAAATAAACAAAACGCTAGAGACTTTCTTACTTCCGCGAAAATCGAGCACTGAAGGAAGGCGTTCATTGGGTATAAAAGAAGAGTTTATTGCTGTGTCAAGTAGCGGCGCCGAAGTTGTATTATCGCCGCAACCTCAAGCTGGCTTACGCTGAAGGCACTCCATTTGGTTGACACACAGCATCTACCATCGACTACGATGGGTGAGAAGTGATAGCGTAGAGCATTTCTCTAATGAATGGTGGTAAGGGGCTTAGATCCAGCCGTGCATCAATTACTGCAAATAGGCACAGGTTCTTCAGTGTCGGTGCCAAGTGCAACACGTGGAGATCGGTCAGCGATCTTCGCTCCTCAACTACCTGCCCCTCATCCTGGTCGGCTGGCGGCCCAATGCCACCGAAGATAAACACTCTTTCACCCATCACTGAGCAGCCATGCAAGAACCTGGGAGATGGTGGTGAGCCACATGGCTTCATTTCGGTCCAGCACGACGTCACGGGGTCGTACTTGTGCACATCTGCCAAGTAGGTCATCACATCGCTGTACCCTCCGAAAATGTACAGCTCTTTGTTGAACACGAAGGCTGAATGTCCTCGCCGATTCACAGGGGGAACGCCTTGAACCTCTGGGCGAACCCAAGACGAGGTGGTCGTTTCAAAATAGTACAGGACGAGGGAACGCTCTGTTGGGCTGCCGCCGAACACATACATGCGGGTCCCGATGGCAGACGCAGTGTGGCAGACATGTAGAACCGGAGCCTCTCCGCTGGTGGGGACCCGATGCCACTCTAGGGTATCCAAGTTAAGGACCCGCATATCTGGCGAAGGATACCAGTCACTGAAGATATACTTGCGGTGAGCCACAACGCAAGCTATGCTGCCGTACATCGATGAGGGCACCTCACCGGACACCGCCAGACGACTGCATGTCATCGTGTTTGGGTCGAAGCGATAAAGTACACTTGGAAATGGTCAGCTTGGCGGGCCGCCCCACAGATACACGCAGTGGCCGTACGCGACAACTGTGTTGAGGGAAATAGTAATCGGCCAGGTGTCGGCAAGTTGCGTCTGCACCACATCCCACCGGTGCGATGCGGGGTCGAAGATGAACACGTGGACCAAGTTCCATGCCGTGTGGCAACTGTCGAACGAGTAGACCTTGCCGTTGATGCGTACAGCCCTGCGGGTGACATGCTCTGGAACGCCGTTTAGCCGCACCGTTCACATCCTGGAGAGGCACCTGCTTCTGTAAGAAACAAGGCCCGGTTATTCCAGCGATGGCGGTGGCATCATGCGGCTTTTTTTCTGAAGCAGCGATATGGTGATCTGTAATCGTGGCGCGTGCAAAATTAATGCGTCGACGGGTGACTATTTCCGTTAGATTTTTGAATATGTTTGTCATTTTATGACACTCACACGAATGAAATGTTCGAAAAAGGACATCTACTCTAGCAGTTACCAAGATTAAAACCCTAAAAGTCGTTATAAAGTGCGCATAAGTGGTCAGGAGGGCTCTTCTGCCATTACGGGTTTGTTTCACAGCGAATTGCTTTTTTGACGTCACATGATATGTGCTTAACGCTTTCCAATCGAGAATTTTGTTTAGTTGATCGGTCATGCCAGTCGCATTGATAGGGATTAAATATCTGGCGGATTTAAAAAAAAACGTGAAATATATATTGCTTAATGCTTAAATCCTGCGCTACTTTTTTATTTCGTTTCGCGCATGTTTTGTTGGCGCCTTATCGTCTAGCAGGTGCTTGGTATAGGTGTCATGCAGCTCTGGTCTATTCATATCGCGAGCAATAACCACTTTGTTCAACCTTGCCGCGATGGTAGAAATGTGGTGTGAATCGTTGGCATTTCGCCTTTTCATTTCCTGTTGTGGTAAGAAATGCCTAAGGGGCCTGAATACCTGCAGCTGTTTCTGGTGAAATATAAACTTGTGATTTGGTCACTGTGCCTTCTATTTATACCTCTATATACGTGCATTTGAGGGAAGGAAGTGGCGCAGTATCTTTCTCACATATCTCGGTGGAAGCCCCAACCGCACCGTGAGGAAAGGAAGGAAGGCGGGAGTGAAAGGTGAAAGAGAAGGAGGGGCCGTAATGGGGGCCTCCGGATTAATTTCGACCAACCGAGGATCTTTAACGTGCATTTACATCACACAGCACACGGGCTCCATTTGTGTTTTCCCCTCATCGAAGCGCAGCCCGCCGCGGCTGGGTTCTAACCCGGTTACTCCTGCTGAGTAGCCGAGCATGCTAACCTCTCAGCCACCGCGGCGGGTATCTATCGGTTATGGGAAACGTGTTGCGAGCGGAGCGCGGCGGGTGGAAGTTGTAAAAGAGGCGATTTGCAACGGACAGCGCGAAAGTGTGTTGCAGACACGAGACGCGATCGTCGGTTACGGCGATAGCATCGCGCCCTCGTGCAGTGGCCGGCGAAGCTGACCTGTTTGCTCCACCGCGGGTTTGAAACGCCATCATGACAATATTAATCTTTTGAACTCATACGCAGTAACGGTGTCTGATAAATTACGTTGGTTTTACGCTTCCCGTACTGTGTGAATTGGCAGTGGAATAGACGCTTTATTTGCAAACACCGCTCGCCTCTCTTTTTTGAACTACCGGGAATAATTTCTTTAGTTATTGAGCAGCAGAAAGAAGGACGTTAACACTGTGTCTGACTGCCTTCTATCGGCTTGATGGCGCTGTTTTCACGCGACAGCGTTAAAGGCCCCGGTGTCCTCGTCGGCGTTGTGAGCGAGAAATCGTGGGCATGGCTCTGGCAGGCGGTTCCCAGAGGGCAACCTAGGAGGCGGATGGGCCACCTAGGTCACGTGTCCTTGTTGCGTCATCCCAACCTACCCACCAGATAGTGACCAAACTGCACACTGTGGCAGTTAAATAAATAATTGGCAGCTCAGAAATAGCAACCTGCACCCGCAAGGCCCATCGCTTAACCACTACACCAGTGCGAGAGGTGGGGTATGAGGACTGCCAAGGATTTATCAGTGTAAAATAGTCAATGGCCTGCATATACGGGAATTAACCCATCGTGATATAGCGTGGTACTCTTACGGGGGAGCTTAAGTGTCCCCTCTAATTTTATTTTCTTTTACGCGGCAGCATTAAAGGTCCCGTTCGGCCGGAAACCCATCGTCAGGATCGTTTACACAATGGAGAATCCTGATTGGTCGAGAAGGTAGCGGAGTAGGAAAGCAATTTTGCTGATATTAAAAAGAAACTGTGGTCAGTCGAAATCGAAATCGCCACTGAGGAACGTTCGTTAAGTGGATATATAGAGGCCTTGTACGAGTAGCACCAACCCCCCAGCAGGAAAATTGCATTAGAGGACCACACAGGCAATGAGGGTCACTAAATATCGTCACTAAATAATGTGGACGATGATGTGCAATAAAGCAGTTTATGATTTGAACAAGTGTGTCGACGTCTCCAAAATGGTGCGCCAGGGGACCCCCTAGCGACCATATGTACCCTCTAACGCTATCAGATCGTACTCTTACAGGGAACTGAAGCTTCCCACTTTTTTCTTGTCAAGTAAGAATCTTTAATCACGTCGAAATCGCTATCCTGCATTAAAACTAATGAAGCAGTTATCACGAGTAACGGGATTAGCAGCGTCAGATTGGCTTGCGCGCAGAGCTGAGGACTCGCGTCTACGTCATTCTGCACAGATGTTGGGGGCACAAGCATTTTTGTACCTCGGGACGTGAGCGATCTTGTCGTGTAGCGCGTTTCGTGTCGCCTTTCCTCGCGCGTTGATCTCCGTTTCCAACGGCCGCACGTTCGCGGGCTTTGACCTCCTGATGTCAGGCGTCCCGAGCCCTTACCTGCCTCCTGGCTGCATCTACGGCTGTCTAATGGGGGTGTACGCATTTCTTTGTGATATCAGCTGCACGTCTATAGAGGTCTTCGCAGACTTTGCGCTTTCCATCCAATTTACGAACACCTTAAATCTTGTGTGTACGCAGGGCCTACAGTTCTGTGGCTTATGAAGCAATTCCACAAGGCGTTTGCAGTCAAGATGCTAATTATTCCTAGCGCTTCCGGATAGCACATCGAACGATGTACTAGTCTGTAGCGAAGAAAAATGTGCCTCGAAGTCAAACACGCCTGCGCCACCCAGTGCATGGTGCCCTTCCTACCCACCTCGTGTCCCCTTTCCCCGACACCCTTCTTACTCGCTTTCCCTCTCTCTTCGTAGTGTAAGCCCAGCAACAGATGCTATATCGTCACAACAGCAAATGGTGCGTTAGAAGTTTTCTCACGGAAATCAACACGGGCTTGCGGAAAAAAGAAAGAAAAACGCTTACCAAACCTCTTCTTACCTATTGCTTGCCCGACAGCAGGGAGAAAAAACTAACGCCCGCTTTCATTTCTCATTTCTGAGAAGATTGGTTACCACTGCATGATGTGGACTGTGCGGCTGGAACGGGTTCCAGAACTCGTAAAACGACATGACTGTCTCCACCAAAGGGAAGGTCTACTCGTTCGACCCCTTCTACAACTGCCGCGATGACAGCGATGAAATCTTAGGCAGACGATTCGGCACATGCATTTCTCACCCCGCAACGTGCATGTGGAGTGTGCTGCTGACCGAGTTGCACTCCCAAGGCGGGCCCATTAGCTGAATCGACCGCAGCATTGCCGCCTACGGCCACTGCGTCTACATGTGAAGGAGCTCCTCGGACATAAGGTCACGGTTTGGCGGCTCATACCGGTTGTATACCCTCTCTATGACATGGAGCCGCCCGGAAATGTGCGGCCAAATGCAGACACTGAGCATCTCCTCTGCTTGTGTGCTGTGTCAACGGATGAACATCTTTGATTTCTTGGACCCGGAATCGTCACACCGTGTATATTATCTTGACCTTGAGAACCTGACGTGGGGTAGTGCACCGACCAGTGCAGAGGCCCCGGCTAGGCGCTGCTTTCACACGGCGTCCGCAGTCGGAACACGAATGCGTGTTTGGGGTGGCCAGGCGTTCAACACAGAGGTTGAAGGCCTCGCTGAAAGAAGTCTCTGTTAGCCTACGATAGCGCCCACTCCAAATTAGTAAAACGAGGAATAGTTTCTCTTTGCATTCGGTCGGCTCTAGAAAAACCTTGTCCACACAATATAAGTGAAAGCTTCCAGTATCAGATCGTAAGAGTTATGTAAGCAGGTTACCCATCGCAACTGGTCACCAGCGTGTCTGAAAGCCTGCTTCAAAAAATGAAGAAACCGGGCTACAAGCGTCACATTGGAAACAAACCTGTGCAGGTCATACCTTACCTGCATGGGTTTTCGCACAATTTGAAAAAAGATGACTTCCAGGTACGGAGTGCAGCTGATAATTTCAGCCCCCTGCAAACTGGCAAGTTTATGTCCGATGGTATCAGGAAAGCGGGTCAAAAAGGCCTGTACTGTCAAACATCAAACAGTGTTCACAAAATGCACCACTACTATGGTATACGAGATCCCTTTGACGTGTGGCAGAGTGTATGTGGGGCAAACGGGACAGTGTTTCAATGAGCGTGCTCGACAGCACAATTTCACCTTAATAAGCACGACGGGAAGCAACCTAGCTATACGTTGTAGCAGGTGTAAAGATTGTTGTCCGAAATTTCCCGAGACCAGGTTTCTAGCCAGGGCAAAAGAAAAAAATAGGAAAAGAAGTAATTGAGGCTTTTTATATTCATCAAAGAAAAGACAACTGCGTTAGCACGCCTTCTGTTCTCCTCACCAGAAACGAACTAGCTTTTTTGGACGCTTTCGTTTAGATGCCCTTTGGAAAGTCCGCTTGCTTCATTCAATCAGTGTTATTGTTGTTAAGATCTTAGCGTTGCTTCTGGTCCTTATTCATAATCTTTCAAGTTGTGGTGCCATTCACACTGCCAAGTGTTATCAACCCTTTTTTTGGTAATAGCGACCTCCCTATGACTTGTGCTGTTATCACTTGTCCAACACCGCTTTTGTTTTTAGTTTTTTGGCTATGTTCACGCACCCTCATGCAGCTCAGCGGCCGTAAAAGAGCGCCTGGTTACCTTTTCCTGTTATTGAAGTTGGAGGTTCCGCCTGTTCCCTGTTCTATGTTTCCTTCCTGTTTCGTCTTTTTTTGGCGTACGACATTCTTTCAAAACATAGAGGTCAACGACTTTTCAACTATTACTGTTAGCCTCCATCTGTGTTGAGGGGTGTTTAGCTCACCGCGAGTAATATCCTATCAATATTTATAATTTCGAACACAAAGTTACCCTCGGCGCAGTGGCGTAACAAATTTTGGCTATTTCGGCGGGTTACTTGTAATGGATCTGTTGCTTTGCCTGCGGGCTTTTGGAAAGCGAACTTAATGTGGCGCGGTGTGAGCAAAGTTTACAAGAGAATAAAGCAAAGGATAACTCACGCGATCAAATGCCCTTGCCAGGCCGATTTGTGCCAGTGTAGTTGTTCGTGAGCGCCACTCCAAGACTTCAACACCTTACGCATTCGTTTTAAATTACGCAACCTGTTTGAAGAGGTCCAATCAAAGCAGGCATTGCAAGCTGTAGCCGATTTGAGAGAGCTGAAGCAAAAATCTTACATACAAGGTGAGAAAACGTGAGAGCTTCGTAGCCATCTGCGAATCGGAGTTTTTCCTGTTCATGAGAGTCTGGTATTTAGAGATTAGGACTTCTATCAAATGAATGCAGCAAAAATCGAACATCAATACTGGCCTTAAAATTTCTAGTAGGACAAGTGATAAAACAGATTCAAATGTCTTGTAACATTTTGCTGGGAGACTGGCAGGCCCCGGGGTTTTAGAAAGCGGCAATCGACCAAATTCACCCTCTACTTCACCCAAGTTTAAAGAACCACTTATTATCGTGCACACATTTTCAAGAAGCACCATTATCATAGACACAAAGCGCGCTATTTGAGAATCAGGCAACGGTACCATCAGGGTAATCAGATACTATTACGCCCCTGAGCGCTCTGCGTAAATAACATGAACAATGGTATGAAGATGTAGTAACTAAAAGACAACCAGCGTAAAGGTGAACGGCGAAGGAACAAGACATGCTATGACAACAAAATTGCCAGAATGGAAAACAACAGCTAATAAGAGTGCACGCAAAGGTGTGGGAATCAAACATATTATGCCAAAGTAGATAGAGGAAATGAAAACAACAAGCAACCGGAGTGCAGGCGATTGGGAAAGAAGAAAATACGATATACGGGATGTGAAAATGGAAACAAGCATGACGAGAGGGTAACAACCAAAAGCACGTGGATCGGCGAAAAGAAGAAACACGGTAAAGGAATAAAAGCATGGCCTGAAATGGTTACAGACAAGCATGGCGAAAGCAGCGCGTGAAAAGTAGCAAAAACGTTTACAATCGGCTTGCCAGAAAAGCGATTTCTTTCGGCAGAAGCGACATAGACGGCGTGCCGACACACTTGTCACTGGGTTTAGTACTATCAAACGCTTCTGCCACCACACTTTCGGTATTGTGTTTAGTTAACAAAAGGTCATGTTTTCAAATACAGGTATGAAAGGAACCTTTTCTTATCTTCACCCTTACCTTTAAATCGTCTACAACGGTGTCATAGATGGCCTCCTGGATTATTCTGTATTTGCAGCCTGTGTTCACATGCCCCTTCACTACAACATATACCACTCTGTCCAATGTAGAGCTGTCGGAATTGAGGGTAACTTTCTACACAACTCTTGAAACACACTCGTGAAATTCTTACGTGCTTCTTGGAACACTGTGGTCTATTCTCCTTTACATTAATCGTCAAACGGGCACATACTGCGAAGTTTACAGAGGAGAGAGAAAACAATCTTCACCGCTTGAAAGCTCGCCACTTTTTTATGTTACGTTCAACGCGAAGAATGTAGGGCATAAGATACACCGCTTCTTAATTCGCATTCTCTTTCTGCTTGGTAGCGCAACAAAATCGCTGCAGTGGCTGATTGTATTTTTTTTCTTTTTTATGATCAAAAGAATTTTTGCAGGGCGTTGCTGGCCATGTTTTCTTTTTCTATTCTGGTTTTACCTTTCGCCCATGCAAATGCTTTATGCCGTTACCTTTCCATCATGCTTGCTTTTATTATCACGTATCATATAATGTTTCAATCCTCCATCATCGCCTCTTTACTCCGGTTGATCGTTGTTTCCCGTTCGTTCATCCACGGAGGCTATCACTTTTTATCCTCTCATCTTCCCTTCACTGTTGATGGCGATGAAGTTTCACGGCGCAAGGTAATGTGTGGCTAAAACGTGTCCTGGCACAGAGTGACTTTGTTTATTCAAGATCGTGTCACGTAGAGACACATTTCCCGAATATTCCACCCCAACCATCGTGGGATGGCTCGTTGAGAATGTATCTGACGTGCACGGTGCGCTAGAGCGCCATCACACCAGTGTTAATAGGCTGTCGAGAAGCTTCAAATACTGGCCAGCATGCTGTCGATTGCCTTTAATACGATCTGCTCCTGCTACAATCAGTTACACAAGCTTTGACGAATTCTATCGGCTCCGATTCAAGGCAGATACTGTGCAGGTGCTTGCAGGTTGTATTTAGAATGCATATCGGGAAAAGGGGACCATGACTAGCAGGCTATGAAATCAGTGAACATTTAATGCAGCGTCAAAGTGAGGACAGACATGCGGAAATAAGATATAACTGGCTTCCTGAAGTCGCAAAAGATGCAAGTTGTTTCCGGACAAGAGCTGAAATCGACGCCTACCGCCACATATCTCTATCGACCATCTGCTTTGAAAAGGATGACCAGCAGTGGCTGCGCGGCAAACTAGAATTGATCACGAGCGTCATGCCCAAGTGGAGTTAATGCGACTTGCTTGAAGAAACCACCGGGCTGGAGGTGAATCGATTTCAGTGAATAATTCTTCGTTCAGAAGATTTGTTCCCTTTATTATTTACGAAAACGAGGAGGCCCCGAGCGACGTGAATATAAACAAAACACTAGCGACTTTCTTGCTTGCGCGAAAATAGAGCACTGAAGGAAGGCGTTGTTTGCGTATAAAAGAAGTGCTTATTTCTGTGTCAAGCAGCTGCGCCGAAGTTGCGTCTCACCGTACCAGCAAGATGGCTTCGCCGCAGGCACTACGTTTGCTTGAGATGAGGCATCTACTACCGACTACGATGGGTGAGAAGTTACAGCGTGGACCATTTCTCTAATGAAAGGTGGTAAGGGGCTTAGATCCAGCCGTGCATCAATTACTGCAAGTAAGCACAGGTTCTGCAGTGTCGGTGCCAAATGCAACACGTGGAGATCGGTCAGCGCCCTTCGCTCCTTAGCAACCTGCCACTCATCCTGGTTGGGTGCCGGCCCAAAGCCGCCGAAGATAAACACTCTTTCACCCATCACTGAGAAGCCATGCCAGTACCTGGAAGATGGTGGAGAGCCACATGGCTTCACTTCGGTCCAACACGACGTCACGGGGTCGTACTTGTGCATATCTGCTAAGAAGGTCTTCAGCACATCGCTGTACCCTCCGAAAATGTACAGCTCTTCGTTGAACACGAAGACGGAATGTCCTCGCCGATACACAGGGGGAACGCCTTGAACCTCTGGGCGCACCCAAGAAGAGGTGGTCATTTCAAAATAGTATAGGATTAGAGAACGGTCTGTTGCGCTGCCGCCGAACAAATACGTCGGGGTCCCGATGGCAGACGCAATTTGGCTGGCACGTTGAAGCGGAGCCTCTCCGGTGGTGGGGACACGATGCCACACTCCGGTATCCAAGTCAAGGACCCGCATATATGGAAAAGAATCACAGTCACTGAAGACATACTTGTGGTGACCCAGAACACAAGCTGCGCTGCCGAAAAGCGATGAGGGCACCTCACCAGACACCTCCAGACGGCTGCATGTCATTGTGTTTGAGTCGAAGCGAAGTACACATGGCCACCTGTTCGGGCCGCCCCACAGATACGCACAGTGTCCGTACGCTACAACTGTGTGGCGGGAAATGTTAATCAGCCCGCCGTAGGGAAGTTGCGTCTGCACCACATCCCACAGGCGCGACGCGGGGTCGAAGATGAACACGCGGACCACGTTCCATGCCGTGTAGCTACTGTCGAACGAGTAAACCTTGCCGTTGATGCGTACAGCCTTGTGGGTGACATAGAAAGAGAAGTTTATTTTTTTCGAAAGGAACAAAAATACGAAACAAAACAGTTGAATTGAAGTCTGATTTTTCAAGCACATGCGCAGTGACGCAGCACTGAGCACGTCAGTATGGCAGTATGAAAGCCGACACTCGACCGCCGCGCAGGACGATAAAGTATGTCGACCATTTGCGCAAGAACTCAGCCTCGCTCATTGTCAGTGCGTCCACGCATGCTTGCTCAAAGAGGCGCGTGCGGAGGCGCTGCAACATTGGAAACATTGCTCTTTGCGGACGCCCATTTAAGGAAGCCGCTCCACGCTACCGCCACAAAACGAACATGCCGACACACAAGAGCATATTTGTAAACAGTTCGCGTGAACTAGTGCGCGCTTCGAGGCGGGTTACGAACATTCGTGACACTAGTACCCAAAAGGTGCGCGCCACTACACAGTCGAACATTGCGTGCCGGAATGTTTCTAAGAGACCGCACTGCGGGCATCGGGCGGAGGGCGCCACGCCCCACGCCGCAAGGCGGTCTCTTGTGGGCAGGACCCGCCAGCCTCGCACCCAGCCGAAGTCCCTGACATCTGCAGGAAGCGCAGCTGAGGTCAGTTGGCGCCAGCGTGCCCGTCTCGTTTTCTGGAGTTGTTCGCGTGTCAGCTCAGCTACCGTTAGTGCTTCACACATCCTTGAGGGCGGGGTTTCATCAACATCTAGATCGGGCACGCTGGCAGACAACGACGCCAGTGTGCGACGCACGTTAACGAAAAATTCCGGCGGCCGCTCGGCTGTAGGGCCAACCACGTGTTGTGTAAAAAAAAAAAAACTACCGACGATTACGTTACTTCCTAATGCGAAATTTGAGCGCAGCAAATAAGCTGTTTCACCTTTTCGATAGTGAGTCAACCCCAGCTGCGGAGTTTGTTTCAGGGACAACGCCGCCGATGCCGACACAAACAATATGATACCCTCGCTTCCGCAGCGCTAAGAACCAGGTCTAGCCGTGGGAAGGTGGTCACGTATTCGTCGACGTGCCGGGGCCTACGTGAAATAACCGGCGCGTCGGCAACTGAAGAGCACCCTATCCGCCACACAAGAACAGGGGGGGGGGGACCCTTTCCTCCTCTTTCTACATGGCGGCGACGGTGTTCTATGCAGTCACGTTATCTTGACTCTCTAGCGGTGTCAGCGGCATCCAGCGGTATCAGTCGGTCGCTGCTAGCGCTGGGGGGATGAAAGGGGGGCGGAGCTGGTTACGAGGCCGACGACAACGCCGACGACGACGCGAAACCCAGGAACGGACGCCAAAGAGCTGCGCTCTAAAACACGTTACGCGCTGTACCCAGAAAGTATGTGAGGAGTGTTCTCCCGGGATAGTCTGGGTTGCGTACAAGATCTCGTACTCCTCGCAAGGCGAGCACATTGCACATAGTGCGGATACAAGGTATACCAAACCCACCCATGTACGATGGAAGGCGCATGAACATTCGTGACACAAGTTCGGTTTTGCCCGCCCAAACGAAACAGCCACAGGCCGAGGTTAACCTGCGAGCAAAGGTGCGCGGTGGGTTTGCGACGCGGGCGACAAAAAAACATGCGGCTAGGATTGTAGACTTAACTATATAGCAGCGCTCTGCCATTGAAAGGCGGAACGTTGACGCCACCGAGAGGCGTTTCTCAGCGTTCGTGCGGAGGTTAGTCCAGGTTTCGCGGGCTACTTCTCCGCTGACGAGGAATACTACTCCCAGGACTTTCACTCCCTGCACCCACTTCACCTCGCCCGCAAGGTTCGGTGTGAAGGTGCCAAACCTTAGTGCCTTGCTTTTTCCCCTGTTCAATAGGGCCCCTGATATCTCGCTGTACTCGAGAAACAGCCGCGAAAAAGCGGCGTAGCTATCCTCGTCCTTGAGGAAAAGCGACACGTCGTCGGCGTCGGCCGAAACTTTGATTTGGCCCTGGCCAGGCAGAGGGAAGCCGCGTATGGATGGACTGTCGTTAATGCGCCGGATGAGTGGATCCAGGCATAACACGAAGAATGTTGGGGAGAGAGGGCATCCTTGCCTTATGCCCCGGGTGACTGAGAAGGGAGCGCTCTGGTGGCCGTTTACGGAGAGATGAGCGTTCAGGTCTGCGTGAAGTAGGCGCAGCCTGCTAACAATTTGCGGCGGGAATCCGAAGGCTTCGAGGACTCCGAACAAATACGAGTGTTCCACCCGATCGAATGCTTTCGCCTGATCGAGCGAAACAAAACACCCGGTGAAGCCCGTCCTGCTGGCAAATGTCAGCGTCAAAGTGAAAGCAGACATGCGGAAATAAGTGGTAACTATTTGGCTTTCTAAAGTCGTCGCAAAAGAAGCAAGTTGTTTCCGGAAAAGTGCTGAAATCGACGCCGACCGCCACATATCTCTATCTAAGATATTCTTTGAAAAGGATCACCAGCAGTGGCTACGCGGGAACCTAGTATTTATCACGAGCTTCAAGCCGAAATGGCGTTAATGGGTCTTGCTCTAAGAAACCACCGGGCTGGAAGTGAATCGATTTTAGTGAATAACTCTTCGTTCAGAATATTTGTTCGCTTTATTATTTACGAAAACGTGGCGGCCCAGAGCGAGATGAATATAAACAAAACACTAGCGACTTTCTTGCTTGCGCGAAAATAGAGCACTGAAGGAAGGCTTTCTTTGCGTATAAAAGAAGTGCTTATTTTTGTGTCAAGCAGCTGCGCCGAAGTTGCATCATCACCGTACCACCCAGCCGGCTTCGCCGAAGGCACTCAGTTTGCTTGAGATGAGACATCTGCCATCGACTACGATGGATGAGAAGTTAAGGCGTAGACCATTTCTCTAATGAAAGGTGGTAAGGGGCGTAGATCCAGCCGTGCATCAATCACTGCAAGTAAGCACAGGTTCTGCAGTGTCGGTGCCAAGTGCAACACGTGGAGATCTGTCAGCGCCCTTCGCTCCTCAGCAATCTGCCCCTCATCCTGGTTGGGTGCCGGCCCAAATCCACCGAAGATAAACACTCTTTCACCCATCACTGAGCAGCCATGCAAGAGCCTGGGAGATGGTGGTGAGCCACATGCCTTCACTACGGTCCAACACAACGTCGCGGGGTCGTACTTGTGCATATCTGCCAAGTATGTCTGGAGCAAATCGCTGTACCCTCCGAAAATGTACAGCTCTTCGTTGAACACGAAGGCTGAATATCCTCGCCGATACAAAGGGGGAACGCCTTGTACCTGTGGGCGCACCCAGGAAGAGGTGGTCGTTTCAAAATAGTATAGGATGAGGGAAGGGGCTCCTAGGCTGCTGCCGAACACATACATGCGGGTCCCAATGGCAGACGCAGTGTGGAAGGCACGTCGAACCGGAGCCTCTCCGCTGGTGGGGACACGGTGCCACTCCAGGGTATCCAAGTCGAGGACCCGCATATATGGCGAAGGATCCCAGTCACTTAAGATATACTTGCGGTGACCCACAACACAAGCTGAGCTGCCGTAAATCGATGACGGCACCTCACCGGACACCGCCACAGGGCTGCATGTCATGGTGCTTGTGTCGAAGCGGTAAAGGACACTCGGGGCTGGCCAGCTGGACGGGCCGCCCCACAGATACGCGCAGCGGCCGTACGCTACAACTGTCTGGAACGAAATGTAAAACAGCCCGCCGTAGGCAAGTTGCGTCTGCACCATATCCCACCGGTGCGATGCGGGGTCGAAGATGAAGACGTGGAGCAAGTTCCATGCCGCGTGGTAACTGTCGAACGAGTAAACCTTGCCGTTGATGCGCACAGCCCTGCGGGTGACATGCTCTGGAACACCGTTTAGCCGCACCGTCCACATCCTGCTGAGGCACCTGCTTCTGTAAGAAAGAAGGCCCGGTTATTCCAGCGATGGTGGCGGTGTCGAGCGGCTTTTTTCTGAAGCAGCGATATGGCGACCGGTATTCGCGGCGTCAGGGGACGTAGTGCGTCGACGGGTGACTATTTCTGCTAGATTTCGGAACGTTTATCATTTTATGACACTCACACGAATGAATGTTCGAAAAAGAACAGCTACTGTTGCCCTCACCAAGATTAAAAGCGCTTTTCGTGCATAGCGTGCATAGCATGCAATTTCATGCATAGAGGAATAGCGGTTCCAGAGTGCGCATGCGCAGAACGCTAACGGAGAAATAGGGTTAGCGTACGCACGGAATTTTCAGAAGTTAGGGTTGCGGCAGTTGCGGCTTTTGCGCCCTTGGCGCAAAAACATGTCGGCGTGCTTCCAAGCGAGAGCTGCCCGCTTTAGCCGGTTCGCAGTCCTTGCGATTCCGGTCGGCATGTTTACCTGCAACTACTGGCGTTTTTGCTTTTCGCTATGACTAACCTTGGTTCGACGATAAAGTTTAAGCTGCAATACCGCCTAGTTTATTAGATACGCTCACGATTCTGCGGTACAATAGCCTTATGGGACATTAAGCTGCACTGCTACCGTCTGCAACTGCCAGAAACGTAACACAGACGTGCCGAACGATACAAAAATTGATTTTGAGCTTTCCCGCGGTGTTTTGTGTACTTAAGTTACATAACACAACAATTTATATTCAATTTACAAAAGTGTTTTGAACATTAGACGCCTAGTGATAGAAAATATTCTTGCTCGAACGGTTTGTAGTTAACATTGCCTTGACTGGATGCGCTAATTTTGTATGTCTTTATTTTACTTTATTACAATTTATGGGTCATTTTCCTGGCGAAAATAAGGGACAATGTAATAATTGTCTTAGAAGACTGAAATATTATAATTTGGCACGTTAGCGGTAGTGGCGACCGTTTAGAAGGTCCTGTCGCCTCTATGTAAAGGAGATCGCCTTTAACGTATTCAGGACGCTATACTGAAGCAAGCTGTCTTTAGGGATAAGTTGCTTGCGGCACGCTAACGTAATTTTCCTTAGGTCCGCTATCACGCTAACGCTATACTAAAACTCTCTTTTGTCTCACTTCTAGACGGACACCCCAACCGCACCGCGAGGGAAGGCAGGAAGGTGGGAGTGAAAGAAGAAAGAAGGAAGTGGCGTAGTGAAAGGCTCCGGAATAATTTCGACCACCTGTGGATGTTTAACGTGAACTGACATCGCACAGCACACGGGCGCCTTTTGTGTTTCGCCTCCACCAAAACGTGGCCACAGCGATTTGGTTCGAGCTCGGGTACTCCGGCTGAGTAGCCGAACATGCTAATCATTCAGCCACCGCGGCGGGTATTTACAGCTAGTGGGAACGTGTTACGAACGCTACGCCGCAGGCGGAAGTTCATGAAGCGACTATTTGCAACGCACATCGCGAGAGTGTGTTGCAGTTTGACACGAGGCGTGATCGGTCGCGGCGATACCATCGCGCCCTCGTGCAGTGGCCAGTGAAGCTGACCCGTTGGCTTCGCCGTGGGTTCGAAACACAGTCACGGCAATATTAATCCAATGATCTCCTGCACAATAACGATATCTACTAGTTTGATAAATAGCCCCCCGCCGCGGTGGCTCAGTGGTTACGGCGCTCGGCTGACCCAAAAGACGCGGGTTCGATCCCTGCCGCGGCGGCTGAATTTCTTGAAGGCGAAATTCTAGAGGTTCGTGTGCTGTGCGATGTCAGTGCACGTTAAAGAACCCCAGGCGGTCGAAATTTCCGGAGCCCTTCACTACGGCGTCTCTCATAACCTCAGTCGCTTTGGGACGTTAAACCCCAATAAACCAAACCAAACCATAAATAGCCCCTACAGTTTGAACTGATAAATGGAGTAGACACCTCGTTTGCAAACACCGCTCGCATCTCTCTCTCTCTTTGAACCACCAGACACAATTTCTTTAGATATTGAGAAGCAGAAAGCAGAACGCTAACACTGCATCTGGCTGCCTTGTATCGACTAGACTGCGCTATTCTGGCGCGAGAGCGTTAAAGGCTCCGTTCCCCGCAAAATCCGCTTACCGCGTTGTCGGCATTGACGTTTCATTTATTTCATTTATTTTACCCTCAGGGCTGTCGCCTTACAGAGGGGGTGGGACAGTGAAAAAAACAATGCATAGATCAAAAAGAGCGCTATATATATGAACAATATTGAAAGATGCTAGAGACAGAGGACGAAAACATTGAGAACAAAAGTACAGAAGTAAAAAAATAAAAGGGTTACAAAAATAAAACCTTATAGAGTCTATATATGGGTAAACAACATATCACAATTGGTCTGATTCTAACACTGTGAGTAATGTGCTTTCAAAACGCGCAGTGTCGCTAACACAGGTGGCTGTGGGTGAAAGATTATTCCAGTCACATGTTTTAGGGAGGAAGGAATTAGAGCAGGCCGCTGTGAGGCAGTGTGGAACAGTTACTTTTTGATTGTGGTGAATGCGAGGCGAGATGAAAGATGATGCCTTTACACAGATGGCTTTCAGGCAAGGATTATGGTAGTAAATTTTTTGGAAGAGGCAAATGCGTGAAAGCTTACGGCGAGTGGAGACTAAGGGGAGTTTAGGATTAGATTTCATTTCTGTTACACTGGCAGTGCGACGGTAGTTTCCAAAGATGAAGCGGACGCTTCGATTCTCCATGGCCTCTAGTTCTTTTGTTAATGTGATGGTGTCAGGATCCCAAATCGAACATACGTACTCTAGTTGCGGACGAATGAGCAGTATATAGTAGCATTTTCAATGAAGGTGGAGAGGATGAAAAATTTCTACGGACGTACCCTAGCATGCGGTTAGCCTTTGAAGTAATGAACCTGATATCAGCATTCCAAGAAAGCTTATAACAAACATTAATGCAAAGATACTTGTAAGACTAGACTGGATTCAGCTGAGTGTCGTTAATAAAATAATCTGGGCTTGCTTGCTGTTTTCGGCTTACGCGCATGAATTTGCATTTAGATATGTTCAATTCCATTTTCCACGATTGGTGCCAGTCATAAGTTTTATTTAAGTCTGTCTGTACCTGAACAATATCATGAGTGTTATTAATTACTCTCTAAATTGCGCATTAGTCAGCAAACAAGCGCAAGTTAGATGAAATCTTTAAACGTAAGTCATTTATGTATATTAGAAATAATAACGGGCCAAGGACCCACCCATGGGGCACACCTGAATGGCGAAGACGAACTGAGTACGGTTACTAAGAAAGGCACGAATCCAATTGAGTACATTAGGGTCAATGTTAAGTTGGCTCAGCTTTAAAAGTAAAATAGAATGACTGATTTTATCGAATGCTTTTAAAAAACCTAAGAATAAGCAATCAGTAACGAGTCCAGAGTCTAAAGAAGCATGCAAGTCGTTAGTGAAAATCAATAACTGCGTTTCACACGAGAAGAATTTGCGAAAACCATGCTGTTTCGGAGTAAAGAACTGGTTTGATTCTAGGAAATTAATAAGATGGCTAAACATGATGTGCGCTTGAACTTTACATGGGACGGAAGTAAGTGAGATGGGACGGTAATTACGTGGATCTTGGGTCTCCCCTGATTTGTGCACTGGGAATACTTTGCCATTGAGCCAGTCTTTAGGATCGGTGTGATAGTTTAAAGACTGCGAAAAGATACACTGTAGCATAATGGAATAATATTCTACGGTATTTTTCAAGAATTTAGTACTGAGGCCATCGATACCACATGAGGATGACATTTTAAGGTGCTCAATAATGCCACGAATTCCTTCTGAGGAGATGGCGATGGGATCCATTGGTAAAAAGTGATATTTTGAAGCGAAGGTAGGGCGGAAGTGTCGGTGGGGCTAGAAAGGGCTTTGGATAAAAGTGCTATTGAGAAACGATGTGCACAGTTGATCAGGAACTATATCCCATTCCAGGGTAAATAGTTGTATGGTAATATTTCGTTTGCCTTTCACTGTGTTCCAGAACTGTTTCGGGTCTTTGCTTAGCATAGCTGGAAGAGTCTGATTAAAGAAAGTAAATTTGGTTGATTTTAATCGATTTGAACAAGCGACTGCAGCGGCTTTATACGCGGACCATCTGACAGCAGCGTTTTGGTAGAGACATGCCGTCGTTGTCGTTCAGCATCTTGCCGGCGTCTCTTCGCGAGACGTTCCTCTCGTTCTTCGGGCGTCTCGGCCGCCAGCTTAGCTTTTCGCGGCTCGTTTTCACGCTGTTTGCCGGCCTTGTACCATGCGACGACTTCTGTATCGGAAGACCCAATTTCACGCAGCCCGAACTGCTGCCGTGACGAGCGCAGCCGCTCTCCTTCCTTCATGGTGCGCGTATGAGGAGCCAGCGCATCGCTTCCGGCTTATATCCCAACTGCACAGCGTGACTCTGCGCATGCGCAGTGAGCTGTTTGCCATGGTAACGGCGCACGCGCAGTAGTGACCTTTGGCAGGCACCCAGAAATGCGCTTCTGCTGGCTTACTGCAGCTTTCGGGACAAAAGTGATTTGTGCCTGAAAGCAGCTTCGAATCACACATATTTTTTTTTTTTACCGAATGCGTGCATTTAATTGAAGATTTGATGAGACCGAAAGTTTAGGAACAAATCAGAGTTCATTTAGAGCGCGCACTAAAGCAAATGGCGACGACCTCGGCTGTGGCAAGAAAGATACACTGCGCTGCAACCACAGGAAAATGAAGACGGCGATCCTGGCCAGGCAGCTCCCGCTTCTTAATTTTTGTGGGAAGCAAGGGTGGCTGAGGCGGGTAGTTACCTCTAGCACGAATACTTGCAGTAGCGGCCGGCTTCACATAGTGCCATGACAGGTTTAAGAAAGAGGCTTACCTGTGTTGTAATGGGAAAGCGTTCCCCGCAAGAAAAATTATCTTGTCCATTTATGTTATGTTATTGACTACATGCTCCGCATGGTGCGTTCTGCATTTCTGCAGCGCAGTCTGCCTACTGAGGTCTTATTTAATCAAAAACTCCATACGAACAGTGCAGATATGGCACAAATTAAATTCCACATTTAGCCCAATCCCGAACTCTTGTTAGCTTACGAAGGTTTTCTATGCCTGCCAAGAAAACCCTAGTAAGTACGGATTGGGATGTTGGGTAGTTGACCTTCCGAAAAAGATCATCCTTATTATGAGGCCATTCATGAATTTCAAGCTTTTACGCCAGTAATACTCGCCAAGTCAATATAGAGCGTTAGCGTTGAGATTCCCTTCCTGCAGAAAATTCGGCCTCGGAGTTGAGCGATAAAGCAGGTGTCCCACATGTAACCTAGGTCACGTGACTCATAATAGTAATGTTTATTCTGCCACCATGCAGTACATGACGGAAGGCTGCCCATCATAAAAGCTCTCTTCTGACAGCTTGACTACGCCATGGGCACCCGGCCTTAACACTTGGCGGCATACAGTGGTGGCTAACAACATAAGATGATACACTATAAAACATATAAAACAAATCAAACGCCAAAGAAAAAAACGAAAGCAATACTGGTAGTTACACAGTTCTCAGTGAAGATAAAACAAAAAACAAAGCTAGAGCCAATGTCATGCGACATCATGAACACCTGCCCGCCGTGGCAGGTGGCAGTAAAATTATTGATTGGTTGCGAAAGGCCGCTCGGGGAGAGCAATCTGGACAGGAGTGGGAAACTTTCATACACACAATTGTCCAGCAAATACAAACGCCAGCGCCAGTTCCTTCTATATATCGTCTGCAGGGACGCCAACTGTAGCGTCGTATCGTCGTCATGAAAGCAGTATCTAGCAGAAAAAGCTTCATCCCCGAGCGGGATTCAAACCACTGCCCGCGAAAAAGAGCAGCTTCGTATCACGGTTCCTCAGACAATTCGGCTACAGCCGCAGTCTTATAACGCCGTACGTGTGCGCGCAGAAATCATTCAATGTTAAACATCAGTTCACCTTCAGTCGCCAGGTGCGCTGCAGCAGGTGAAACCGAAACTAACCGGAGTTTCTCACCCCTCACCAAGGTCTTACAAGCCCCATCGGTTGCTGTGTTTGAAACAGCCACCTGTCGGAGCAGTGCTGCATCTCCGCGATCTGTGAATGTAAAGGAGAGAATTACCATGTCTGGTACGTGGTACGCAGGGGACCCCACACGGCTGAAGGCACCCATTACGCTAACGCGTCATACTCTTAAAGCCGCTGCTTAAGTGTGCCCTCAGGTTCTACCTACCGTCTTATCTTCCGAACTTCCACATTGGCGCGGCCGCTTCAACCTTCTGAACCCTCTCTTTGAATGCTGCAGTACCAGTTGACTCTTTTTTTACCTCTGATAAATACATATCACATTGATTGGGCCGGTGTGGAACAGGCTGTTCTAACTTGTCGTCCATGTCCAAGAAAAATAGAATAACTATCTAGTTAATTTCGGCTATCCCGATAAGCTTGCTGCCTACTTCTGCGAGAACACTTTTAAGCTGGGCTCCTTTTTCTTGTACAAACAAGGAAATTATTTCGCCCCTCGTAGCTTATAAAATGAGATATTTCCGCACTTCCAATTTTTTCCACTTCCCATCTGAAGCGTTAAAAGCTGACTTAGTCATGGTAATTCCGTAGCTAAGATAAGATCAATAATCACACAATGATAGTGGCAGGATTTGAAAGACTATTCTCCATAGGCACCTCGTTACAAAGTAAAAACACATCGGAATATTAAATAGAAGCAATGTATCCATAAACACAGCAACTCAGGAAGAAGAGCGATTAGAAAGATGCATCACCAGCAAGCACAGGAATGATGATGTGCGCGGAATTTAAAAAAAAAAAGCTCACTCTCAAATCGTGCCAACCTGCAAGACTTGGGCGCCAAGATTAAACGCGTTGCCGCCCGTATCACCACCACCGTTGAGTTAATGTCATATATGTACACATTCTTACATACTGCACACTAAAGAAGCGCAGTGTCATGTGTTGCCATTGTTAACACTGCGCGCTAACAGCGCGGCTGATTTCCATCGATAGGACACCACATGCAAAGAATCCTGATATCGCGCGGCTACCGGGTGACGACAAAACAGAACATCACTCCTGTCTTCTGGATGCATGCAAAGGCTCCCTGTTGTTCCCTCCCGGGAGGTCACACTGCTACACGCCGAATGAAGCGCCGCAGGGTAGTACGGGATAAGCTCCAGCCGCCTGTATGCCTACAGCCCCTCGCGACGCTTACAGACACTGAAGTTAGCCAACGCACCGCCAAATGTGGCTCTGTCCAAGGCGCTCTATCACGCTGACGTGCAACTCGCACCCGGCGATTAAGATTGTCCTGATTTTATGGTGTTGATCTCGTTTCTAATCAGTTCTGGTAATTCGCCGATATCCAGACCTGCATCGATGACAGCAAGCATACACAAGTTCTGCAGCGTCGCTGCTAAGTGTAACACGTGCAGGTCCGTCAGCTCCTCTTCCGCCTCAGAGATGTCCTCGAGATGGTCTTCCTCCTCAAGGCTGGGTGGAGGCCCGAAGCCACCGAAGACCAACACCCTCTCTCCAAGCACACAGCAGCCGGGCGAGTGCTTCGCAGACGGGCCTGATCCAAATGGCGTGACTTTAGTCCAGCACGACTTTTCAACGTCATACTTGTGCATGTCTGCAAAGTACGTGTTCAGCATTTCGTTGTAGCCACCGATGATATACAGCTGTCTCTCGTACACGAAGGCACCGTGAAATTCGCACCCCTCCGGGGCCACGCCTTGCACTTGTGGGCGCACCCACGTCGCAGTGGTCGTTTCCAGATAATATAAGCAATTGTCATAAAGGTCGTCGGGTCGTGAGAATTCTGCGTTGCCACCCCAAATGTACATGTGAGTTCCAATGGCTGTCGCCGTGTGGCCGTAGCGCCCGAGGGGGGCCTCTCCGCTCGTCGGGACACGATGCCACTCTAGGGTCTCCAGGTCCAGAAAACGTACGAAGTTAGATGAATCTCTGTCAAATCCACCAAAAATGTACATCCGATGACCAAGCACGCACGCCGAGTGGTTAACATCAGCACTCGGTACTTCGCCCCTCACCTCTGGACGGCCCCATGTCAAGGTTTGGGTATCGAAGCGGTAGAGGCCGGTAACCTCTGGGCTGATGTGCTGTACGCCCCACAGGTAGGCGCAGTGGCCGTAGGCTACAATGCTGCGGCCCACGATGGTAATCGCATGGACTTCGGGAAGTGACCGAGTCTGTATCCTATCCCACCGGTACGAGACGGGGTCGAAGGTGTACACGCCGAGGATGTAGCCCGAGATTTCATCACTGTCCGGGTAGCAGATGTCGAAACATTCGAACGAGTAAACCTTCCCTTTGATGGTGACCGACGTTTCGTTGAGCAGTTCTGGAATGCGGTTGAGCCGGGCCGTCCACGTCGTTCGATGGGAACCAGTTCTTGCGAAAAGGATATCGGGCCGCTTTGTTCCTTTCCAGTCAACGGCCACGCGCTGAAATCAAACCTGGTGGTGGGCGTTACTTGCTTTTCTTCGTCCTTTGTTTCACACTGCGAGCTGCTGGTGCGCCGCCTGCCGGAATCACTGCGTGCTCGGTTAGGTTCATAGCTGCATGCAAAGATGAGAGGAGGAAGACGCGATAGAAGGCTGTCGCCCGAAATGGTACGAGGCGGGGGAAGGGGGGGGGGGGGGGGATACGCGCTTCACAGTGGGCGGCGCATGCGCATGTGAGCTCGAGACTTTTCGTCTTTCCGTTTAACTTTATGCAGAAAGGCAAACCAGGGCAAAACACTGGACGAAGGAAGAAAATGACACACAACGCGTTGACTAGCAGCTCAAATTTAATCCGCCAGGAGCGAAATATCTTTGTTTAGAATGTTGCACCAACGTGCCCGAGCTTCTGCCTTTACCTTGGTTGAGGCACCGTTCGGTGTGAGGACGTCACACACCAGAAGTAATTGGCTGTTAGTCTAATAAACACTTTGTCTTATTTCTTCGCATGCCACAGATATTGCGGGCCATGTACACGCTGAGGGCCTGTAGGAGGACGGAAATTTTCGACCGGAGGCGGAGAGTCCCTGAAGATCTAGCTCGACGTGCGTAACTGGCCAGAAGAAAATTCGAACATCGAAGCTGGGCTTTGAGTGTATATCCTTCGTGTATATTGAGTGTCTATCCTAATGATTTCGTATTTACTAAATGATTGATCGCTGCTCGGAGCCTATCACATCTGTCCCCAAGAAGTCAGGTGAGCGCTCAGCTCGAGCCTCGAAGTGTACTTGTCGTCTGCTTGCGGCCTTTGCAGAAACTCTAGGAGCAAGTGTCTGCGCAGATGACACGCCTTCTGCAAAAACGCCGCCTTTGGAAAACGGCACCAGCGAATGCCGTCCACGAGAAAAGGAAACAGCCGGGGAAACTGAGCACTACTCTTTCAGTTTTCTGTCAAGAACAACTAGAAGCCCTAAGCAACCAGGCAGCGGAGAAACGCGTGAGAAATCGGTGTCGGTACCAATTGCAGCGGGGTGGAAGCTGGAATGATGTAGTCGCGTTTGTCGCTAAACGTCGGTGTTTTGTTTGTGTATACTACACATGGAAAAATTATTTGTGAAAAGTAATTAAATTACACTACTAATTACTATCCTAAAATCGCGCGAATGCAAGTAATTGCTATTTCCAAAAAATAACGGAAATACATTAAATACTTCTGATAAATAATTAATTACTTAAAGATTACTTATGAAGCTTAATGTAACGTCTGAAAGTTGGGCTAGTCGGATTGAACTCTACATCATAGCGCTGAAGAATGAAGACAAGGCAGAAGAGGCCAATACAGGCGCTATCTTTCAACTGAAGGTTTGCTCACGCGAAAAAGGAAATATATACGAACAGGAATAAAGGAAAAAAAATCAAAGGCAATCTCACTCAAGACTAGCTCTCTTGTAGTGCGATATGATGTGAAATGTGCGCTGCCTCATCCAGGCGAGCTGCAGTGCGGACACAAAACTGGGTCTGCAAAAAGCTTTGCTAACTTGTAATTTTTCGAACGGATTTCAGCATTTAAACAATCAAATGTGCGTAGTTATGTGTAAATCACGGGCTGGTACCAACTTTGTTGCGCACAATATTAACATTTATTGACCGCATCTTCTGGGCTTATCAGCGTAGCGGTCCCAGTCGTAGGAACGAGGCGTAAAATTGCTGTGACGGCGGCCGCGACCATACAGCTCCAAACGGTGGCGCCTTACAAGGCACCTGGTGCGGTACCGTGCCGAAAGCCCGGCATCTATATCCGCGGGGCTCCCCACTTGGCTCCGGGGGCGGCCGGACTTCGGCGATTGTTGTAGGAGGGGAGGCCGTTCGCGGACAGCCACTGTGCGATGAAGATCAGCCGCGACACGACGATGTAGCACGTGGCGGCGATCACCGCCAGGACGGCGAAGATGAGGCATGCCCGCGGCATGCTCACCGCGTCCCGCCGTACAGAAGGGAATACGTCGTCCGGGATGGAAGGCCGCGGCGATCGGCGGGGATCATCTCCACTGCGCGGCGGGTCTCGTCCAAGCTCCGTTTCGTCCGCGGACTCCTCCAGCACCCAGTCATTCGCGGCCTCGGGGATGTTCCGGCCTTCCGCCGAAGGACTCCTGTCTTTCGCCGTAGGCGATGCCGTTCGCACCGGGGTCCCCATTGATAGCAGACGGCACATGTGCGTCTTTCCAAGACCACCGCGGGCTTGTTCTCTCGGCGTACCTGGCGCGGATTGCGCACGGCATGAGCTGGCGCCATCCTAATTATCATCCACTTTCTCCGTCCAATAAAAGCCGCGTTCGTTCTCTCGCAAACTGTGGAAATTACCAGAACAGGCTTCCTGGCGGGAAGTCTTCGTTTTCGCACTGTTGCTTACTAAGCCAGTGTACTAGAACGCAAATTATAAAAGGAAGAACACCTTTCGGACGGTAGTTGCATAGTGACCTGATATTCGGCGTCGAAGACGACGACGAAGACGAGATGGGTACAGCGAGTAGAAGCGAGAGACGGAAAGTAATTTTATGAACGAAGAGCAGAAACGAGAAACACATCACAGCGCATCTGGGGTACAAACAAACAAACAAAGAAACAAACAAACAAACATAAGAGTAGTGACGGAAGGAAAAAATAAATAAGCGTAAGATGCCTCTGTGGGCTTTTACTAAACGGAATTAGAATTTTACTTGTACTGGAGAGAGAGAAAATTTTATTAAAGTGGACTTTGACTTCGAAGGTAAAACATCTATTTCGAAAGTCTCAGCGCTGGCTATAATCTCCCACGCGCGGCGGGCCAGCAGAAGTTGCTGGCTGGGCAGGGGGAGGGGCAGCCAGTGGTTCCACGAGGCTCATTGGATGGGTGGTTGGGGGATGCTCACCACACATTCCCAGACCATGACGCAGGGGGTCTGAAAGCCCGCGCATAAGCTACAAGTTGGAGTTGTGTCCGCGAAGAGGCTGGCTCGTCGATTCTGTCGGGAAAATGTCTGTCTGTAGCTGCAGAAATAAGACAGCTCCCTTTCTCGAGAGTGAACGCTGAGAGGAAAGGGGGGGGGGGGGGGGGTCCTCATGGCACCCAGGTGAGTTGTTCTCGTAAAACAAATGTGCGCTCAAAACCTCTTCCGCGCCATGGACGGAAAGGCGTGGTACAGTGGGGTCGCACGCTCGTATTTCAAACCAAATTTTTTTCGTCATCTGAGGAATGTTTTCAATAACCTAATTCTACCAAAAGCCTTTTCGATGCCACGGGTCGCTTGACAATCTTTCTGCGCACGAACACAATTGTTCAGCGCCCCACTAAGATCAAGTTGAGAATTTCTAAAGCGGACCATGCACAAAGGTTGTCGCCTGCTCATGCCGATCCTCCATTTTAGGAGAACTTACCTTCACATTCGTTGTGACCTCCGCTGCGTCAGAGAAGTCCTCAGATACTACAACTCTGAGAGCTGCGTGATCGTCGTCCTCCCAACCTTTCGACTTACTCAGATTGAGTAGCGATCAACGTCTGCAGGACCATCGTAGTCGAAGCCGATGAATCGCCTTTTGTCTTCCAGTACAGCGACCGTTTTGAGGCTTTTATCGTTTGCTCGCGAAAGTGAGAATTCACTTGTTAGCTACCTACAGGAGACCTATATCAGGTGCTCGCTATTCTACCTGTCAGTTTCCCCTTACCCTTGCCCGAGTTCTGTACTTCTGAGTGGCGCAACAGATGAATAATATGTTCCGACGGGCCCAATCGCAAGGGTTTCTGAACACGAATTCGGCATCCACCATCATGAAATGAAAAAAAAAGTCATACTCGAGAAAATTCTACAAACTATCATAGTCCTCTGACCATTGGCACGCATATTTAAGTTAGGAAAGTTGTATAACACGAATGCAAGCGTACTTGGGTTTTAAGACAAGACTCCAAAACCAGGTCCCTGAAACTAAAAGTCTTCATTCACACCCTGTAGATTTAGTTTTGATATTCACAGAATTTTTGATGTCGGAGATGTATTTCGCAACTGAAAGCACAGGCATTCTCCTTGTGGCTAGCAAGGATTTTACTCACCATCATGTTTGCTACCATTATGGATCAACTTCAAATGCGACGGGGCACTGATTGGATTATCTCCTCTGATAACACCAAGAAATTCATTAAATACGTGAGTGGTGTTCTTCAGTATGTTTCTCGTTTGAAACTTGCCGTTCTCTTGACCAAAATTTTAATATTGATTTATTGGCAACGGTAGGTTTCAAAAAAGAAACACTTTGAAGAACACCACTCACATATATAATGAATTTCTTGGTGCTATCGGAGTGGGAACGATTAGCTAACGCAATCAGTGTCCCGTCGAATTTGACAGTTGCTTCATAGTAGTAGCAAACATTCGAAAACATAAGAAAAACTGCGTACATGAGATTAACTTTCGGCAGAACCGAAATAGGCGGCGTGCTGACTCACTTGTCGCAAGTTTTATTACCGTGAAACGCTTGTGTGACTACTGTTTGGGAAGATGGGAAGAAAAGGTCATGTTTTCAAATACAGGTTTGCAAGAAACATTTTCTTACCCTCACCTTTGCCTCTAAATCTCTCGCAATGGTGTGCTAAATGGCCTCCTGGATTATTCTGCATTTGCAGCCTGTTTTCACATGCCCCTTCATTAAAACATATACCAGTCTGTCCAATCTAGAACCTGTCGCAAGTGAGGGCAACTTTCTGCGCAACTCCTGAAACACACTCGCGAACTTATTATCGTGCTCCTTCGTACACGGCGGCCTATTATTTACATTAATCACCAAATGAGCACATACTGCGATGTTTACACAGCGTAGAGAAAACAATCCTGACCCCTCGACGTTACATGAAACGCGATGAATGTAGGGCATGACCTCAACCGCTTCTTTCTTCTCAGTCTCCTTCCGCTCGGTAGTGGAACAGAAGCGCTGCAGTTGCTGATTTTATTATTTTTATCTTTTTTACGAGCAAAAGGGTTTTTCCGGGGCGTTTCTGGCAGTGTTATAATCCTTAATTCTGTTTTTTTCCTTTCATCCATACACGCGCTTTTTCTTGTTACCTTCCTGTCATGCTTGCTTTTATTTTCACCTATCATCTAATGTTTCAATCCTCCATCATGGCCTCTTTACTCCGGTGGGTCGTTGTTTCCCATTCGTTCAACCACTGTGGCTACCACGTTTTATCCTCTCATCTTCGAGTTTACTCTTGATGGTGATGAGTTTTCACGGCGCAAGGTAAAGCGTGGTTAAAGCGCGTCATGGCACAAAGCGACTTTGTCTATTCAAGATGGTGCCACGTACAGACACATTTCCCGAACCATCCACCCAAACCATCGTGGGATGACTCGTCGAGAATGTATCTGGCGTGTACGGCGCGCTGGAGTGCCGTCACACCAGTGTAAATAGGGTGTCGAGAAGCTTGAAATACTGGCCAGCATGCTGTCGGTTGCCTTTAATACGATCTGCTCCTGCTACAATCAGTTACACAAGCTTTGACGAATTCTATCGGCTCAGATTCAACAAAGATACCTATCGGGTGCTTGCAGGTTGTATTTAGAATGTATATCGGGAAAAGAAGACCATGGCTAGCAGGCTATAAAATCAGCGAACATTTAATGCAGCGTCAAAGTGAGAACAGACATCCGGAAATAAGTTATAACTGGCTTCCTTAAGTGATCGCAAAAGACGTAAGTTGTTTCCGGACAAAAACTAAATCGACGCCCACCGCCACATATCTCTATCTACCATCTGCTTTCAAAAGGATGACCAGCAGTGGCTACGCGGCTGACTAGAATTGATCACGAGCTTTATGCCGAAGTGGCGTTAATGCGACTTGCTTGAAGAAACCACCCGGCTGGAGGTGAATCGATTTCAGTGAATAATTCTTCGTTCAGAAAAATTGTTCGCTTTATTATTTACGAAAACGTGGCGGCCAAGAGCGACATGAATATAAACAAAACACTAGCGACTTTCTTGCTTGCGCGAAAATACAGCACTGAAGGAAGGCATTGTTTGCGTATAAAAGAAGAGTTTATTACTGCGTCAAGTAGCGGCGCAGAAGTTGCATCATCACCATACCAGCAAGATGGCTTCGCCGAAGACACTCAGTTTGCTTGAGATGCCGCATCTACCATCGACTACGATGGGTGAGAAGAGATAGCGTAGACCATTTCTCTAATGAAAGGTGGTAAGGGGCGTAGATCCAGCCGTGCATCAATTACCGCAAGTAAGCACAGGTTCTGCAGTGTCGGTGCCAAGTGCAACACGTGGAGATCGGTCAGCGCCCTTTGCTCCTCAGCAACCTGCCCCTCATCCTCGTTGGGTGCGAGCCCAAAGCCGCCGAAGATAAACACTCTTTCACCCATCACTGAGCAGCCATGCCAGTACCTGGGAGACGGTGGTGAGCCCCATGGCCTCACTTCGGTCCAATGCGACGTCACGGGGTCGTACTTGTGCATATCTGCTAAGAAGGTCTTCAGCACATCGCTGTACCCTCCGAAAATGTACAGCTCGTCGTTGAACACGAAGGCTGAATGTCCTCGCCGATACACAGGGGGAACGCCTTGAACCTCTGGGCGCATCCAAGAAGACGTGGTCGTTTCAAAATAGTATAGGATGAGGGAAGGGTCTTCTGGGCTGCCGCCAAAAACATACATGCGGGTCCTGATGGCAGACGCAGTGTGGGAGGCAAGTAGAACCGGAGCCTGTCCGCTGGTGGGGACACGATGCCACACTAGGGTATCCAAGTCAAGGACCCGCATATACGGCGAAGTATCCCAGTCACTTAAGACATAGTCGCGGTGACCCACAACACAAGCTCCGTGGCCGTACATCGATGAGGGCACCTCACCGGACACTTCCAGACGGCTGCATGTCATCGTGTTTGAGTCGAAGCGATAAAGAACACTTGGCCAGCTGTGCGGGCCGCAAAACAGATACGCGCAGTGGCCGTACGCTACAACTGTGCGGTGGGAAATGTCAGTCGGCCTGACGTCGGGAAGTTGCGCCTCCACCACATCCCACCGGTGCGTTGCAGGGTCGAAGATGGAAACGTTGATCAAGTTCCATTCCGTGTAGCTATTGTCGAACGAGTAAACCTTGCCGTTCATGCGTACAGCCTTGTGGGTGACTTGCTCTGGAACACCGTTTAGCCGCACCGTCCACATCCTGCAGAGACACCTCCTTCTATAAGAAACAAGGCCCGGTTATTCCAGCGATGCTGGCGGCATCATGCGGCTTTTTTCTGAAGCAGCGATATCGTAACGTGGCCTCCGCGATCGAAGCGCGCTTTTGCGCCGGCCATCCCATTCGCACGGAGAGAGCGTAATTTGAGAGAGCGGTGTGACCGCTCCTCTCGCCGCACGGTGGCGCGCTTACCCCATGCGCGCTTTCCCTGAGGCGGTCGTGCGTAGACCGCGAAAACGCAGCTGTCGCAGGCCTGTGTGCGATGCGCGCTAGAAAATTACCGCACAGGAGCGTCGGCAAAGAACAAGGTAGCTTGCTGGTATAATATCTTCCTAAATTCGGAAGCAGACTTAGGACCGAGATGAAGCAGATCGTCATAAGAGCGTGTTTTATTTGTGCAGTTGTATATGGCACCAAACATGAATTACTTTACATTTGAGCACAGCGGTCAATTTTAATTTTGCTATCCCTGTAAACGTTAGTTTAGAGCCTTAAATTATATATAGAGATTATAGTTCTTTCGGTTTTCCTGTGTAGCAATGGTATTTGATTTGAACTTAAATGCATCCAATAAACGTTTGCTTTCGGCGTTTGTAGGTATCACTCAATTCCTTTTTCCCTGTCGAATGTTGGGCAGGGCCGTGCACAACAGCCTGCAATGCATAAGGTTTTTTGGCGCATATAGCCTGAACCGAGGAGCATTTACATTTTTTTCTCGCGCGCTGCAAGCAAAAAGGAGGAAAAATAAAATTATTTGAAAATACATAGGATACGCAATGCTTTATTTATGCAGATTAAACCAGATCTATAATGTTTCTCGCATAGTGTTCATTCTAAACACGGAGCACTTTCCCGGGGAGCGGCTTGCTGGCGAGCTTTTTTTCGCGGTATATGCTGCCCTGTATGTGACAGTAGCTCCTACGTCAGATAAGAGTGGCCTCACGAAATTATCGAACACCACAGATACTGTGCTTGCGGCGTGGTCCTCCCTTGCTTTGCAAACAAAAAGGGAGCACTGCTGGATTCTCGAAAGTAATAGCTGCAGCCAGCTGCTGCCGCACGTTGCTTATTTTTATATGCTGCGGGGCAATATCAATAGCCTTCTTAGTGGCCACCAGAACACTGATGAACTCTGATTTTGGGTAGGTTAATCCCTCCCCCTTGACTGTAGGCTAATGAGCCAGCAACGGACTAGACCCATCCGACTGGTGGAGGGCAGGCCAGGAGCTGCACCTTCTACGTTCTTCAAGAGCTCTCGCCACGAACCCTGCTATGTAAGCAATGCTGGCATTTGTAATGCCTGATGGTGGTCGCTGCAGTGAAATAGAAAATGTCCATATAAGCATCCCGACCATGATCCCGACCTAGACATTCTGCAATGTATTGCAAAATTTTCAAATCATGGCATTGTTGCCACTCAGTTATTATAGCCTTAACATAAAGCAAAGTGGTCGCTTTTTGATTGCACTTCATGGGTGGAGTCGGTGTACGAGTGGGCACTCACGAGGCATCGCCTTCAAGGATGTGAAGAAAAAACTCAGCGCGATGGCATGCAATTTAGACGACATGTCGCAAGGTGAAAGCATGTGTTGCCCCCATCAACTCTTAAATTACCACAAAAGCTGCATGCAGAAGACATTCGCAACTGTTTAACAATGTACCTCAGCTTCTTTGTCACTTCAGGCACGAGTCAGAAAAAAACTGCCTGCGTATTCCTAGTCATTCAGCGTCGAAGCGCGCCAACAAAGCTGGTGCAGCGGCTGAAAGCGCAGGCAGTGCCGGCCGGGCGAGCGCCGCTCGATGCTTAGGCTAAGACCGCCACCTCGGGGCGTTTTAGGGAACTAGCAGCATTACACTCTTCTGCTGGGCGAGGCGCCGAATGGGACGGCCGGAGCAACGGCGCGCCGCCGGAGCAGATCGCGGCGGCCACGATCGTAATCGGTCTTCGCGGCGTGAGCGGACTTAGTGCGTTGAAGGGTGACTATTTCCGTTAGATTTTGGAATATGTTGGTCACTTTATGACACTCACACAAATGAGTGCTCGCAAAAGGACATCTACTCTTGCTGTTACCAAGATTAAAAGCGCTTAGCCGTTACAAAGTGCGCATAAGCGGTCAGGAGGGCTCTTCTACCATTACGGGTTTGTTTTAGAGCGAATTACTATCTTGACGCCGCGAGATATGTGGTCAACGCTTTCCAATCGAGAATTTTTTTTAGTTGATCGGTCATGAAAGTCGCATTGATAGGGATTGAATATCTGGCGGCCTTAAAAAGAAACGTGAAACATATATTCCGTAAGTCCTGCGGTTCTCTTTTCTTTCGTTTCGCGCATGTTTTGTTGCCGCCTTATCGTCTACCAGGTGATTGGTATAGGTGTCATGTAGCTCTGGTCTATTCACATCGCGAGCAACAATCACTTTGTTGAACCCCCTCCCCCGTGATCATGAGAATGTGGCGTGAATCGTTGGCATTTCACATATTTATTTCCTGTTTTGGCAAGAAATGCCTAAGGGGGCTGAGATCCTGCAGCTGTTTCTGGTGAAATAGAAACTTGAGATTTGGTCACTGTGCCTTGTACATACACCTCTAAATACGTGGTTTTGAGGAAAGGAAGTGGCGCAGTAACTGTCTAGCATATCTGGGTGGAAGCCCCAAACGCAACCTGAGGGAGCGGAGGAGGGCGGGAGTGAAAGAAGATGGTTGGTTTATGGTTGGTTTATGGGGTTTAACGTCCCAAAGCGACTGAGGCTATGAGAGACGCCGTAGTGAAGGGCTCCGGAAATTTCGACCACCTGGGGTTCTTTAACGTGTACTGATATCGCACAGTACACGGGCCTGTAGAATTTCTCCTCCAAAGAAATTCCAGCCGCCGCGGCCGGGATCGAACCCGCGTCTTTTGGGTCAGCAGCCGAGCACCATAGCCACTGAGCCACCGCGGCGGCAGTGAAAGAAGAGAGAAGGAAGAGCCGTAGTGGAGGATTCCGGATTAATTTCGACCACCCGAGGATCTTTGACGTGCATTTACATCGCACAGCACACGGGCTCCTTTTGTGTTTTCCCTTCATCGAAGTGCAGGCCGCCGCGGCTCGGTTCGAACCCATTATCTCCTGCAGACTAGCCGAGCACGCTAACCTCTGAGCCACCGCGGCGGGTATCTACCGGTTGTGGGAAACGTGTTACGAGCGGAGCGCCGCGGGTGGCAGTTGTTTAAGAGGCGATTTGCAAGGCACAGCGCAAAAGTGTGTTGCAGTTTAACACGAGACGTGATCGGTCGCCTCGATAGAATCGCGCCCTCGTGCAGTGGCCAGCGAAGCTGACCTGTTTGCTCCGCCGCGGGTTTGAAACGCCCTCGTGGCAATATTAATCTGTTGAACCCATGCGCAGTAACGGTGTCCGATAAATTACGTTGGTTTTACCCTTACGGTATTGTGTGAATTGACAATGGAATAGACGCCTCATTTGAAAACACCGCTCGCCTCTCTTTTTTTGAAGTACCGGGCATAATTTCTTTAGTTATTGAGCAGCGGAAAGAAGAACGTTAACACTGTATCTGACTGCCTGCTGTCGGCTTGATGTGGGCGTTTTAACGCGACAGCGTTAAAGGCCCCGGTGTCCTCGTCGGCGTTGTGAGCGAGAAAATGTGGGCATGGCTCTGGCAGGTGGTTCCCAGAGAGCAACCTAGGAGGCGGATGGGCCACCTAGGTCACGTGTCCTTGTTGCGTCATCAAAGGCTACCCATCGGATAGTGAGAAAACTACATAAATAAATGATTGGTACTTCGGGAAGAGCAACCTGGACCCCACAAGGCGCATCGCTTAACCACTGCACCAGTGCCACAGGAGGGGCATGAGGACTCCCAAGGATCTGTCAGCGTAAAATAGTGAATGGCCTTCTGCATATACGGGAATTAACCCATCATGCTATCTCGTCGTGCTCTTAAGGGTAAGCTTAAGTGTCCCCACCAATTTTGTTTTTTTTTACGCGACAGCATTAAAGGTCGCCGTTCGTCCAGCAACCCAGAGTCAGCATCGTTGACACTGGAAAATCCTGATTGGTCGAGAAGGTAGTGGAGTAGGAAAGCAATTTTGCTGATATTGAAAAGAAACTGTGGTCAGTCGAAATGGAAACCGCCACTGAGGAACGTGCGGTAAGTGGGATATATAGAGGCCTTGTACGAGTACCACCCACCCCACAGCAGGCAAATCACATTACAGGACCACACAGCTAATGAGGGTCAGTAATTATCGTCACTAAATAATGTCGACGGTGATGTGCAATAAAGCAGTTTATGATTTCAACAAGCGTATCGACGTCTGCAAAACGGTGCGCCAGGGGACGCGCTAGCGACCGTACGGACACTTTAACGCTATCACTTCGTACTCTCGCAGGGAACTGAAGCTTCCCACTTTTTTCTTGTCAAGTAAGAATCTTTAATCACGTCCAAATCGCCATCCTGCATTAAAACTAACGAAGCATTTACCACCAGTAACGGGAATTGCAGCGTCAAATTGGTTTGCCCGCAGCGCTGACGACTCGCGTCTACGTCATTCTGCCCAGATATAGAGGCCCCAGCATTTTTGTACCTCGGGATGTGAGTGACCTTGTCGTGTAGCGCGTTTGATGTCGCCTTTACTAGCGCGTTGATATCCGTTTCCAACGGCCGCATCTTCGCGATGTTTGGCCTCCTGATGTCTAGCGTCCCAAGCCATTACCTGCCTCCTGGCTGCATCTAAGGCTGTCTAATGGGGATGGTCGCAATTTTTTGTGATATCAGCTGCACGTCTATATAGGTCTTCGCAGACCTTGCGCTTTCCTTCGCAATCTTACGAACACCTTAAATCTTGTGTGTACGCAGGGCCTACAGTTCCGGGGCTTGTGAAGAAATTCCACAAGGCGTTTGCAGTCAAGAGGCTAAATATTCCTAGCGCTTCATGATATCACATCGAACGATGCACTAGTATGTGGCGAAGAAAAATGTGTCTCGGTGTCACAACCGCCCGCGCCACCCAGTGCATGGTGCCCTTCCTGCCCTCCTCGTGTCCCCCTTTCCCCGCAACCCTTCTTACTCGCTATCCCTCTGTATTCTTCGCGTAAGCCCTGGAACAGATGCTATATCGTCATAACAGCAAAGGGTGCGTTAGAAGCTTTCTCACTGAAATCAACACAGGCTTGCGAAAAAAAAAAGAAAAACGCTTACCAAACCTCTTCTTACCCATTGCTTGCCCGACAGCAGGGAGGAAAATCTAACCCCGCTTTCATTTCTGAGAAGATTGGTTACCACTGCACGATGTGGACTGTGCGGCTGCACCGGGTTCCCGAACTCGTAAACCGACATGGCTGTCTCTACCAAAGGGAAGGTCTACTCGTTCAACCCCTTCTACAACTGCCGCGATGACAGCGATGAAATCTTAGGCAGCCCATTCGGCGTATGCATTTTACACACCGCAACCTGCATGTGGGGTGTGCTGCTGACCGAGTTGCACTCCCAAGGCAGGCCCATTAGCTGCATCGACCGCAGCATTGCCGCCTACGGCCACTGCGTCTACATGTGAAGGAGCTCCTCGGACCTAAGGTCACGGATTGGTGGCTTATACCGGTTGTATACCCTCGCTATGACATGGAGCCGCCCGGAAATCTGCGGCCAAATGCAGACACTGAACATCTCCTCTGCTTGTGTGCTGTGTCAACGGATGAACATCTTTGATTTCTCGGACCAGGAATGCTCACACCGTGTATATTATCTTAACCTTGAGAACCTGACATGGCATAGCGCTCCGACCAGTGCAGAGGCCCCGGCTAGCCGCTGCTTCCACAAAGCGTCCGCAGTCGGAACACGAATGTATGTTTGGGCTGCCCAGGCGTTCAACATAGAGGTTGAACGCCTCGCTCAAAGAAGGCTCTGTTAGCCTACGATAGCGCCCACTCCAAATTACTAAAACGAGGAATAGTTTCTCTTTGCATTAGGTCGATCCTAGAAAAATCTTGTCCACACAGGATAAGTGAAAGCTTCCAGTATCAGATCGGAAGAGCTACAGTCTAGCATGCTGTCGACTGCCTTCAATATGATCACCACCCGATACGACCTGTTACATAAGCTTTGAGGAATTCTAGCGGCTCAGGTTGACGACATAGATACCGATCGGATGCTTCCGGATTGAAATTAATATATATATAGGAAAAAAGAGAACCATAACTAGCAGGCTATAAAATCAGTGAACCTTTAGAGCAGCGTCAAAGTGAAAGCAGACATGCGGAAATAAGTGGTAACTGTTTGGCTTTCTAAAGTCGTCGCAAAAGAAGCAAGTTGTTTCCGGAAAAGTGCTGAAATCGACGCCGACCGCGACATATTTCTATCTAAGATATGCTTTGCAAAGGATCACCAGCAGTGGCTACGCGAGAACCTAGTATTTATCACGAGCTTCAAGCCGAAATGGCGTTAATGGGTCTTCCTCTAAGAAACCACCGGGCTGGAAGTGAATCGATTTTAGTGAATAACTCTTCGCTCAGAAAATTTGTTCGCTTTATTATTTACAAAAACGTGGAGGCCCAGAGCGAGATGAATATAAACAAAACACTAGCGACTTTCTTGCTTGCGCGAAAATAGAGCACTGGAGGAAGGCTTTCTTTGCGTATAAAAGAAGTGCTTATTTTTGTGTCAAGCAGTTGCGCCGAAGTTGCATCATCACCGTACCACCCAGCCGGCGTCGCCGAAGGCACTCAGTTTGCTTGAGATGAGGCATCTGCCATCGACTACGATGGCTGAGAAGTTATAGCGTGGACCATTTCTCTAATGAAAGGGGGTAAGGGGCGTAGATCCAGCCGTGCATCAATCACTGCAAGTAAGCACAGGTTCTGCAGTGTCGGTGCCAAGTGCAACACGTGGAGATCGGTCAGCGCCCTTCGCTCCTCAGCAATCTGCCCCTCATCCTGGTTGGGTGCCGGCCCAAAGCCACCGAAGATAAACACTCTTTCACCCATCACTGAGCAGCCATGCAAGAGCCTGGGAGATGGTGGTGAGCCGCATGCCTTCACTACGGTCCAACACAACGTCGCGGGGTCGTACTTGTGCATATCTGCCAAGTATGTCTGGAGCAAATCGCTGTACCCTCCGAAAATGTACAGCTCTTCGTTGAACACGAAGGCTGAATATCCTCGCCGATACAAAGGGGGAACGCCTTGTACCTGTGGGCGCACCCAGGAAGAGGTGGTCGTTTCAAAATAGTATAGGATGAGGGAAGGGTCTCCTAGGCTGCTGCCGAACACATACATGCGGGTCCCAATGGCAGACGCAGTGTGGAAGGCACGTCGAACCGGAGCCTTTCCGCTGGTGTGGACACGGTGCCACTCCAGGGTATCCAAGTCGAGGACCCGAATATATGGCGAAGGATCCCAGTCACTTAAGATATACTTGCGGTGACCCACAACACAAGCTGTGCTGCCGTAAATCGATGACGGCACCTCACCGGACACCGCCACAGGGCTGCATGTCATGGTGCTTGTGTCGAAGCGGTAAAGGACACTCGGGGCTGGCCAGCTGGATGGGCCGCCCCACAGATACGCGCAGCGGCCGTACGCTACAACTATCTGGAACGAAATGTAAAATAGCCCGCCGTAGGCAAGTTGCGTCTGCACCATATCCCACCGGTGCGATGCGGGGTCGAAGATGAAGACGTGGAGCAAGTTCCATGCCGCGTGGTAACTGTCGAACGAGTAGACCTTGCCGTTGATGCGTACAGCCCTGCGGGTGGCATGCTCTGGAACACCGTTTAGCCGCACTGTCCACATCCTGCAGAGACACCTGCTTCTGTACTAAACAAAGCCCGGTCATTCCAGCGATGGTGGCGGAGTCATGCGGCTTTTTTCTGAAGCAGCGATATGGGGACCTGTATTCACGGCGGGAGCGGACATAGTGCGTCGACGGGTAGACTATTTCCGTTAGATTTTCGAATACTTGTTTCATTTTATGACACTCACACGAATGAATGTTCGAAAAAAACATGTACTGCTGCTGTCACTAAGATTAAAAGCGCAAAAAGCCGTTATAAAGTGCGCGTAAGTGGTCTAGAGGCTGTTCTGTCATTACGGGTTTCTTTCAAAGCGAATTACCTTCTTGACGCCGCGAGATATGTGGTTAACGCTTTCCAATAAAGAATTTCGTTTAGTTGATTGGTCATCCCAGTCGCATTGATAGGGACTGAATATCTGGCGGCCCTGAAATGAAACGTCAAATATATATTGCTTAAATCCTGCGGAACTTTCTTCTTTCGTTTCGCACGTGTTTGGTTGTCGCCTTATCGTCTAGAAGGTGTATACTATCGCGGTCATGCATTCAAATCGTGAGCAACAACCCCTCTGTTGAACCCGCGTCTTTCGGGTCAGCAGCCCGGAAGGCGCGGCCGGGATCGAACCCGCGTCTTTCGGGCTGCTGACCCGAAAGACGCGGGTTCGATCCTGGCCCGCGGAGGCCGAATTTCGATGGAGGCGAAATTCTGGAGGCCCGTGTACTGTGCGATGTCAATGCACGTTAAAGACCCCAGGTGGTCGAAATTTATGGAGCCCTTCACTACGGCGTCCCTCAAAGTCTGAGTTGCTTTGGGACGTTAAACCCCAATAAACCAACAAACCACCAACCTGGCCACGATGATGAAAATGTGGTGTGGATGGTCGGGATTTCACCTTTTCATTTCATCTTCTAGCAAGAATTGCCTAAAGTGGGTCAATTCCTACAGCTGTTGCTGATTTACTGGAAACATGTGATTTTATTCACTGTGCCTTCCATATATACCTATAAATAAGTTGCTTTGCAGGAAAGGAAATTTTCTTCTAGGTGGACACCCCAACAGCGCCGTGAGGGAAGGGAGGAAGGTGGGAGTGAAAGATTTGGATTGGGGGGGTTAAACGCTCCAAAGCGGCTCAGGCTATGAGGGACGCCGGAGAGTAGGGCTCCAGAAATTACGACCACGTGGCGTTCTTTAAAGTGCACTGACCTCGCACATTACACGGGCCACTATATTAGCATCGTATAACTGCTTAGGCTTCTGTGTGTTTTCTAACCTTTCTTCGGATCTTCACATTAGCTGTATGACGAGTAATGCTAACTGTTCTCTAGGTTACTTGGAACAAAATTTCTTGTCTCTATATTCCTTTACCTACAACGTTACAAATCACTAGTTCCTTCTAAACCTGAGAATGCGGCCTCAGCACGGCACCCTGGTCTTGATTTTCCAGTAAGCTACGAGCATAATAAGAATTGGTCTGCTCGTTACATTCTCAACTGCTGCCATCGTACCACCAGTACCCCTAATATGGTAACTAATTTGTACCTTCCGCTATTGTAGTTACGTAATCAAATTCTGCGGGTATGTTTTCTCCGTAAAAAATACTGCCAGAAAAAACTTTACGATATTTTGATTCAGCGGCCCATTAACACATCGCGCCACTTTTATCACTGTGAAAAAGTTTCACGTTTTTCATGATACACGAATGCTTTTTATCGCTCATTCCTGCCTCATTACATTCAGGACTAGAACCACAATCATGACGCGCTAGTTTCAATAGCATATATTAATTCGATTACAAGTGCTCCAACAGATGATTATAGTGTTACGAATATGCAATATTTCCACTTTATATATTATTTTTGATTGAAACGACTGTATTTACGTCTGCGTTTTCTTTTTACTCTGATGTACTGCCTTGCGATGAAGCCTCACGTCCGCGAAGCATACGTGTAAAATGCTATCAGGACTTCGCGCATGACTAGTATCAGCGGCGGATAACATGCTCTCTACATTTCTGACATCCGCCATTTAATTGGTTGTTGGCAGAAGCGGCCCAGTGATGAACATGCCGGACCCGAAAGCAGGCCGATTACTGCGGCACGTGTGCAAGGCACTTGCAGCTGCGATATTAAGTGGCGCGCGTGTTTGGTGCGCGTTAATTGTTCGTGCGCGTTGTTCGTGCGCGGGTTTTGGTGCGCGGTTTTTTGTGCGCGGGTTTCGACCCGGCGTGCTTTCTCCGCGTATGGACCCACTAGAACTTTCTGGACACTTTTTATTTTTGGACACTTACGTTCCTTGTGAGTGTGTGTGCATAGGGCGACATCAGTTGACGCAATGTATCTTTGTTTTTGTAGAGGGACAAATGTCGCTTTTTGATCGAGAGTCCAAATAAACTTCTCTTATGTGTGCCATTACCTCAGCCTCCCTACCCAGAATGAAGCAAGCTCATTTCATTCTGGTTAGGGAGCGCGAGGTAATGGCACACGTGCCTTGAATAGATGAACGCTGTTTCTTTGTTTCCTCTAGTTTTACGCTTGTGAGTGGCAACAGTGTATCTGGGTTTGACAAGACGCCTTTGCGCATGTTTGTGTAAATGTATAAATTGGCTGGCTACGTGTGAATAAAATTCAGTTGTAAGTTCAGCGCCGTCAGTCTGTTTCACCTTGTCCTCGGTCCGTGTTCTTAAGCGCTGGTTTTTTACGATGGATCACCACCAACTGGCCCAATCCTCAGTTCTTCTGCAAACAGGACCAGGGACAACGGGCAAGCTGTTTTAGGGGAGCACCGTATGCGGACTGTTTGTGGGAGAGGGCGATTCTCAATAAAACACGAAGAACAGTTTTTGTGGCAAAGGCGCATCCCAGTCGGAAGACTTTAGCCACGATTGACGTTGTTTACAAGAGAATAAAGAAACGGATAACACACGCGATCAAATGCCTTTGCCAGGTCGATTTGCGCCTGTGTAATTGTTCGTGAGCGCTACTGCGATACTTCCACACCGTACGCACTGCATGTAAATTAAGCCACATGTCTGGAGAGGTTCATTCATAGTAGGCATTGAAAGCTGTAGAAAATTTGAGAGAGCTCAATCGAAAATCTGATAAACAAGGTGAGAAAATTCAGGGGCACTTTGGCTCTCCAAAGTGCTTCAAGGAGATAGCTTTCCCTGGCGCACTGTTTGGCGTTGACCGCAAGACTATTTGCGGTGTACTAGTTCTTTATTTGACTACACACTTTGACTACACATTTCAACTACAGACTTTGCCTGCTTCTCTAGCACGACTCTCTCTCTGCTTCGATGAGTTCGGTTGTATCCATGGCTCAGTTCGCAGTAATGAGGTATGTAATGTGGTCAGCCACGGACGCCTTACGCCCGCTTTCGGAGCCGACGACAACTATTTTATTAGTTGTCGCGCGCTTCAAAACGTGGCGTCAGGCATCCGTGGGTGACCTCATTACTTCGAATCCGCGCACTCTGACGTCATAACCATTTCGACCAAACGAAAAGCGTGACACCTCTGCTAGCAACCTTCTGTTGCCAACGATGAGTCATTAAAGGCTTTCGCTTTAAAACGTGAGAGCTTCGTAGCCATCTGCCTATTGCAGTTCTTCCATTTCGTCAGTGTCCGGTGTCAAGAGAATATGACTTCTGTCAAATGAATGTCGCAAAAATCGAACATCAATGCTCGTCTAAAGAAATTGACATTTTATTCACAAATATCACATTTTATACTCTCACCTTCGCGTGTACTGTTGACTACGATGAATTTTTACGGCGCGAGGTTATCTGCGGCTGCTGAGCGTCCCCCAGTAGCACAAACGGGGCTCGGAATTGCGGGCCCTCGTGGGTCCCACACGGGCAGCCCATTGGGGCCCGATGTGGGATATGGGCGGGATTTGCAACTCGGCATCGCGCGGGACCCACAGGGGCAGCCCAGTGGGCTTGCTACATAGGACCAGGAGGGACCCCTATGGTCTGCATGCATAAAAACGATGAAGGGGGCTTTCCTCGGTCCTTTGTGGGACCCATAGGGGCAGTAATGGGCTTCTCAGAGGGGACCTCCAGGGGGGCTTAGGCGGCAGCGCAGCGGGGACCCACACGGGCTAGCCGAAGTCCGGCCCACATGGGCTAACCCATGCTCGGCCCACGTGGGCAAGCCAAAGTTCGGCCCACAGGCAAACGCACACAGACCAAGAAAGAGACAGGACACAACACCAGCGCTGAATTCAACGCTGGTGTGTGTGTCCTCTCTCTTTCTTGGTCTTGGAGTATTCGCGCTGTTGAACCACCATTATGAATATACACTAAGTGGCCCAATCTCGACTTCTTCCACAGGCAAAACAGTCCACTTTTCCTTCTCAACCGGTTTTCCTTTGGGACGATCGCTCCCCCGCCCAATTTCTTCTCCTTGTTAGAGCCACCTCGGTGCGCGCTATCTATTGCCCATCGAACCAGAAACACGAGCTCTGATGCATTCCGGGAAAGGTCTATTGGACAGCCGCAGGTATTAAGCGACAGCGTAAGGAGCTCGTTCAGGAGAAATCCCTGCTCCGCCCGTCGGAAAAAAAACCAAATTCTTGTAAATAGAAAAAGAAAATAGCCCCACTGCACCAGGTGGGCAAGTAACACGTATGCCACGAAGGTTTTTTGCTCTGGTTGTTCTGTATTCCCGTAGCCCACGAAGTGTATTTGCTTCAGGCGTGTTTGAGGGACACCCATTGAACGCGTGGTCGGGTGTATGGCTTAGTGGCCTATGTTTGGGATGTGTTCTGGTCTGATAGTAATGAAAAAAAAAACAAATATTGGTGTGGTGTATGGGGGCTTAACGTCCCAAAGCGACTCAGGCTATTAGGGACGATGTAGTGAAGGGCTTCGGAAATTTCGACCACCTGGGGTTCTTTAACGTGGAAAGACATCGCACAGTACACGGGTTTCTAGAATTTCACTTTCATCGAAATTCGGCCGGGATCGAACCCGCTTCTTTCGGGTCAGCAGCCGAGCGCCGTAACCACTGAGCCACCGCGAAGCCAGACAAATATTAATATGCTAATTACGCGTCAGAATTTGGAGGGTGTTATGGTGCTTCAGTGTACGGGAACAAATGGTGTGTATGTGTAGAAGTGGCGTAGTATGCCGTGCTCTTTAAGCTAGATAGGGATTCATGATGTATGTGTAGAAGTGGCGTAGTATCCCGTGCTCTGTAAGCTAGATAAGGATTGATGATAGGTAATCGATAATTGGGATTGTAATCGACGGTCGTTATCGGTAAAGTAATTGTGGATTGGTAATCGCTAAGAAATAAATTGAAAAAAAGAGGAAAACGAGCTACCGAGAATCGCACGCAGCGGAAGTTGTACGTCACATTAATTAAAAAGAGATAATGCGTGCAAAAGAAGACAGGACGAAAGAGAAGACACGGACAAGCCAGGCGTCTCATGACGCCTGGCCCTGAGCATTAATGCTCAGTATCGTGAATGCACCTCACGCCTTTCGTGTTTGAATCAATATTGTGTTGCAAATGTGTGTCCTAACAGTGTTGGTGTGTAAACAGGTTGCTCGGACGATTCCAATGCTTGCTTGGTCATCCTCCTTTATTTACGGCACATTCCGCACCATCGATGCGACGCGTGATATTTGTTCAGGGCCTTGAGCAGCTGCCCCTCAGGACGCTCGTCGCTGATTGCGCTCGCACGTATGCACCATATGCCTGTGTAAAGAAAGAATACACACCACAAAACTAATTTTAGTCTTGTTACCATGAAGGGCAAGAAATTTCGGTATGTAACTGACAGAAAATTTTTCGGTATTTTGTCTCTCTACGCTGTGCAATCTACAACTCGCTAGTTCAAAAAAGACACTGTACAACTAGAAAGTTTCTTTTGACGCCGAGCATATAACCGAGACGGCGGCAGTACTCAGACAACAGAGTGATTTCAAATCCGTACTTACGTCCTAGCAGCACGACGTCGCCGTTATAAAATCCGCCTTCACCGCTGTGGCCTCCACGGCTCAAATGCCAGTAAATGTTAAAGTTCACCACTCACGTCTTTCGGAGCGAAGTTATTCAACACTGAGACAAGAACGATAGGGTTCCACCATACTTGCACTGGACGTGCCCATGGAAGGCGATGTCATCTTCGATCGTGGATTGATCAAGCAACACGAGGAAAGGCACAAAAAACTGTATAACACAAATTCAACGAGGAGTAGCGAGTGCCAGCGTGTTTTCGCAGCTACCTTCATCCCTTGACACTCAACCCAACCGCAGGAGAGAAGAAAAACCTGTTCCAAACAAACGCAGGAAAGGCGGGGGAGCACTTCTGCATACCGGACACAGTGAGCCCCCTCTCCACTGCATAGAAGCGGTGCAGGGAGTGTCGTCGGGAGGGCGGCTTAAAATGTTCGGTAGCGGGCTTTAGAGTGAGTGCCTCCGCGCCATTTCGGGGAAGGGGGCTGGGAGGGACAGGACAGACACAAAGGAGTCCTCGGGGAAGGAACAAAGGCAGACAGAAAAACCAGGGTCAAGCAGGTTTTTTGTTTTTTTTTTTAGAGCGGACCCAGGAAAGGCAGGGAAGGCGGTGGTGAGAGGAAAGAAAAAAACTTGAGAAAAAAAAGTTTGCGCAAAGACAGGTTACTCGTGCGACGTTTCTACAGGAGTTTGTTTTTATTTTGTTCTCTCTAGCACTGTACCTTTTCGCTAGCCCGAATTTTAGCCCTTTAGGGAACATCCCAAGCTGCCGGCTCCGTTGAGTTAACCTTTTCTTGTTCGTCGATAGAAATGTTCTGGGCCATTTATGATTAGCATCTCTTCCTGATAGAGTGAAGGGTGGGGCCGCTCGCCATGGCGCTTGGCCAAGTTGCGTTATCAATGTGTGATCACTTGACGAAGAAGACGCGCAAAGAATGCCTGCACAAAAACCAAGAATTTTGTGTCTTGATCGATGCGTCGCTACAGACTGCTGCTAGCGGGCATTAAGAAAGCTGCTGCAATGAACGCGACCGTAACAAACCTTTTGCAGCTTCTGGCGCAGTCGCCGGAGGCTCGCTTTGTTCACCAACCAGTCACGAATTCTATGCGCCACATGTTGCATGGAGACGACGAAAGCACTTGCAGTGCTGGCGTAATTGAAGTGCATTGAAACAAGCAAGAAACCTTATCCTGGCAGCTTTCTCCGCGGCGACCGTAGCACACCAGAAAAAAATACAATGCGATAAACGCAAAAGAAGCACCAACAAATCTCAGAAGCGGGTTCTTTTGTTATTACGACGTTCAAAGAGCAGCTCTTCGTCAGAGTGAAACGTGCAAGGTCTTGCTATTTGGGCACGCTTAACCTTTTTACCTCTGATGTAGGATATGCAGGCAGACTAAATGCGAGAATGCCAACTCTTCCCGTGTAACACTAGTGTACGTGGGACTGTCGATAGGTTTTGCCCGGCAACTCGCTAATGGCGCATGATGTTTCTGCACTGTGAAGCCCAGAGTAATCTGCGCAGGATTTACGAAGGCTGCTGCCGGATATATACTAGCCGTTTGCCCGCACACACTGTATGTTTTGCTACTGCGCAGCTCACGCTTAGGCCTTTTCTACCAGATATGTACGATACAGGCGGGGAAGATGATGTAATCGCAATTTTGCCCATGCATAGCCCATATATTTTCTATGCAGGGCCAATTTAGGCTACAGGCGGGAATAGTGGTGTTAGCCCAAACACAGCCCAATTGGCTTCGTTAGGGCACTGCACGGGCAGCCCGTGTTGGGTGTGCCCGCACTTCACCGTCATGTAGCCCCATCTTTTATGCACACGAACTGCACGCAGCCCATGCTTACCCCTTTCACACCCGATTTAGAATACAGGTGGTGAAGACGTCGAATGGCAAATGTGCCCATGCCCAGCCCACGCGGGACCTTCGCCGGTGTTGCTAAGACAGCCCAAACTGCATGCCTGAAACGCTTCGCCACTGTGAAGCCCATAGTTTAAACCCTGTATTTCCTACGCGGGACCCATGTTGGCTGAAGGCGGGAATGCTAGCTCTTTGCCCACACAAAAACACTGCGGCTCCCTCACGGCGGTGTACGGGCAGCCCCTTGTAGGGTTGCCCGCGCTTCACCATAATAGAGCCCACATCCTAGCCCGCGTGTATCTGTGGTGGGACCTAGGTGGGCTGCCCAGTCTGTTTAAGCCCATGCCTAGCCGACGAGGGTCCCATTCAGGCATGAAGTGGGCAGCCCCAGCGTTTTGTGCCAGCACTGCACCCACGGGGGAACCATGTGGGTTTATTGCGGGCAGCCACCAGCCCTCATTGCCCATGTCGGACCCACAGGGGCCCGCCACCTTGTGCTACTGAGGCCATGGCACAAAATTGCTTTGTCTATTCAAGTTGGTGTCCCGAGACATTTCCCGAACATTTCAACCCAGCCGTCGTTGGATGGTTCGTCAAGAGTGTATGTGACGCGCGCGGTGCGCCAGAGCGCTCTCACACCCATATAAATAAGCTGTCGAAAAACTTCAAATATTGGCCAGCATGTAGTCGATTATCTTCAATACGATCTCCACCTGATACGATCAGTTACCCAAGTCTTGACGAATTCTATCGGCTCATGTTCAAGACATAGATACCGGTCGGGTGCTTCCAGATTGAAATTAAAATGTATATCGGGAAAAGTAAACCATAACTAGCAGGCTTTAAAATCAGTGAACATTTAAAGCAGCGTCAAACTGAAGGCAGACATGCAGAAATAAATGATAACTGTCCGGCTTTCTGAAGTAATCACAAAAGACGCAAGTTGTTTCCGAAGAAGATTCAAAATCGACGCCTACCGCCACATTCAGCATCTCAATCTGCGTACTGCTTTGAAAAGGATGACCACCAGGGGCTACGCGGCAACCGAGACTTCATCGCGAGCTTCAGGCCGAAGTAACTTTGATGCGATTCCCTTGAAGAAACCACCAGGCTGGAATGGAATCAATTTCAGAGAATAGTTCTTTCGGAAAAATTGTTCTTGGTAATCTGAAAAAAAGTTCCGCCTGAGAGTGGCATGAAATAAACAAAACACTAGCGAATTTGTTGCTTGCGCGAAAATCAAGCACTGAAGGAAGGCATTGATTGCGTATAAAAGAAGAGTTTATTGCTGTGTCAATTAGCGGCGCCGAAGTTGCATGATCGCCGCATCCCCAAGCTTGCTACGCCGAAGGCACTCCATTTGGTTGACATGCAGCATCAACCATCGCCTACGATGGGTGAGAAGTGATAGCGTAGACCATTTCTCTAATGAAGGGTGGTAAGTGGCGTAGATCCAGCCGTTCATCAAATACTGCAAGTAAGCACAGGTTCTTCAGTGTCGGTGCCAAGTGCAACACGTGGAGATCGGTCAGCGATCTTCGCTCCTCAACTACCTGCTCCTCATCCTGGTTGGGTGCCGGCCCAAAGCCACCGAAGATAAACGCTCTTTCACCCATCACTGAGCAGCCATGCCAGGACCTGGGAGTTGGTGGTGAGCCACATGGCTTCACTTCAGTCCAACGCGATGTCACGGGGTCGTACTTGTGCACATCTGCTAAGTAGGTCTCCAGCACATCGCTGCACCCTCTGAAAATGTACAGGTCTTCGTTGAACACGAAAGCTGAATGTCCTCGCCGGTACACAGGGGGAACGGTTGGATGGATGGATGGATGGATGGATGGATGGATGGATGGATGGATGGATGGATGGATGGATGGATGGATGGATGGATGGATGGATGGATGGATGGATGGATGGATGGATGGATGGATGGATGGATGGATGGATGGATGGATGGATGGATGGATGGATGGATGGATGGATGGATGGATGGATGGATGGATGGATGGATGGATGGATGGATGGATGGATAGGAGCGCCCCCTTTGAAACGGGCTCAGCTTTTCTTTCTTTATAATTTTTTTGTTTACTGTGTTGGCAATTCTCATTAAGAATCGCCTTCATCTTTACCGACAGTTTCCTACAATTCTAACCTTATGCCACATCTCTGCTTTTCAGCCACCAATCCGACGATCGCTTTTTGCTAACTTCCACTGCAGATTTATTCACATGACCATTGTTATCTTTAAACACTAGGGCCTCAGGAAGAGTGACTGCGCCTACATCGACATCCGGATGGATACCATCCCATTTGATTATGAGGTGTTCAATTGTTTCCACAGATCTACCACACACTGCACATGTGTCATCTTCTTCGTTAAATTTCATTTTGTAGCTGCGCGTTCTAAGACACCCTGACCTAGCTTCAAAAGGTAGGGCACTGCCTCTTGAGTTATCATAGAAAAATTCTTTCGTGATCTGCCTTTTCCAGTATTGATATAGTTCTACACTATGTTTCTTTTCCATTGAATTCATCCTATTTTTATCTTCCGCGTTTTTAACATGTCGTTTAATGCTCTTTCTTTCTCTGTCCTCATGACCTGCGTACTTGCTGTTTAGTTTTCTAGTTCTTTTCCGCCACTGTGAGTCAACGCTCTTTCTGTATAAATATTTAAATACCTTAGCTGCCCACCTGTTATCGTCCAATTTCCGCAGGCGTTCTTGATTTAGTAGTTTACTCTTAGCTTCCCGTGCTTCAAACGATGCGCAGCCCATATCCCCTTGTACTGCCTCGTTTGTGGTTTTGCCGTGGGCACCTAGTGCTAATCTTCCAACAGCTCTCTGATTTACGTCTAATCTCGACTTAACTTCTGCCCTTAAGCACAGAACCGCATTGCCGAAAGTAAGCCCGGCACCATTATTCCTTTCCAAATACCTCTTAGTACTTGATATTTGTTGTACCCCCATAATGCCCTATGTTTCATTATCCCGGCCTCTCTTCGTTCTTTTGTCCTAAGAGCCTGTTCGTGCTTTTCCGTATATATCTGCCCTTCGTTTAGCCATATCCCGAGGTATTTGCATTCGGCCACTTTGGGTATTTCGTGGCTTTGTATTGTAAGCACCTGGTCAGTTGTATCGTTAAAAATCATCACACCTGATTTAGTTGCGCTAAAACTGAATCCTAGAGCGTCTCCTTCGTCTCCACAGCAATTAACCAAAGTTTGTAAATCTTCCTGGCTATCTCCTAACAGTACAATATCGTCCGCATACATTAAACCCGGGAGTCGCTGCTCAACTACATTTCCGCCTAATATGTACGACAGATTATAACCTAGATTACTTTCTTCTAGCCTTCTTTCCATATTGATCACGTAAAGCATGAACAGCAGCGGTGATAGAGGACAACCTTGCCTTAATTCTTTGTGCACCCCCACGGTTGTGGTACTTTTTTTTCCTTCCCATCTAATTTCATCTTCATTATCTCTGTAGATTTCCTGTAGACAATCACTTACCTCATGACCGATACCTAAATCTTTCAATATGCTCCACAGGAGTTCCATGTTCACGTTATCGTATGCACCGCTTATGTCCAGAAAGGCTAAAAAAAGAGGTCTGTTTTCCGCCTTAGGTATTTCTATGCATTGGGTAAGCACGAACAGGCTACCACCTAAACGCCTACCCCTTCTGAACCCATTCTGAAGATATCCGTGTATCCGATTACCTTCTACCCATGCCTGCATTTTTAATTTCACCGCCTGCATTGCCAGCCTGTACATAACAAACGTTATCGTAATCGGACGGTAGGATTTGATGTTCATCTTATCTCCTTTCCCTTTATAAATCAAATTCATTTTACTTTGTCTCCAGCTGTGCGGAATTTGCTGATTTGTTATGACTGTCTCCAATGCTTTTATCAGCGCTTCCTTGCTTCTTGGGCCAAATTCATTAATCAGCTTAATTGGAATTTCGTCTATACCTGCGGATGTGGTTTTAGGAATATTCGCTTCCGCCTTTTCCCAGTAAAGACTAGTCAGTTCTAAGCTGTTCTCTATTGTGCTATCCTGTGTTGCCGCCTCACTTGGGGAGATTGCTCCATTGTCGTTGCTGAAAGACACAGTTATAAATGACGTAATGTAGTTCACAGCATCGTCTCCCTCTGAACATTTTCCCTCAGCATCTATAATCTGTTCCTGCGTTTTTTTATTTGTTTTTCCCAACCAGCTTATATGGTTCTAGAATTTTCTTGGCCCCCCTTTATTTGCCTCGCGAACTTCAGCGAGCCATTTATCAGAGGACTGCTTCATTTTAGCCTGGACTAGGACTTGAACTTGCTGTTTCTTTTGTCGATAAGATTCCCATTTTTCGACTATTTCCTTTTCAGATAACTGCGCCTTCTTTGCTTCTCTGTGTTCTCCTTGAAGCCACCCGTCGTTGTTCGATGGCCTCCTTAATTCCCATATTCCACCAGGTTCGTGGCTTCCTCTTTCCTCTCCAGCGGCTTACTCCTTTCACTTGTTTCATTTTTGTAGCGATGAGCAGTTCTAACTGATTATAATCCCACTTTTCCATGGGGCGTTTCTCGATTACTTCTTCTATTTCGGCTGATATTAGCGCTATTTGTTCATCGTTTATTTTTGCGTTGTCTTTTTGACTTCGCTGCATTTATTTTTCGACTAGGGCTCCCAACTGTAGACTAATACGTTTATGATCACTTCCTAGGCTGTACTTCCCCTCTTCGTCTATTTCCATTATTGCGAACTTGCTATAGATGCCCTGCGACATTAGACAGTAGTCAGCAAGGAACGCCTTGTACCTGTGGGCGCACCCAGGAAGCGGTGGTGGTTTCAAAATAGTATAGGATGAGGGAACGGTCTCCTGGGGTGCCGCCGAACCCATACATGCGGGTCCCGATGGCAGACGCAAAGTGGCAGGTATGTAGAACCGGAACCTCTCCGCTGGTGGGGACACGATGCCACTCTAGGGTATCCAAGTCAAGGACCCGCGTATAGGGCGAAGGATCCCAGTCACTGAAGATATACTTGCGGTGACCCACAACACAAGCTGTGCTGCCGTACATCGATGAGGGCACCTCACCGGACACCGCCAGACGGCTGCATGTCATCGTGTTTGGGTCGAAGCGATAAAGAACACTTGGAGAAGGACAGCCGGGCGGTCCGCCCCACAGATACGCGCTTTTGTATTGTGTTTAGTTCTGAACAAAAGGTCATGTTTTAAAATGCATGTTCACAAGAAACCTTTTCTTACCCTGACCCTTACATTTCAGTCGCTTACAAAGGAGGGCTAAGTGGCCTCTTGGATTATTTCCTATTTGCAGCCTGTGTTCACGTGCCCCTTCATTACAACATGTACCACTCTGTCCAATCTAGAAGCTGTCGGAAGTGACGGGAACTTTCTGCGCAACTCTTGAAACACACTTGCGAACTTCTTATCGTGCTTCTTGGTACACTGCGGGCTATTCTTCTTTACATTAATCACAAACGGGCACATACTACGAAGTTTACACAGCGGAGAGCAAATAATCTTGACCGCTTGCAGGCTTGCCTCTTTTTTGATGTTACGTGAAAAGCGATGAATGCAGCGCATAAGCTCCACCGCTTCTTTCTTGACGGTCTCTTTCTGCTCTGTAGCGGAACGGAAGGGCTACAGTTGCCGATTGTATTTTTTTTCTTTTGTATGATCAGAAGAATTTTTCCAAGGCGATTCTGGCCATGTTTTTTTTATTCTGTTTTTTTCTTTTCGCCCATACACCCGCTTTACCTTGTTACATTCCCATCATGCTTGCTTCCATTTTCACATGTCATATAGTGTTTTAGTCCTGCATCGTCTCCTTTACTCCGGTTGATCGTCGTTTCTAATTCGGCCATCCACGTAAGCTATCACGATTTATTCTCGCACCTTCGCCGTTAATGTTGATTGTGACGAATTTTTATCGCGTTAGGTCATCTGTGGCTAAATAGCCCCATGGCACAAAGTTGCTTTTTCTATCCAAGTTGGTGTCACAGACACATCATCCGAACATTTCACACCAGCCATCGTGGGATGGCTTGTTGAGAATGTATCTGGCGTGCGCAGTCCACTGGAGCGCTATCGCATCAGTATAAATCAGCTCTAAGGAAGCTTCAGATACAGTCCAGCAAGCTGTCGACTGCCTTCAATATGATCAGCAACAAATACGACCAGTTACACAAACTTTGACGCATTCTATCAGCTCAGGTTGAAGACATAGATACCGATCGGATGCTTCCAGATTGAAATTAGAATTTATATAGGAAGAATTGAATCATAACTAGCAGGCTATAATATCAGTGAACCTTTAAAGCAGCGTCAAAGTGAAAGCAGACATGCGGAAATAAGTGATAACTGTTTGGTTTCTGAAGTCATCGCAAAAGATGAAAGTTGTTTCCGGACAAGAGCGGGAATCGACGCCTACCGACACATATCTCTATCCAACATTTGCTTTGAAAAGCATGACCAGCATTGGCTACGCGGCTAACTAGAATTTAACACGGGCTTCATACCGAAGAGGTGTTAATGCGACTAGGTTGAAAAAACCACCGGGCTGGAGGTGAATCGATTTCAGTGAATAACTCTTCATTCAGAAAATTTGTTCCCTTTATTATTACGAAAACGTGGAGGCCCAGAGCGACATGAATATAAACAAAACACTAGCGACTTTCTTGCTTGAGCGCAAATAGAGCACTGAAGGAAGGCGTTCTTTGCGTCTAAAAGAAGTGCTTATTTCTGTGTCAAGGAGCGTCGCCGAAGTTCCATCATCACCGTACCAGCAAGATGGCTTCGCCGAAGGCACTCAATTTGCTTGAGATGAGGCATCTACCACCGACTACGACGGGTGAGAAGTGATACCGTCGACCATTTCTCTAATGAAAGGTGGTAAGGGGCGTAGATCCAGCCGTGCATCAATTACTGCAAGTAAGCACAGGTTATGTAGCGTCGGTGCCAAGTCCAACACGTGGAGATCCGTCAGCGCCCTTTGCTCCTCAGCAACCTGCCTCTCATCCTGGTTGGGTGCCGGCCCAAAGCCACCGAAGATAAACACTCTTTCACCCATCACTGAGCAGCCATGCCAGGACCTCGGAGATGGTCGTGAGCCATAGGGCTTCACTTCGGTCCAACGCGATGTCACGGGGTCGTACTTGTGCATATCTGCTAAGAAGATCTTCAGCACATCGCTGTACCCTCCGAAAATGTACAGCTCTTCGTTCAACACGAAGGCTGAATGTCCTCGCCGATTCACAGGAGGAACGCCTTGAACCTCTGGGCACACCCAAGAAGAGGTGGTGGTTTCAAAATAGTATAGGTTGAGGGAACGGTCTGTTGGGCTGCCGTCGAACACATACATGCGAGTCCCGATGGCAGACGCAGTATGGCCGGGATGTAGAACCGGAGCCTCTCCGCTGGTGGGGACACGATGCCACCGTAGGGTATCCAAGTCAAGGACCCGCATATATGGCGAAGGATCCCAGTACCTTAAGATATACTTGTGGTTACCCACAACACAAGCTGTGCTGCCGTGAATCGATGACGGCACCTCACCGGACACCGCCAGACGGCTGCAGGTCATCGTGTTTGGGTCGAATCGATAAAGAACACTTGGAAATGGCCAGCTGTGCGGGCCGCCCCACAGATACGCGCAGTGGCCGTACGCTACAACTGTGGGGAGAAAAATGGTAATCGGCCCGGCGTCAGGAAGCTGCGTCTGCACCACATCCCACCGGTACGACGCGGGGTCGAAGATGAACACGTGAACCAAGTTCGATGCCATCTGGGAACTGTCGAACGAGTAGACCCTGTCGTTGATGCGTACAGCCCTGCGGGTGACTTGCTCTGGAACGCCGTTTAGCCGCACCGTCCACATCCTGCAGAGACACCTTCTTCAATATGAAACAAGGCCCGGTTATTCCAGCGATGGTGGCGGCATCATGCGGCTTTTTTCTGAAGCAGCGATATCGTGATCAGTATTCGCGGAGTGAGCGGACATAGTGCGTCAAAAGGTGACTATTTCCGTTAGATTTTGGAATATGTTTTTCATTTTATGACACTCACACGAATGAATGTTCGAAAAGGAACATGTACTCTTGCCGTTACCGAGATTAAAAACGCTAAAAGCCGTTATAAAGTGCGCATAATTGGTCAGGAGGGCTCTTCTGCCATTACGGGTTTTTTTCAGAGCGAATTACTTTTTTGACGCCACGAGATATGTGGTTAACGCTTTCCAATCGAGAATCTTGTTTAGTTGATCGGTCATGCCAGTTGCATTGGTAGGGATTGAATATCTGGCAACCTAAAAAATTACGTGAAATATATATTGCTTAAATCCTGCGGAACTTTTTCTTTCGTTTCGCGCATGTTTTGTTGCCGCCTTATCGTCTAGCAGGTGCTTGGTATAGGTGTCATGAAGCCCTGGTCTATTCACATCGCGATCAACAACCACTTTGTTCAACCTTGCCGCGATGGTGGAAATGTGGAGTAAATCGTTGGCATTTGACATTTTCATTTCCTGTTGTGGTAAGAAATGCCTAAGGGGCCTGAATACCTGCAGCAGTTTCTGGTGAAATAGAAACTTGTGATTTGGACACTGTGCCTTGTATATACACTTCTAAATACGTGGTTTTGAGGAAAGGGAGTGGCGCCGCATCTGTCTCACACATCTCGGTGGAAGCCCCAACCGCACCGTGAGGGAAGGAAGGAATGTGGGAGCGAAAGGCGAAAGAGAGAAGGAAGGACCGCAGTGGAGGGCTCCGGATTAATTTTGACAACCCGGGGATCCTTAACGTGCATTTCCATCGCACAGTACACGGGCTCCTTTTGTGTTTTCCCTTTATCGAAGCGCAGGCTGCCGCGGCTGGGTTCCAACCCGGTTACTCCTGCTGAGTAGCCGAGCACGCTATCCTCTGAGCCACCGCGGCGGGTATCTATCGGCTGTGTTAAAAGTGTTAAGAGCGGTGCGCGGCGGGTGGAAGTTGTTGAAGAGGCGATTTGCAACGCACAGCGCGAAAGTTTGTTGCAGTTTTACCCGAGACGTCATCGGTTGCGGTGATAGCATCGCACCCTCGTGCAGTCGCCAGCTCCGCCGCGGGTTTGAAACGCCCTCGTGGCAATACTAATCTATTGAACTCATGCGCAGTAACGGTGTCCGATAAATTACGTTGGTTTTACCCTTCCGGCACTGTGTGAATTGACAATGGAATAGACGCTTCGGTTGCAAACACCGGTCGCCTCTCTTTTTTGAACTACCGGGCATAATGTCTTTAGTTACTAAGCAGCAGAAAGAAGAACGTTAACACTGCATCTGACTGCCTTCTATCGGCTTGATGGCGATGTTTTAACGCGATAGCTTTAAAGGCCCCGGTGTCCCCGTCGGCGTTGTGAGCGAGAAATCACGGGCATGGCTGGTATGTGGTTCCCAGAGAGCAACCTAGGAGGCGGATGGGCCGCCTTGGTCACATGTTCTTGCTACGTCATCACAACCTACCCACCGTATAGTGAGCAAACTGCACACTGTGGCAGTTAAATTAATGATTGGTAGCTCTGGAGGAGCAACCTGGGTCCCACATGGCCCATCGCTTAACCCCTGCACTAGTGCGGCAGGAGGGGCATGAGGACTTCCAGGGATCTATCATTGTAAAATAGTGAATTGCCTTCTGCATATATGGGAATTAACCCATCATACTATCTCGTCGTACGCTTAAGGCTAAGCTTAAGTGTCCCCACCAATTTTGTTTTTTTTTACGCGACAGCATTAAAGGTACCGTTCGTCCAGCAACCCAGAGTCAGCATCGTTGACACTGGAAAATCCTGATTGGTCGAAAACGTAGTGGAGTAGAAAAGCAATTTTGCTGATATTAAAAAGAAACTGTGGTCAGTCGAAATTGAAACCGCCACTGAGGAACGTGCGTTAAGTGGGATATATAGAGGCCTTGTACGAGTACCACCAACCCCCCAGCAGGCAAATTACATTAGACGACCACACAGTTAATGAGGATCAAAAATATTGTCACCAAATAATGTGGAAGATGATGTGCAATAAAATAGTTTATGATTTCAACTAGTGAGTCGATGTCTGCGAAACGGCGCTTCAGGGGACACCCTAGCGAGCGTACGGACCCTTTAACGCTATAACGTCGTACATTTACAGGGAACTGAAGCTTCCCACTTTTTTCTTGCCAACTACGAATCTTTAATTACGTCGAAATCGCCATCCTGCATTAAAACTAACGAAGCAGTTACCAGCAGTAACGGCAATTGCAGCGACAGATTGGCTTGCCCACAGAGCTGAGGACTCGCGTATACGTCATTCTGCCCAGATGTTGGGGGCGCAAGCATTTTTGTACCTCGAGGTGTGAGCGATCTTCTCGTGTAGCGCGTTTGATGTCGCCCTTCCTACCGCGTTGATGTCCGTTTCCAACGGCCGCATGTTCGCGGGCTTTGACCTCCTGATGTCAAGCGTCCCAAGCCCTTACCTGCCTCCTGGCTGCATCTACGGCTGTCTAATGGGGATGTTCGCATTTCTTTGTGATATCAGCTGCACGTCTATATAGGTCTTCGCAGACTTTGCGCTTGCCTTCGCAATCTTACGAACACCGTAAATCTTGTGTGTACGCAGGGCCTACAGTTGCGTGGCTTATGAAGCAATTCCACAAGGCGTTTGCAGTCAAGAGGCTAAATATTCCTAGCGCTTCAGGATATCACATCGAACAATGCACTAGTCTGTAGCGAAGAAAAATGTGTCTTGGTGTCACAACCGCCTGCGCCACCCAGTGCATGGTGCCCTTCTTGCCCTCCCCGTGTCCCCCTTTCCCCGCAACCCTTCTTACTCCCTTTCCCTCTCTTCGACGCGTAAGCCCAGGAACAGATGCTATATCGTCATAACAGCAAAGGGTGCGTTAGAAGCTTTCTCACTGAAATCAACACAGGCTTGCGGAAAAAAGAAAGAAAAACGTTTACCAAACCTCATCTTACCCAGTGCTTGCCTGACAGCAGGGAGGAAAAACTAACCCCGCTTTCATTTCTGGGAAGATTGGTTACCACTGCACGATGTGGACTGTGCGGCTGCACCGGGTTCCAGAACTCGTAAAACGACATGGCTGTGTCCACCAAGGGGAAGGTCTACTCGTTCGAACCCTTCTACAACTGCCGCGATGACAGCGATGAAATCTTAGGCAGCCGATTCGGCGTATGCATTTTTCACCCCGCAACATGCATGTGGGGTGTGCTGCTGACCGAGTTGCACTCCCAAGGCGGGCCCATTAGCTGCATCCACCGCAGCATTGCCGCCTACGGCCACTGCGTCTACATGTGAAGGAGCTCCACGGACATAAGGTCACGGATTGGCGGCTTATATCGGTTGTATACCCTCGCTATCACATGGAGCGGCCCGGAAATGTGCGGCCAAATGCCGACACTGAGCATCTTCTCTGCTTGTGTGCTGTGTCAACGGATGTACATCTTTGAATTCTTGGACCCGGAATCCTCACACCGTGTATATTATCTTGACCTTGAGAACCTGACGTGGCATAGCGCTCCGACGTGTGCAGAGACCCCGGCTAGCCGCTGCTTTCACACGGCGTCCGCAGTCGGAACACGAATGCGTGTTTGGGGTGGTCACCCTATTGACAAAACTCTGCGTGAGTTTGCACGAGAACAGTGATTTTTGTACGATCACGTTCATTCTGCACACGAATGCGCAGAAATTGTGCGTTACCTGTAGGCATTCTGTGCGTCCTGTGTTTACATATGCGCGTACTGTGAGCTGATAGACGTCCACGCACACTCTTTGCGTGTAAAAAATTGTGGACTCTTGTGGACAACTCTCTGTACGTGGACATCTGCGTGCTTAGAGGGGGCTTGCCGAAGCTGTGCGTGCTTATGTGCATACTGAGCAAGCTCAGTGAGGCTGCGTGTGGCCATGTGTGCGTTTGCTTGCTTAGTAGCAACTTGTCGAGACTGTAAAGGCCCATTTAGGGTGAAAGCAAACAAAGTTCGAGCATTCAGTTAATGATTACTTCTCAATAATGAGCAATAAGCTCACGTTTTGCTGTTTTATAATTTTCGTCTTGGCGTAAGAACCCATTAATCATTTTCAACCTCAGCAAACAAATAACCAAAAAATTATCTTTTAGTGCAAAATGGTTCCCTTCGATACTGCAGGGACCTGTACATGACAACATGCACACTGAGCAAGAACATGTCAACATTGCAAGTTCATTGTAAAATAATGTAAAAAACAAGCTGCTAATGACTTTTACAGCATCCTTCAGTTCTTCCTTTAACCAATTCTGAAAGTTACAGATATCTTATAGATGCATGATGAAAGCCATCCAGAGCACTTATGTTGTTGCCCGTCATGCAGACAGCCATATTTCGAAATCAGAAGCAACACAACCATTTGTTGCTTGCACTCGAAAGGAGTCAATCAATGGAATAACTCTGAAAGGGCAACAGTGTTTGTTAGGTGCAACAAACAAGCTTGGGGATATAATCAGGTTCAATCAAACATGACGTGCAGAAAGTGAATTGTGAGCTGTAACAGGAATATTACGAGGCAATTTCCAAAACCATTTCCAAAGCAATTTCCAAAGTCATTAGCATAAATTTACATACACGTTGTAGCGCCCGGCGACGCTATAAAGCGCCGGCGCTGAGATCGGCGTTACAGCGCGCGCTAGAGGAAAATAAAGACGGACAGCGCGTGCTCGTGGCGCACGCCCGGCACGGGCAGTTCGGAACTAGAAGCCTGCCACGCTGGTCGTCTCTTTCTGGTGCTCCGCTGCGACCCCGCAAAACCTCAACAACGTAAAAAGGCCATGTAAGCCCACATGAAAAGAGAGTTTTGAATTCACAGTTGGTGTCAAAAGTTCAGAGATTAGTGCCCTCTCTCAATTTCAGAGACAAATCAAAGATCGATTAATTAATTCCCAGTATGGCTCCAGAACAAATCCAATGAATCTCAAATGTGCGAAGTATATATACCACACATGTTGCCTGATTAGCACCAGCATTGCATGATGCATGATGAAGTATCACACTCTTAATTCTTCTTCAATCTGTTTTGAAATTTGCACTACCACAAAGACCATCTGGATGGACTATGATTCCATCATATTGCTGAGAGTCACATTCGGAGACCAAGAGCAACACAACAGTGTGCTGCACATAAGTGGATATAATGCACTGGGACAACTGTGCACAGTAAGGAACGCTTGTAAGGCGTCAGGTATTTGCGTGGGGAATGTAATCGAGTTCAGTCATGTTTCATGTGTAGAAAGGAAGATAAAAGTTGTAGCAGAACTATGAAATCCAACATCCAATACTGAACTTCCCCAGGTGATCTACACACACATAAAAAGCACGAAAGGATAAGCTCAGCGGTACTGTTAAGTTTGATGCCCTTTGAGGTTTGACTTGCGCGTCTGTATGCAACCATCAGATACCATCTTGAAGTTACCAGAATGCCCAAAACAACTTTGTTGAACTGTTCTACTCTAAACTGAAGTACTTTTCCTAAAAAAATTTTTTTTGCAACATGCTGTGTAGCTAATTATAAAATAATGAAAAGAAACTGATAAAATTTTCTCATCTCAAACGTACTGATAAGTACACAAATCTGAGTGCTTTCAAGAGAGGTGACGAACCGGTATTCAGTGTCCAGAAGCATACATAATGCTGCAGAATCCTATAGCAAGAAAATTTCTTTTAATTGACGGATGGCTACGTCTGGTCACAAAGTCAATACCAAGTAAGGCGCATATCCTAACCTGCAATTACATGAAGCTGCACGTGTTTCATAGGCTGTAACTCCGCCAATAACTGCTACATATTTCCCACCTCTAGCACGAGTGCGGAATCAATATACAGCATGGAAACAGCAGTTTTGTTGCTTTAGCTTCTTTACTATGCTGTTTAGGCAAGAGACGAGTTGAAATATTTGCATGGGCAGTTCTCGATTGAAGTAACGTAAAAAACATCCGCACTCCTTTCTGCTGAAGCGACTGGTGGGCCACTTTTGCATGTCGCATCTCGTATAACTTGCTAAGGGTCCAGACTGACACACGCACTTCGTCAAACCTTCACACAAAACACTGTTCGCTTTTGCTATAAGCTCCGGCCACAGGCAGTAAGTGTCCCGTCACCGTTCACATCGCAAAAGAAGGCAGCGCTCGCAGGCGGTCAGTTTGAGCTGACAGCGACAGGCGTTGCAGGCACACCGCCGACTAAGTTTCCAAGGAAGCCACACTGTAGAAGGGCGCCGTCTTGTAATCGGAACACACCACAGAAACAATGGCCACTGTCGCTGCTTATGAGCCAGGCATTTTTGCAATGAAGTTAGCAGTGCAATAGGCCGAAAGGTTCGACTCGTCAAACGACGGCACCGCACTGCTGACCTCATTATCGTTGTCGACCAGACATCCATAACACATATGCCCCAACGGATCGCTTAATTGGGAGCTGCTACTACTCTTGGATGAGAGCGCGCCCACCGGCAGCACACACCGGTAATCCTTCTTCTTTTGCGATTCCAGCACAGTAACAGCGGCGCGCAAGACCGCCCAGCAGCAGCACGAGAAAACAAGCGAAGCTCACGGCGGTGATCTCAGAAACCATGCAGCATGTCGGATAGGCTTTGGATTTGACGCGCTAGACCATGCCCACTCACGCACGCACACACGCACGCATGTACCGACACGCATATTCATGCGTCCACGCGTCACAAATTTCTCAAGTTTTTTAATGCTAATATGTGCACAAGAACTTAATTATTTTTGTAACGAAAGTTTCATTTGGTTTTAGTCCTTTGCTATCGCACTGCCCAAAAGCATAGAGCCCGAAAGAGACGACCTGGAGGAATGCCTGGAGGCGATGCCTTTCTAAACGGGCCGAAGGAAGCCGGAACTGGCCGAAGCGCTAGCCAACGAACGCAGCGTCTGGGGAGGGACAGCATGGCGGTCAGCGTTACTACGTTTGTCGTGGTCCTCCTTTGTGGTGCTGAGGGCATGAACCATCGCTGGCATGAGCATTTCTCACTCTTCCGATATGTAATGTGCCGACAGCAGTGAAATTCGCTGGTGCGATGTACTAAAACGTGGTAAGGTGCTGAGTAAACCTGTGTTTATAGCGTGCGTCAGCGGGCTCGACGGATAGCGCGTCGTCCTTTGCGCGCCTTCACTGGAAACGCAATGCTGACGGCGGGGCTCATTTCCTCCATGGCGGAGCAGCTGGTGGGAGACCACTACCCGGGTGACATCTCGCATCTTGGGGGTAAGTTAATTTTCTTCGAACCTGTTCATTATTTCAAAGCCTTTGCGCACAACTGGCCACGTCAACACAGCTAGTACAGAGACGCGAAGACGCAGTGCCTATCGCGGCAGCACGCAGCGCTGAAAGGTTGTTTGCTGGCGGCACACGGGCATGAATGCGCGTGTAGTGTCAGTGGTCACACGGTCATGGTCAGTATGCCATGCAAATATGCACAGCTGATCCGATCGCGGGGTGCACGATATCGGCGCCGTACTGCCGCCGTACTGCCATTCATCTCTCGCCGAGAATGGAATATGTGCCCGCCAATAGATCTTCGGCCCGGGCTTTACATTCTCGCCGCATGTTACGCTGTAATTAAAGTAACAGCGCTCGAGCAGTTTAACTACGTAGACTGCGATTCAGCTGTATGCGTTAGGATTGAGCTTCCTCCTCTTTCACTTGTATTTCGCTTGTACTTTTATAAATTGTGTATTTAAGGTATGAAGCTCCGTATGATCCAGCTGCGTTCGTACTTATAGCCGAGCCAGTGTAGTCGAGCCTTGAATAGCAGAACGGTGAGATAAAAACAAATTGCTCTGAAGTTTTTCGCCTCTATTTTGGCATTCGCTTTTTCATACTTTGACTCGGAGCTGAAATGGTACAAACAACTGCAAAATGCACACATCTGCCCTAGCTCCATTTGCCCTAAATCCCGAAGTTGCAGTGAAATTTAAGGAAAATTAAGCCTTTAATATGTACGAAGAATAAACTTGATTGTTTCATGATTATAACCAATGGCGCAAATAAATCTGACTTTGACTTAAATATGCTGAGGTACCTCTCCAATACCTTATTTGATGTTAAAGGAAAAAGTGTGGTTTTTCTGCAATTGGCACTATTAATTCATCATACCTGTGAGAATGTGAAATCAGTGCTAATCATGCCAGATTTCAAATTGAGGGACGCATGCAGAATTTGAAGCAAACCAGCCTTCTACTGAAAATATCGTTCTGCTGTGGTCTGTTCTTTTGAATGGTGGCATGTATTGTAGAAACGATGCTGGATATTGATATGCAAGTGATGTCTCGTCTGAGGCTAGCTTGTGAATGACTGCCGTGGTTATGAATTTCTTGTTGCCTGGCCCACTTCGAAATGTGGTTAAACAGTCGTGTTCCATTCTGCGACCGGCTCCTTTTTGTGCCTTGCATTTTGCCTTACATGCTTGATTCTAGTCCATTTTTTGCACTGTGCTGCTGTTAAATGTGTCTTTTTACCTTGCAGCAAGCTGCACATAGCTTTACCAGCAATGCCTCTTCCAAGCTCTCCAGTATAGCTGTGCCAGCCTTTCACTTGGTGCTAGGATGCCCAGCAAGCAAGCAGGCTTTTGAGGTAAGCACTGAAGACATCTTCCGACACAAGTAGCTTTTATTTTCCTAGTCCACTGCTACTTGTGTGACCCCTTGTTATGTTGATTTTGGCAAGTTAGGTTGCCTATTAAGGGCTCTCTTTTGTTTTTCACCTGCTGCTGTGGCCTACTGCGTTGGTGTTCGGCTACTGAGCCCAAAGACGCGGGATTGAATCGTGGTGGCTTCGTTTCGACAAGGCGAAATGCATATTTTCTCGTGTGTTATGCAATGTCAGTGCATGTTAAAGAATCTTTGGTGGTCGAAATTTATGCACAGCCCTCCTCTATGAATGGAGCTATTGTTCAACTTTGAGGCATTAAAGGGACACTGATGGCAAGCTGAAGTTGACCTGTGATGACGAAGTTCCGCATCCTAACCACAAAGACGACACTTTTTCTGAAAGTGGAGCTTTATAAGCCAGAGAAAGCAAAACATACAATTGTCATCAGCACCGGCTGATTTCGGAAGTAAATTGCGATGCGCTGACTCCGTTTTGTTTTGGCACAGATTCCAGAGGCTAGGCTGAACTGCCATTCACCTCAGAACAGTTATCATGGAGTCCTTTGTGTAGACTTCATGAGTTCAAATCGAGTGGCGGGAAAATTTTTAAATGTAATTTTTGCGGCAATCATTGTGTTGATGGCCTTTGTGCTGCTGTTAAAAACCGGGATAGCAGTATGGTATCCCATAAAACTAGGTTCAGGACTTGCAGGAAGTGGTTTATCACATTCCGCTAGCTTGTGCAAGAAACTACTTCAGGGATATATGCAGGTGTCTTTAATGTGTTCCTGAGTGAGCACTAACTCGTTAGGGGGAAGGCAGCTTCTAATCTGGCACTACAGTGCCAATGTCGTGAGTGTAAATCATAAGATGACCCATCAGTGTACGCCTGATTTCTGTGACACTTCAGTGGTGTATAGAAGTGGTAAACAAATCTGCAAGGTATTTGATGCATATCTCCAAGGCAACGGCTGTATGAGTAGCGAAGCCATTAGTCAATCTTCAACGGAAAGAATTTTCTCTTTTAGATGACGTGCTTGTATATCAGTGACAGTTATGTGTTGTCCTGCCTTTCGCTGGTGTGGATCATGTGTGTGCGCATCTTCATGCAAGCCTTCTTTTCCTTCACAAAAAATTCAATTGATAGTCCAACCTGTTTTCTTCTCTTTTCCTGTGTTGCATCTTTTGGCTGGTTTTAAATCTGTAACTGAGCTCAGACCGTGATAATTACAGCCGGAAAACAGGGCTACTGAATGTGAGCTTGGCATACATGCGTACTGTATGTGTGAAAGTGCAGTTTACAATATTCAGAAATGCATGATAGCCTTACAAGAATCTAAAATTTTGTTGGAATTCCTATTTGTTCTCTGTTCAAATGTCGAGAGTTTTTCCGCTTCACCGTGTGATTAGAGCCACTTTGGTACTTAAGCTGAAATCTTTTCTTTAGCCTGCATGTTTCTCACTTTTGGGACAGAAACGTGGAGGCTAAGTAAAAGAGTTCAGCTTAAAAGAGTATAGACACCTAATCTTGGTGGCATGTTTTCTTCTCTATAATGATGCGGAAGACACTACTATGCATGAATCACCATCTGGTATTCGCGTGAGACCGCTAAATAATTTATAATCAACTTTTTCTGCCATCCTGTTTCGGTGAACAATTTGACTATGGCTATGACATCAAAGAGAGGTTATAGGTCACGTGAGGCGTGGAAAAACTGCACTTATAATCGCTGCTTCATCATTTTAATTCGCTACAGTGCTGACGCCAGCATTCCTTAAGAGCCAGAAGTACCAATTGTATTGCAGTTTTTCATGCCTCACGTGACCAATAACCTCGCTTTGACGTCACAGCCATCATTCAGCTGTCGAAACCGAAACAAATACAGCAGGAGAAAGAAATTTGATTATAAATTATTTAGCGGTCATAGGAGGATGCCATGTGGTAATCCGTGTATAATACTTTATGCCTTGTTACAAAGAAAAAAACACGTGCCAAACTATAAGGACAGCAAAGTGAGCTATGGAAAGAAAAATGATAAGTCTAACATTAAGAGACCAAAAGGGGGCGGAGTGGGTGAGGGAACAAACGCGGGTTAATGACATGCTACTTGAAATTAAGGAAATGAGCCTGGGCGGGTCTTGTAATGGGAAGACAACATAACCGCTGGTCCTTAAGAGTAATGGAGTGGATTCCAAAAGAATGCAAGCATAGCAGGGGGCGGCAGAAAGTTAGATGGGCGGATGAGATTAAGAAGTTTGCGGGGATATGGTGGCCACACCTAGCAAAGGACAGGGTTAATGTGGAGACATGGGTGAGTCCTTTGCCCTGCAGTGGGCGTAGTCAGGCTGATGATGATGGTATGTGTCGCACCTGCTGCTTCGTGCTATCAGCTGGCCCATGCTTGGCCGACCAGACTAGCCAAATTTGTGATGTGGGTTTTCTATTGCACCTGCATTTGTGTACACAGAGGACTTGAATGGTTGCAGGTGATCCTGTGCATGTGTTCACGCCACAGCACACATGACCCACACTGAAAGCTTCTCTGCCTTTAGTAAGACAGCTGCATCAGTCTGGGGCATAACGTATCCCAGTGCTAGAGTATGAGTAAATTGCTCTGGAATTTTAATCTGGTATCAGGTAGCATAGCGCAAAAGAAGGCTAGCGCGGCTGCCTAATATTCTCTTGGGCAGCTGTGTTGGATTTTCAGTGCCTGTTAGTGTAATCCGTGAAAGTTCACTGTAACCCATTCGTTTCGATGTAAATTAGGAAGTCCTTAGAGCCCTGTACTTTTTAATGATAATAACAAGGTAATGCAGTAATTCAATTGTACCTGTTCTCTTTCAACACAGTAAAGTGCTGCTGGGTCGAGTTCACAGTTTTACTTTGTAGGTGTGCTCAGGCTGTCATCATCATCATCATCAGCAGCAGCAGCAGCAGCCTGACTACACCCACTGCAGGGCAAAGCCTCTCCCATGTCTCTCCAATTAACCCTGTCCTTTGCCACTTGCGGCCACTGTATCCCCACAAACTTCTTAATCTCATCCACCCACCATTTTTTCCTGTGTGTGTGTCTTTTTCGCCATTCTGAAATTGAATCATACAAATGAATTGATGCACGTAGTGTCAGGTGCGTCACCCCAAGCTGTGCTCAGATTTGCCTCATTACTGCAGGAGCAATAAGGCAGGCTTGAGGCTGAGTGGTGCAAAAACATGATTTTTCAAGAATGTCTTTGTGGAAATTGCAATTAATCATGCGAATTTGCTTTCATTTTAGGAGCTGCACACAAGCTGTGCGCCTTTCCATGCTGATCATGCTGGCCAGGTACGCTTATGGTTACATTACTAGGTTGTTTTCATAATGGCAGTTGTGGATTTCTGTGTGGGTTTGAAACATAAATTGTATAAGTATTTGGCCTGCCACAAAAGTATAGTGGTGCATTCAGAGCCAGTGTTACAAAGGGATGTTTTGATTGCTGCAAGAACTTGAAGGCCCCTGTGTGATCACTGTGGAAGGCCCCCTCCCTACTTAGGAATTGCTATTTGGGTTACTCAGTCATTTGGCAGAGGAATAGTGTATAGAGATAAGGGATGGAAGAATGCTTCCAACTAAAGAAAAAAATCCAGCAAGCAGTCATAGAAGCAGAAGTACAAAAATGGTAAGGCTTTCTCTAATTTACATCGAATCTTTTTCACTTAGACTTCTTATTGCATAGAACGGCTGATGCTTGGCTTACACACATATTTTCTTTAGGTATGCAGTAGGTCTCACATTCTTGTATGATATGGTCACGGTGCCAAAAAATGATGGTGGTGTTAGAAAACTCAGAATGTAGAGGAATGTCTTACAATCAGCAGCGAGACGTGAGGCCAGTGTTCCTCGAACTAAGTTCGTACACCTTTCATGTCTGGCTGATGCAGCAGCTGTTCTGGTTATACAACTTCAAGTAGAAGTTAGATACAGAGCACCAATAGCACTATCTATACAAGTCGCAGCGTGCTCGACATTGCACTCGTTTCGCTTACATGCTCCCATCTTTCATTTGTTAAAAAGTGGCCAAAAGTGCTCAATAAGCTGAGTAGGCATCAGAAAGGCACTTCGACCTCGTATATAGCAGTAGAGTTCTTACAGAATAATATAACTTGTGTAAGTATGTAATGACCACAATTGAAAGGCCACATTTCTTTTCAACTAAAGTGGCTGTTTTTACTTGTTGGTCAGTGATCATGGTTAAAGAATGCAGTGTGAAAAAACAAGGACAAATGAAAAAGTGGACAGGACTGGCGGGTGTCCATTTCTTCGTTTGTTTTTGTCTTTTCGCACTGCATTCTTCAACCGTGATGACATTTCTTTGTCCTTTACATTTTTTTACAAAGCTCGTGCTTGCAAATGTTAGAACGTACGAAAAAAAAATGAAGCCTGACTGATAACCGCCAGAAATTTTGACCTGCCAAATATACTCACGAATGCAACAGTGAGACAGGCGGGCAAAAAACAGCAGTACAACTTTTTTAGATTTTTGACAGTAGTGGTGCTTGTACTGCAGCTCTGTTGCCTTCGTGCATATATTTTGTAAATGAAAGGTTTTTGTGACTTGTAGCCGGCCTTCAAGGTGCTGGTGTTTTGGCATCTGTTTTAACCTCTGTATGCAAAAGCCTTGCCAAAAATAGCTATCAGGAAATGCGTCCATTGGAAGAAAAGTGACATAGGATTGCGATCATTCCGTACATACACCGGTTATCTCATTCTTTGAAGAATGCTGGAACCAGGTGCAAGGTTGTGAGGGCCTTTTGGCCCCTAATAAGCTTGAGCACCTTTGCCCACTCATTGACTAATGGAAGACAGGCATTAGTAAGTGAAAAAAGCACAATGTCAAGCACAGCTTAACAAATGTAAACTGTGCTCGGTTGTGTTTTTCTCATTTCTTTGCTACATGATTGAAGATAAAGGTGCTATCAAAGTAAATGAAAGTAAATGGAAGGCAGTATTAGTGAAAATTTTTGATTTCATAGCCTAATTTAGATTGTCGAAATTATATAGTGCACCAATAAATTTCGCACATTACGGTTTGAAGGCAGGTGTACTTTGTCCAGGCCAGCTGTTGCATCAACCCAATATTAAGGGAGTAGAACTTGCATACCTAGCTTCCTCATCTCCACAATCTTGTGGGTCATTGTAACTTGTCCATCTGGACAGGGGAATATTTCCAATGCTGCCTTTGTTTTTCGGCACCATCTCTAGCAGATGCAAGGAACTGCCAAGCTCCCGACCGCTCAGCTAAAAACAGTGTCATGCGCAATGCAAGCATCAACCTTCCTACATGATTACAATTTGCAATTACGATTGCAATGAGGTTTCTGGCAGTAAATTCAGTTGTGAGTCATTGCTCATGCTGTGTACTTCCTTGGCCCCTCATCTCTGGGTCCTATTCCTTCTTGATAGTCTTCCTGGTCTGAGCTTCTGTGATAGCCTGTTGACATACACGAGAGATGGCATCTATGAATTTAGAGTGTTATTGGCTCTGACTGAAAAACATGCACTTTCCAGGACTACTACCTGCAGATATGCCATATCTGTTTTCATAGCCACTGTTGTACTGTAGTTTTGCTATCCACTTCCCTATTTTGTAATGGAAGATTTCTAGGCTGTAGCAGGCCAGACACATATAACTGTAATGCATAGAGTGCTGTATACATTAGTTAAAATTCATCGTCATCAGCCTGACTACACCCACTGCAGGGCAAATGCCTATCCCATGTCTCTCCAATTAACCCGGTCCTCTGCCAATTGTGGCCGCCGTATCCCCGCAAACTTCTTAATCTCATCCGCCCACCTAATTTTCTGCCGCCCCCTGCTACATTTACCTTCTCATGGAATCCACTCCTTACCCTCAAGGACCAGCGGTTGTCTTGCCTTCGCCTTACATTCCCTGCCCGAGCCCATTTCTTCCTCTTGATTTCAAATAGGATTTCATTAACCCCCCCTTTTTTTCTCACCCACTCCGCCCGCTTCCGGTCTCTTAACGTTACACCTATCATTTTTCTTTCCATAGCTCGCTGCGTTGTCCTTGAATTAAGCTGAACCCTCATTGATAGCCTCCACATTTCTGCCCCATAGGTGAGTACCAGTAAGATACAGCTGTGTTAGACTTTTCTCTTGGAGGATATTGGCAAACTGGCTTTCACGATCTGAGAGAACCTGCCATATGCGCTCCACCCCGTTCTTATTTTTCTAGTTATTTCCCTCTCATGATCCGGATCAGCGGTCACTACCTGTCCTAAGTATACATATCCTCTTACTACTTCTACCACCTCGCTACCAATTGTGAACTGCTGTTCCCTTGCTAGACTGTTGAGCATTACTTTGGTTTTCTGCATGTTCATTTCTAGACCCACAATTCTGCTCTGCCTGTCTAACTCATTCATCATGCTTTGCAGTTCATATCCTGAGTGGCTTAGCCAGGCAATGCCATCAGGGAATCTCAAATTACTTAGGTATTCTCCATTAACTCTTATCCCCAACTGTTCCCATTTCAGGCTT